>NW_006399791.1:12597403-12626468 GCF_000299155.1 Elephantulus edwardii | reverse complement strand
ATAGGGTTTTCAGAGGCCTGCTATTTCAGAAGTGGATGGCCAATCCTTCTTCCTAGTCTGTCTCAATGTGAATGTTCACATTTAGAGAAGTGTTAGACAGGCAAGCAAGTTAAAGATATATCCCTTATTGCGGAGTTAATTTTAGTGACAGTGTTGTCCCTGCCTTTCTCAAACGCATCTTTACCCACTTATTTCCTGCTTCACCATCCACCAGGATACCCATCCACTTCTACCCCCTCCCTTCATATCTATCTCCCTTTCACCAGCTCTCCATCTAATAACTTATATATGAAGCTTCCATGGCTTCTGTGATTTAAAACTCATCAGCTCATGGTAGTTCCTTATGTTGGGATCAGTGTCTCTGAAGTTTAGTCATAATATACAAAAAAGAAAAAAGCTTACACTGAAATATTTAAAGAAGTACCAGGAATAATGATGAGGTTTTGCCTCACATACTTTGGACATGTTGCTAGAAGGGGCCATTCCTTGGATAAGGACACAATTCTGGGAATGGTTGAGGGTCAGTGAGGGAGAAGATGACCCTCACCAACCAGGTGGATTGACAAGGTGACTGCTGCAATGGGTCTTTATGTGTCAGGAAGTGTGAGGATGGCACAGGATGGAACAGGGTTCATATCTTTTGTTCATAGGGTCTCTGTGAGTCATACTTGACTCAACAGCATCTAACAAAAACAACCAAATGACAAAGAACCAATGATAATGAGTTAAAGCTGCACTAGAGGCACTGGTGAAAAATAAGAGTCCAGAATAGATTGTATAACCACTGAAATGTTTCAAATGACAGAAGCAGCCCTGGATGTGTTCACCAGTTTATGTCAGGAAATTTGGAGGACAGTTGCCTGGCTAACTGGATGGAAGAGATGAATGTTTGTTCCTATTCTAAAGAAAGGTGATCCAACAGAATGTGGGAGTTATCAAAAAATATTGCTAATATTGCATGCAAGCCAATACTTTTAAGATCATTTAAAAAATTACCAGAACAGTACATAGACAGAGAACTCCTAAAAGTGCAAGCTGGATTTAGAAGAGGCCATAGCACTATGGATGTCATTGCTGATGTAAGATGGATCTTGGCTTGAAGCAAGAATAACAGAAAAATGTCTACTTGTGCTCCATTGACTATACAAAGGTATTTGACTTTGAGGAAAAGAACAAATTATGGCTAACATTCAGAATAATAGGAAATCCAAAACACTTGATGTGCTTGTATGAAACCTATACCCAGACAAAGAGGATGTTGTAAGAACAGAGCAAGGGGACACTGTGTGGTTTAAAATTAGGAAAGGTAAGCATCAGGGTTGTATCCTTTCTCCTCACCTATTTACTATGTGTGCTGAGATTATTCAAGAAGCTAGACTCTATTTAGAAGAATGTGACATCAGAATTGGAGGAAGACTCAACAATAACCTTTGTTATAAAGATGACACAACCTTGCTTACTGGAATTGAGGAGGACTTGAGGCACTTGCTTTAGAAGGTTAAACACTGCAGCCTTCAATATGGTCCCTGGACAAATAAGCAACATCATAATGGGCAGAGCAAACATGGAGCCTGTCAAAGACTTCTTTTTATTTGCATCCATGATCAAAACATAGTGGATTGGATACTTTTTAAAAAAAGATCTAACTGCCATCCATTGAGTCAGTTTTTATTCATTGAAAACCATGATTGGGTCCACAGGGCTTTAAATCTTTTTTTCAATTTTTTTAAAAATTTTATACTGATTTATTTATAAAGTTTGAATCCCCTGTTTTTCATGATAGATCCTTTCCATTTCCTTCACTCTCCCAACCACCAAATTGTGCAACCCTATGATTAATAACCTACCCTCACCCACCCACTCCCCTGCTTCTGCACCCTCCCCACACACACCAACCCTCATCCTTATTCTACTATAATGGTTTTATGCATATTTGTCCTGTTGGACTGTGTTATTTCACCCAGCATAATGCTCTCCAATTCCTCCCGAGTTAGGTAGTCATTTACAAAATCTTTGCTCCCGTGTGTTGTGTAGTATTTCATTGTATGAATGTACCACAATTTCTCAGTCCATTTATTTGTGGTTGAACATCTGGGTTGTTTCCATGTTCTTATGATGGTGAATGAAAAGGTACTGCCCTCCTCTCTCCAGGAGGCTATTTGGTTATCAGTACAACTACTGAGTACACAGTCTGTCACCGGCATGAAAATTCAATTGAGTGTCCAGTTTTGTTCTGTGATATTTACTTTCCTATATATTTTCAGGAAAAAAGAGAGTTAAGATCCTCAGTTTATAGATGAAAGCAGTGAACTGAGAGGAGATAAATTGCAAGGTTTTTTGCTTGGTGGTGATACTTAATTCCAAAGTTTTTCACTTGGTGATAATACTTAATGTTAAAATTATATCCCCTAGTTTGTCTGACTCCACGTTTTGTTTCAGACTTACATTTCCCCTGCCCCCCACTCTATCACAAGACCCTCTGGCACCACCAGAAAGATTTCTGTTTATGTGGTTTTTGTTTTGAATTGCAATGCACTTAGTGATAACTGGTAATCTTTAAGGGAACACATACATGTTCAGGAGCAGTTGATGGCTTTAAATTCCTGACACTTGCATGTTTATCCGCTGTATCATCAGAGTTCCTTGCACTAAGCGTGTTTATAGGATATCAAAATTTCTCTGTGAAAGTGAGACAATAAAATCTCCGTGCTAAAAAAAATGTTTTGTCTACACACTTCCAACATCTGGTTGTTAAAATCTATCCACAGTTTTTTCTATTATTTCCTTCATTTGTGTTTCATTTCAATGACATATAATAATTCTTTCTTGATGAACTCGTTGTTCTTTGACTCAAAAAGGTCTTCTGAGGACCTAAGAAGAGAGATTCATTCAGAAGATAGCTACACCTTATTACTACCGGAGTTACTATTTCCCGGTTTACCAAATGCATTTTCTCCTAAAGGAGCCAAATTTGTGAGCTGTGGAGAGGGCAGCTCCTAATGAGGACGCAGTTACATTTCAGAAACCTGAGCTGACTTTCTGGGTAGAACTCTGTCCTTAGAAGGTCGCTCTTCCTGAACATCAGGGCTAGATTGCTGTTCTGGTCTACTGGGCTAGAATCAGGATGAGAGATTTTATGAGAATAGAAAAGTACCTGGAATAAACAAACAGCTAATGAGATGGAGCCAGTCTGGTGCCCATTAAGTGTTCCATACTGCCCTGGGCACCAGGTAATGACAGAAGGCTTGCAGAGGGCCACAGGTCAATATACAGAGAATTGCTTATTACTATTGACAGTAATAACAATAGCAATACTAGCCAAAATATAAGTAAGATGTCAAAGAGAGAGAGAGGAGAGAGGCTTAGTCATGTTTTCAGGAATGATTTCAAAGAGGAAGAGGAATGCAAAGACACCCTCAAAAGCAGAAGCATCAGCAGATGTGTCAAGGAGAGTTTTATTGAAGTTTACTAGACAGGAACAATTTTGTTCATACGGAATAAGATAATGGGCAGAGTGGCAGGGTGTCTGTCTATACAGAATGCCAGTCTCCTGCCAGGGATGCCTGCCAACAGCACAGTGGATCATTTTTTCCTTCCTTCCTTCCTTCCTTCCTTCCTTCTCCCATTATTTGCCTTCTACCTTTCATTCTCTGCCCTATTTAATTTTTCTATTGAGCTTATTGTCATTGTGTTACAGTGTCTGTTTCCCCCCTCAATATGTTCCCCGTATTTAAAGATGGTCTTTATCTTTCATTAGGGTTTCTAGAACTTTTTCTTGTTACTTATTTACTAGAAGTATATTCTTGATAGTCTCTATATTCTCAGATTTCCATGCTGTTTCAAGTTTGAAAGAGTTGTTAGTAATAAAACAGAAAAGAAAAAGAAAGGGTTGTTTGTTTGCTTTTCCTTTTTTCTGTAACTTCTGACTCTTTCACAAGGTGGATCAATTCCTCATTTGGTTCAAAACCTGCTATTGTGAGTGTATCTGCAGCAAGCTGTGTGACTCTATTTGCCTCCATGAAAGTTTCATCTGCTGTGAATTTTGAAGGAATACATATATGGTAGTTTTCAGCTTGTTTCTTATGATGGCCTCAGAAATTTCAGTATCATTTTGGGCCTCAAATCTTCTGCATAGAATGTTGTTGTTGTTGTTGTTGTAATGTATTGTCAAGTTGATTATGCCTCATTGTGACCCTATGTAAAACTGCTATGAACCCTATTCTATCTTAAGCTAACATGTGTGACCCTGGAGGACATTATGCTGAGTGAAATATCTCAGTCACAAAAGGACAAAAACTGCACAATGCCACCATTATAAAACAGTACTTATATGGGGGTTGAGGGAAAACTAAGAAAAGAGGAGATAAATAATGTACATTGCATTGAAACAGGCGAGGAATAGAATTGCTTAAGAGGAATATATGATTAGGTATTATTTGCCTGACAACAATCCAGAATAAGAGATACATAGCAAAGTGGACTGGGGTGGGGAGCAGGTAGGAAACTGTACAATAATGAAAGAACTTTTTTAAGAGAAAAGCAAACTGAGGGTGGGGGTAAGGAGGAAAACGTGTAACAACAAATGAATGGAAATCCAAGTTCTCTGTAAACTTTCATTAAAATCTCAACAACAACAACAACAAAAATACAGCTTAGACCAAACTCCAATAGATACCATGCTTGTAAACGAGCTGTATAGAGTGAGTCAGTTCAGACTTCTAGTGACCCTCCTTGGATCATAGAACCTGTGTTTCATTCTGACATGTGTAGAATGAACTAGAATAAGTCATTGACTTAAAACAACAATATGTGTGTGTATGTCAAAGTGAACCATGTTTCTTCATCACTGAAGTACACCAGTGTCATAATTGTAATATGATTTCAAGATACATAAAACTGTCCAAATGGTAATCCAATATATGAGATTTTTGTCCTTGGAAAAGTAGAGGGTCAGCAAAAGAGAAGAAAACCTTCAGTGTGGTGGGTTGATCTAGTGACTGCAAAAGTGGGTATGAGGTTGGTGGGGATTGTGATCACACAGGAGGCTATGAAAAAAGTTTGTTCTGTAGCTCATTGAGTCACAATGAGTTGTAATCAATGTGACGGCACCTACAACTTTATAGGGTCCATTTGTCAATTCATTATTGCATGCTTGTCTAGTGATTATATGGAAGGAAGGTTTGGCAAGTGGCTTCCACTAAGATTACAGCCAAGAAAGCCCCAGGGAACAGTTCTTCACTGTAACACATGAGGTCACCAAGACTGCGAGTTTGACTCCATAGCAGCTGACAATAACAAAACAGAAACATAGAAGAAAATAAATGTAAACGTGGCATATTCTTAGAATTATGTAAATCATTCTCTAAAGAATCTTCTCTAAAGATTATAATCTCTAAAGAGGAGTAGAACCATTTTAGAGATATAAATATTGCTTTTTATGATGAGGTAATGTAATAACTAAGAAGTGGAATTAACCTCCCACATCCTCAAAATCATTGTCTTCAAGTTCATTACTTACTCATCCAATTCATTACCTACTCAAAGCTAATTCTCCAACAGGTTCTCAAGGCTGTAAATCACACAGGAGGAGACTGCACATCTTTCTCTGGTGGTGGAGAGGTATGCATGGACTTTGAGTTAGCAGTGCAGCTTTCTTCAGATTACACCACCAGAGCTCAAAATGGACTTAGTGAGTTAAATGGAGATTAAAAATGTATTCATTATTTGTTTTTTTCATGATATAACTTAATGATTGGATGGAGAAGCATTCACAGATCATTACAGAACTAGGAAATTAAAAGCATGATAAAGAAAGTCTCTAGAAACATTACATTTGGTAAGTGTGAATAACAACAGAAATAACTTGACAATTTGACTCTTGGGGAAAAGGTCCAGGCTAGAGATTAGAGCTGATTCAACAGTAGGAAGAAAGGCTGGCTTCATATTTTACTTATTCATTCCTGCCAGTTAGACCTTCTACACAAGTCCTACTGACTAATATTCAGCGAGTATTTGTAGGCATAGGAAAGGCATTTCCATTTCTTTAATTTGAAGCAGACATAGTAAAAATGATACTCTAGAGAAAGTATTAATAATACCATTGTGGAAGGTTTTGCCATAGTTATCACAGATGCGTAGACAGCTACAGATCTGAATGTGTGTTCCCGTCTTCTGAGTATCCACTCAAAAACACAGAACTAAGAATCATTGATGGCTCTTAATTTTCAAGTCACTCTAAACAGCATCCATACATTTTCTCCTTTACTAGCTGTCATATTCTTGAGGTAATATCCTTGCTATCCTGTAAGATAAAGATGTGGTTTTCTTTGGTTTGTTTTGCCAAAGTTCTTAGCAGGAGATTGAAATTCAGTCTCTTGACATTACACAACCTAGGAATTTGGTGTGGTGACAACTGAGTTGCAAGTATTCAGTGTTTTTGCAGATCAAGTGCACATTATAGCTAAGGAAGTTCTTCATTTCTTCAAATTGACTACTTCACTGCCTACAGTTCAGCCTGTAAAAAGATGTTACAGGAATTTAAAGCTACAGAGCACCGGAACAAAGGAAGAGGGGGTTAACAGAGCCAACAACAAAAAAAACCCTAACAAACTCAAACTCCTTGCTACCTCACAAATCCAGAATAGGATTGTACCATAGAAGGTTTCCAAGGCTACAGTTCTTTCTAGGAACAGACTCTCAAACTTTTGTCTGGCTAATGGCTGTAGGTTGAAATAGTCATTCTTTTGGATATACCTAAGCACTTTACAACCCGAGTCACCAGGCACCTTGGGGCTCTGGAAATCAGTGCACATTCCTTCTACCTCCTCTCTCATGTAGTAGAGGCATTAGCATAGTAGAAAAAGTGGATTCCATCCCCTTTATCTTCATATTCAGACACTATTGAACCAGACCTTCACTTTAGGGAACAGAGGCCCCAAAGAGCAAGGGAGTTGCTCACATCAGTCAGCAGACGATTAAGGACCTGGCCTCTCATTCATTTCCCGAGCTAACATGTAACCATGTCGCTGATTACCCATTTTCATTGTTTATGGTGAGGCAGGTGGATGAACAGCTCAGCCTGATTTATGAAGTGCCTGCCTTGTATAAATCACCAAGTAGAAACCCAGCATGCTGCTAATCTTAATTGGTTAAATCTTAAGTAGGGAGTGATTAGGAAGTCTTCAGGAAAGAAGACACCTCATGCAAATGAGGGAGATAGACTACTCCTTGGCAGGAAGTTTCCCCAGCTCACAATATTTAGTAAATGTTTGATGTCCATCCTCACTGCCCTGTTCTATCTCTTGTGAGCCAACCCCTGCCAATCTTCTATGTGTTAATTAATTGTCTGGGAAGTAGGAGAGATGATGCGGAGGTACTAGCACCGTAGGAGAGTGCTCTTCCCCTTACTCTCTCATTAATTAATTCAACGTGGGTTAATATCCTAAATCTGTTCCTGTTGTTGTGTGCTCTCGAGTGGGAATTGACTTCATAGCTGACCCTCTAGTGGGTTCTCAGAGGCAGACAATCACATGGGAGGAGACTGTCCATCTTTCTCCTACAGAGCAGCTGGTGGATTCGAATGCGAGTCTCTGGGTTTGCAGCTCAGCTCTTTATCATTAGGCCACCAGAGCGACCTATTCTAATTCTGGTTAAGGTTTATCATGATGGAGGAGAGCTAGGCAGTATAAATCCCAGCACTGTTTGTTGTGAGAGTGGGAGACATTGGGCTTTTGTGTTCCATGTACCTGAATTCTATCTAATCCCACTCTTCCCTGAAATTATTAGCTATTCTCGGAAACTCAATGACTATTTTTAACAGATTTTTTTTCCTTCTCACTTTAGGTCAAAACAACCTTAATCTTTAATAGTTGCAGTGTTCAAATCTTTGTTGTTGGAAATAGGGTTCAGAAATATAGACTCTGCTGGAAATGGAAGAAGTAATTCTATTAGGTTTGACATTACCCTCCCTCCCAATTCCCCAGGTAATCCTTGAGGACAGAAGATAGGGGGCAGGGGTGTGTTTGTATGCAACAGGACTAAAGAATTAGAGATTCCTGAGATTAAAAATCAGAGAAGACCTTTCACACCCTTCTGTTTGAACCAATTGTAAATGTTCCTTTCTTTTGCTAACTACTCATTTCATTTCCCCCCTCCTTCCTTTTCCGTTTTCACTTCCCTTCTTCTATGTTTCCTTCCCTTTTCTCCTTTCTCCTCTTCCTTTCTGTCCATGTCTTTTTGGAACCCATGGCAGATGCAGCAGCAGCAGCAGTAGCGTCGCTACGGAACCAGATGATGAGCCCCCTTGTTTGGAGGAGATTGACTATAACAGTTTAGAACAGGAGAGGAGCCTCGCCGAGCTGGACCAGCAGATCCAGGAATGTGCTGTCAACAAGGAAGAGGAAGAAGAAGATGAGACAATGGCGTAGAAAGTGAAACTATCCCATAACCCTGAGCTTCGTGGCGAGTCAATAGTCTCGAACCATTGGACAAGTAGCTTCGCTATCAGAGCAGCATGTTTGTAATACATGCGCATATGAAAAGCACATACACGTGAGCTCAGCAACTCTATTTCTAAGATTTCTTTTTAGTTCCCCTATACATAGAAGCTGGCTGCTCAAAAAGACTCTGCACCTGTTGCTAGGTGGCTTGCGACCTATAAGTGAACTGTAAGAAACTATCAAGTTCTATAAGAAAGTTGTTATTATTTATGCTCGAATTGATGCGTAGCTGACCCTCCAGTGGGTTTTCAGAGGCAGTAAATCACACAGGAGGAGATTGCCCACCTTTCTCCCATAGAGCAGCTGGGGGGTTCAAAGTGTGCTTTGGCGTTGACGGCATAGCTCCTTACCACTAGCCACCAGAACTCCTTAAAAGCATTGCTTAGAACAGCATATTCTTAAGTTTACTTTGGAATCTCTCAAGACTGTTTCCGAATTTGACATTGAAGTAGACTGGAGGTTGGGAGATTGGGCTTTCTTCTTGGCTTTGAATCAGTTGTCTAAGTTGTTTCCTATACAAACTTGGATTTACACAGGTGAGTGTTACCTCCAACTGTATGTCCCTAACAATGAATCTGGGCTTCCAACACCAACTGTGACCTGCACTGAGACTCAAAAGTCTTGCCAATTCTTCAGGGTCTAGATGACTAAATGATAAAAGCTGTGCTATCATGTGATTGTGAACAGTATCCTTGATCTATTTTAACAGTGTAAATTTTTTCATATTCAACTGGCAAACTTAATCTGCACCACAGGCTGTACTAGATTCCAAGGAACGATGCACAACACTAAGTAAGCCATGGTCACTGGGCTTCATGAATTTGAGAAATAAATGGATTCGTAACACTAACCAGAATTCTGAGAAGCAGTGGGACATAGTGGAACATTCACTCATTTCAGTTAAATAGATGTTCATATCCTGGCTTGGCAGTTACTTATGATGATAAATTAAGCAAGCAATTACATTTCTAAAGCATCAATTTTTTTTCTTATACCTGTAATAGGATAAGCAACTCTATATCGTCAAATAATTGTGAAAATTAAATGAAAGAACATATTAAAAGTATATCATTATTTTATCGATACTCAGTAAAGTTGTCTTATTTTCTTCCATAAAGACAATGTATCCTATTTAAATATTCTAGCAGTTAGCCAAACAAATTACTCTCTGAAAGCATATTATTAAGGTGGGGATCTGGGGAAGAAACTACACGGGAGCAGAGTCTAGAAAGTTTTCAAGACTCAAAAGAATTTAAAATGGGGAAAGGCTCTTCAGTATACAGAGAGAAATAACCTCATAACTTGAGTGAAAAGACAGACAAGGCTCAGGAAGAAAGGGTAAGTCAGGAAGTGGAAAGCAGATAAATAATTGATGGTAAATTAGAATGATATTATGTAAGATCAAATTTATATATTTCCAGAGGTCTTATGCCCTAAGTGAACACTGGATTTGGCTAAAAGATATAGAGAGTCCAATTTAACCATAGCTTTTAAATCTGTTTCTCTTTTGTATAAAATTCTGGTTGTACTGTTGTTGATAGTGTTGAGTTGACCACGACCTGAGCCTGTTACTGTAGTTACTGTGTGAACATCTTGTTCAGGGTCTTCCTCTCTTTTGCTAACCATTTATCTTTCTAACCTTGATGTATTTTTCCAAGGATTTTTCCTCTCATGACAACGTGTCCAAAATATGTCCATCCTTGCCTCTAAGGAGAACCCTAGATACATACACTTTCTCTAAAAATTTCATGTGTGTGTGTGTGTGTGTGTGTGTGTGTGTGTGTGCGCGTGTGCTGCTACATGCTATCAAGTCACGACCCTATGCTATGTACACTAGCTCTGAACCCTGCCCTGTCCTGAGCCAGTCTCACTGATTCTGACACACCACCTCCCATTGCCCAGGTTATTGTATCAATCCATCTCATCCAGGGTCTTCTTCTCCTGTGCTGTTCCTCCACCCTTCTGAACATGATGTCCTTCTCCAAGGACCATTCTCTCTTGGCCACGTGCACAAAGTGTGTGAGAGCTTAAAAATCCTAGCCTCCATGGAGAAAATTGGTTTCACCCTCTCCAAGACAGAACTACTTGTTTTCTTGGCAGTCCTTGGTATATGCAAGGCTCCAGCAACACAATTCATAACCATGATTCTTCTTCTGTCATCCTAAGATGTTGTCCAGCTTTCTCATGCATAGCAAGTATTTGCAAAGACCATGGCCTAGATTAGGTGGACGTTAATCTCTAGACTGATACTGTGGCTTTTCAGTACTCTGGAGAGGTCCCTGAGAGCACATGGCCTAGTAGTGTAAGAAATTCTGCTGCAATCCCAAAGGCATATGGTTCGAATCCTCCAGCTGCTCTGGGGGAGAAAGATGGGCAACCTCCTCCCATGTGATTAACTGCCTCTGAAAACCCACTGGAGGGTCAGTTATGGAATAGTTGAACACAACAACAATATATATTTATATATATGTAATCAGAAATGCTATCATGGCAGCACGTTGTGAAGAATTTGCTCATGAAGTTTTGCGGCTCCAGAGTATGTTGCCTCTACATATGTTTTTCAAATATCCATAAGTAGAACATACTTCTTAATGCTAAAGAAGAGAAATCTATCCTAGATATATCAATTTCCCTAATACTTCTAGCAAAAAAAAAATAAGTCCTATGACCATAGTAAATGCAGGGGAATTTGAAATAATGCAGTCCTTATTTGAAGTAAGACGGCATGGTACTGGTACAATGACAGACACATAGATCAATGGAATAGAATTGAGAATCCAGATATCAGCCCATCTACCTATGGTCAACTGATTTTTGACAAGGAGATGAAATCAGTTAAGTGGGGAAATGACAGCCTTTTTAACAAATGGTGTTGGCAAAATTGGAAAGCTGTATGCAGAAGACTAAAACAAGATCCACACCTCACTCCATATACAAAAACCAACTCAAGGTGGATCATGGACTTAGGACTAAAACCAAGGACTATAAACTTCATTCAAGAAAAGCTTGGAAGAACTTTAGTGGTCCTAATCCACAACATAAAAAGTCTTCCCAGTATCCTGGAAAATCTACAACTGGGAGAAGATAAAATAGATGAATGGGACCTTCTAAGAATCAAATCGCTATGCACATCCAAAAACTTCTCCAATAGAGTAAAAAGGGAAGCCACAGACTGGGAAAAAATATTTGGTAATGACATGTCAGATAAGGGACTTATATCCAGAATTTATAAAATACTTGAACACCACAATAAGATAAAGGTAAATAATCCAATAGAAAAATGGGCAATGGGCACAGGATATGAACAGACAATTCACCGAAGAAGATATTCAGAGAAGAAGATATTCAGATGGCCAACAAGCACATGAAGAAATGTTCAAAGTCCCTAGCTCTAAGAGAGATGCAAATAATATTTATGAAAATTAATAAAATATGAAAAAAAAGAGAGATGCAAATAAAAACAACTATGAGATATCATCTCACCCCAGTAAGAATAGCAAAATATAACAGAACAGCAAGCAACAAATGCTGGCGAGGATGTGGAGAAACTGGAACTCTTATTCACTGTTGGTGGGAATGTAAGATGGTGCAACCATTGTGGAAGGCGGTGTGGCGCTTTCTCTAGAGATACCATTTGACCCATTACTGGGAATATACCCCAGAGAGACCATGTCTGCCATCCAAGCAGTTATATGCACACCCATGTTTATTGCAGCTTTGTTTACAATAGCAAAGAGTTGGAAGCAGCGTAAGGGCCCATCAACAAACGAATGGATAGAGAAGCTGTGGTATATCCACACAATGGAATACTACGCAGCATTGAAAAACAAGGAACTCATGCAATATTATTCAAAGTGGGTGACCCTGGAGGACATTATGCTAAGTGAAATATCTCAGTCACAAAGGGACAAATACTGCATGGTGCCACTGTGGTAGAATGGGTCTGACATCAGGGTGGGGGTATGACAGAAAAAACTGGATAAATTATGTATATTGTATTGAAACAGATGAGGGAAAGACCGGATTAGAAGTGATATATTATTGAGTATTATGGTTAGCACAGGAATCCAGAATTAAGGTTGCATAGAGAAGTGTACTTGGGGTGGGGGGTGGGGGGAAGGGACGTGGGAATTGTATACTAATGAAGGAATTTTTTTTTCTTTTTTTTTTCCTCTCTCTTTGGAGGGGGAAGCGAGCTGGTGGGGAGGGGTGGGAAGGGAGAAAATTGCGGCAATGAATGAATGGAAATCCAAAACCTCTGTAAAAAAATAAATAAAATAAAAAAATTAAAACAACAACAACAACAACAAAAAAACAAAACACCAAATCCAAACCAACAAACTCTGAAGCCCTTTCCTCTAGACTCCCAGGAAGTTATCAAAGGAAATACTGCCACAATTTAGCCCCATGGCATAGGAAAAGGTACGTGCATTGCAGTTTAGGGAATTTATATCATTATTATTATTGATAATTTCTTTTCAAATTCCCAGTAACAGTTTAGAATTGCATATTCATATTTCATACTGTCATTAAGATTTCTAGAACATTCATGAGAAGTTTGAATGAAATAACACAGATACTATTAAAATCCCAACCTAATGGGGTCCCTCATTTCTTACACAGGGAGCTCTAGTGGCCTGGTGGTAAGAAGCTGAGCTATAATCTCAAATGTGTGTGGTTTGAATGTGCTGGCTGCTCCACCAGAGAAGGATGGGCAATCTCCTCATGCGCAATTGACTGTCTCTGAAAACCCTCTGAAGGCTCATCTATGGGTTGGTTCCTATGCCACAGTATACAACAACGACAACCACCACAACAACAATTTCCTCCATATCCAATCTCTCCACTCTTAAATATGAAATAATAGTTTTGTCTGATCAGTGTTTTCAGCAGTCATACAGATTATAGTGATGAGAATATAAATGCTGACGGGGGACGTGGTCATTAGTTAGCACTAGACTCAGAATAGTTTATCTGATTAGAGTCTCTCTCATGATCTTGAGAAAAACAGAGGCTGGTTTACACAAAATTTCTGTTTGATATACTCAGAAGAAATTACAAGAACATAGAATACATATGGATTCAACTCTTCAGGAAGTTGAAATTGATTTTGTGGCAACGGTTTTTGCTTTATTTGGTTTTGGTGTCATACACGTTTATCAAGCACTAAGAATATTAAGAAACAAATAACTTCTTTGCCCTCACATTACTCAGTCTGATAGGAAGGACAATAATAAGTCTTTTATGTTAATATATGGCACAGGGAGCGCTGATGGCCTAGTGTTAATAATCTGCACTATAATCCCGAAGGCATGCAGTTCAAGTCCATCAACTGCTCCATGGGACAAGAATGAACAATCTCCTCAAATGAAATTTAATGCCTCTGAAAACCTGCTGAAGGATCAGGTATGGGTCAGTTCTGATTTGATGGGACACAGAACAACAACAACCTAATAAGAATGACACTGGTGGGTAAAAATACAAAAACATGACAAATAAGGGAATTCCTGAAGACTATGAAAGAGCTTTCATATGAAGTTAAAGAAAATGCTAAGAAGTAGAACAGCTTTATGCAAAATCCCTGTGATGGATGGAGTTAGAGTTGGAATATAAAGTTCCGTTTCATTGGTGGGAACAGTATGTTTGTTTGTGGGCAAAGGACAGGAAAGGCAACAAATGAAACAGAAAAGAGAGGGTGACCAAAAGAGAGAACACTGGCATGCCTCCTTGAAGTGGTTGAACTTCATTCTAAATATATAATGGAAAAATTGAAAACTTTTCATCCACAGGATATCTAGGGTGGTGAGATAGACTTTTTTAGGTAATGCTTCTATGTGACATGCTCAGAAATTGCTAGTAGCATGGAATATACTTTTGGCTAATTTATGCAAAAAGGTAATCAAAAGTAGCTACTGTGGTGGCTTAGTTCCTAGGGAGTTGGGGTGCTAACAGAAAGGCAATACTTCTCTAGAGGTTTGAATCCACAAGCAGCTCTGCAGGAGAAATATGGACAATCTCCCTCCATGGCATTTACAGCCTCCCCAAACCCGCTGCAAGGTTAGGTATGAAGTGGATCTGACTCAGGACCATCAGTTTGTGTTTTGATGTGTCATACAAAGAGATCTGGCGACATTGCCTATCAATGCAGTTGTTCTACTCATTTATGACGCATTGGCTAATGTTCTCATCATGCTGGTTGCTCGATACTTTGAGGAGAACCCGTGAGTATGTCACCATTATATTTGAAGAACGGGTTTGTGAGGGAGAGTAAATGAGTTCAGTTTGGATCATGTTGAGTGTTGGGATCTACAAGAATTCGAGTTGAAGAAGAAGCCTAGAAGCCTGATGCAGACGAGGAAATGGAAGAAGAGGAAGGAGAAGTGTAGCTAGCAGTGCTGAAACAGCTGGAAATTCTGTGTAACTGAGTCGACTGACAAAGAGTTGGCTTGGAGGGAGCAGAGGAGTAAGAGAGATAACAGATTTCCTTTCTCTCCCTTTAAATTGCAGGTCATTGTGTGTCACACCTCACCAATCTTCAGCCTGGGGGGCAGACTCACTGGCAAGTAAAATCCAGATAGACTGCTCTTCCAGCCCAGCCAGACGTGCCTCTTCCTGGCCAAACCACTGTGCCGAATTGTTCTGAGAGATGTGTTTTACTGACCGCAAGGCCAAGTAAGATTATTCAAGAATGCTAGGGAGTTGTAAATTGTAATAGGAAGCAGATGTGATTCAAAGTGTGCAAAAGAGACGAAAGCCTGGAAGGTGATGCCGGGGTCAGGTCACCTGCAAGGCTGTCCTGTGTCAGCTGTTGTCTGGGACACTGCATGCCAAGCAGCATGGCATGGTGGGGCCCTGCAGTCTTCTGAGGTGGCCTTGCCATCTTCAATGGGCAAAAGTGGGAAAATATCCTCTGCTCCCTTTAGTAGAGGAGCATTAGGCTTGTCACATCACAAAAATCAAAGAATGAATCTGTCATTCATGACACCCTCTATTGCAAGAGACTCTTGGATTTCACATTTTTTCCCTTTTTTCCCCACAGCTTTCTTTTATTATTATTAATTTTAATGAAAATTTACAGAGACTTTAGATTTCCATTCATTCATTGTTGCACTTTTCTCCTTGCCCACTCCTCCACCCCAGTTCACTCTTCTCTTTGAAAAGTAAAAAAAAAAAAAAGAAATTCTTTCATTGTTATATAATCCATCCCCCTAAGTTCACTCCACTGTGCAGCCTTCATTCTGGACTCCTGTCATGACAATATTACCTAATCACGTATCCCTTCTAAACAGTTTTATCACTCATCTGTTTCAATACAGTAGACATGATTTATCCTATTTTTCTCAGTCTCCCCCTAACCCCAATGTCAGTCCCATTTTACAACAGTGGCACTATGCAGTTTTTGTCCTTTTGTGACTGAGATATTTCACTCCGGTCACCCATTTTGAATAATGTTTCATAAATTCTGTGGATTTCACATTTCTTATAGAAGAAAGTTCACCTTTTCACAGTCTTGATAATCTAGCTTTAATCTCCTTTATAAACTCAAGATTTGAACATTTTTTAGTCTCTTCAGTCTTTTATAATCACTTCTCATCTTACTCATTTATGTATGTGAAAAAGATGAGAGATTTTTCATATTTACATAAACATGCATTAACTTGCTGATATAAATTCTACACACACACACACACACACACACACACACACACTCACACACACATATGTATATAAATGCTTCTCCATGAATTATTATTTTCCCTAAGTACATTCTTTATTTTTCAAAACATTACACATTTTTCCAAGAGTTTCTCATGACTTCCTTTGGAATTCTCATTACGCATCAAGATCAAGTTCAAATATCACATTTCCCCTCCTTCAAAACATTTCTTAATCATCCATAATCTTTTGTTGCTGGTCCTATTATTGCAGTGCTTCTTAATCTCTGTTATTTATACTTGCCATGTAAAATCTGTCTTACATGCTTTTTGCCCACCAATCCTCATCCTACTATTGAGTGGGGACCCTTAGAGAAGCATGATTCTACCATTACTTTTACATTTGCCTCAGCACCTAACACACACCTTGAAGTATTGTATATGCTAAAAAAATGTATCCTTCCCCAGCCTCAAAGCCTTGAGATCCAAACACCTCAGTGCTCAGTGAGATACAACATATTATTTATATCCTTCCATTTCTATCTCAGCCAAGGGTTATACAATAGAAAAGGCAATTGGTTTCACTAAAAGAGCACCTGGCAAAAGTACAACGCAGCCTCTCAAGCTAATGGTTGCCATGGAGGATTGTTCTTGTATGAGGCAAGCTTAACAAGGAGTAGGGTGGCCTTGACCTTGGCCACATTGTGCAGCTGTTCAGATACACTGATGAGAAAGAGGGAACAGTGTCTCGGTGAGTCTCTAGCTATTGTGCTATCTGTCCAGGGATTCATGTTGGAGAGATCTGGCCCCATGGCTCCATGGATCTTGTGTCAACTTGGCTGCCCCTCTGGCCTTCTTGCAATCCTGTCAGGAAGAACCATCATCTAAAATTTCCATCCATTGGCTCCAGCTTCTACTGGACTTCCAAACAAAGAATTCAGAGCCACCAGCAGTGTGTGAAATGAACCTAATCCTTGTGTAACAAGTTTACAGTGGTGGTTGCCAACACAATTCCGAACACATTATACCCCTAAAGGGAGGAATAGTTCCTCACAAAGAGCTTCTTCTTCCCATCCTGGCAAACAGGGCTGTAGAATGGTGAGAGTCCCTATTCTAAGAAGATCCCATGACCTCTGGCAAGAGAACATGCTTCCATGAAAGATTTGGCATATGCTGTCCTTGTAAGGGACTGAGAACAGGGACCCACTTGGTAAATCTGCACCTTCGGTTGGCAGGATGGATTCTTTCTTCCGGCCGGTACAACTCCTCCCAGCTTCTCCAAATTTCCAGCCTTTAGAAAAATGCACAGACAGTAGTCTATGTCTTCATCCTAAGACTTTTTTTGACAGGCAAAAATAACTCATCAGATTTGGCACCTGCCACTGTCCTCCCAACAGAACTTCTGTTTTGTTTGGGTTGCAGTTTGACTTTGTGTATGTGCAACTGAATCTTGATAAAGAGTGGTAAAAGGAAATATGGGGATAAAACAAATACTTTTCAGTTCCTAATAATTAGAAAGATGCAATTGTATATAAGTTGAAAGCATCTACTACACACAGTCTAACACCATGGAGCAGAAATTGAGCTTCTGTTCTTTATAATACACACTCTGCACATGCACACACATTACACCACACACAACACACATAAACATACACAAAAATCTACATGCATTCAAACACACATACTGAGAGAGAGAGAGGGAGAGTCAGTCAGTCCAGGTCTTTAATCCAGAAAAAGGGAAAAAGAGACATTGAGGAAAGATGTATCTATCACAAAGGTAGTTGACAATCTCATGCCTTACAGCCATGAAGAAATAAAAATTTCATATTCCCCTTCCTTTGCTTAAAAAAGAGATTTTGCAATCTACTGAGTCCTTGGAAGCCCTGTTTGTTAGAGGATGATAATTTTCTCCCATTAGCTCATGGCATAAACTGGTCTTGAAGCATGTCTGTATCTTCAGCCATACAGTAAAATGGGTTCAGTGCTCTATAGAGGAGGGTGAGTTCAACACTTGGGACTGAGTTACGAGAGAGCCTCAGATGGGTTAAGAAGTAGCCAAGCAGAGAAGACTGTTAAAATGGCTAAACAAATAGGCTAAAGTGTTGGGGTATTTCCAAGATCTTTTATACAGGCATACCTCATTTTATTGCACTTTGAAGATACTTCTTTCGTTCTACAAACTAAACGTTTGTGTTGACCTTGTCTTGTACAAGCCTATTAGCACCATTTTTCTAACAGCATGCTTTTGTTTCTTGTGTTTGTGTCACAGTTTGGTAATAGTCACAGTATTTGAAAATTTTTCATAATGTTCTGGTGGCCTAGTGGCAAGAAGCTGTACTGCAATCCCAAAGGCACCACGAGAGAAGAATGGGCAATCTCCTTCTTCCTATGTGATCAACTGCCTCTGAAAACCCACTGGAGGATCAGCTATGAGTCGGTTCTGACTCTACGGTACATAACACCCTTACGTACGTACTTGACCTGCTCACTCACTCACTGCTGTAAAGTGGGTTTTGACTCATGTAAAACCTTCCACCAGTTTTCCAAATTTGTACATCTTTATTAGAGGAGACTTCCATCTTTCTTTTGATCCAAAGTCCACGCTTGATTATAATATTGAAGCTTACTTTATTGCAATACTCACTTTACTGTTTTGGTTATTGTTGTGTACCGTCAAGTTGGAGGAACTGACTTATAGCAGGCCCTCTAGTATTCAGAAGTTTTAAATTGCACAAGAATTTATTGCATATCTTTTTTTCTCTCCAAGCAGCTGGTGGACTCAAACTATGCACCTTTGGGTTGACAGCACAACTCCCTAGCACTAAGGCCTTATAGCTCACTTTTATGGTAGTATGAAGCAAAACTTACAGTATTGCAAATCCTGCAGTATCACTGAAGATTGTGTCTTCTCTTTAATATTTTAACAGATTAAAATTATGCCTTATATGCAGACAAATATTATGATCATCTGTGACAAAAATTATAGTGAAAATTGAGCACCATCCCTTTGGAAAATGTCAATTGAGGTACATGAGTGTGGCATTGGTGTTTTTAGGGGTCTGGTTAAGACAGTAATTAAGACATGACATTAAATCAGTTCTACCCTGGTGTGCAACAGAGGAAGAAAGCAAAGAAGCAGAATGATTTGCCATCCAAATATCCACAATATGGAACTTTAGTGTGTGATTGTTCTTGGATAGAATGATACCAACAAGATCCCTTTCCATACTAGAGTTGGATGAATGAAACTATTTAAGATGATACTTTAAAAAAGAAATATAAGCCTATATTCATACTCTACTTAGGTTTTTGCACATTTGCTCATTTAACTCTGGTTGCATGAGGTCACAATGAGTTGGCAATGACTTGATGACAACTAACAATTTCTGATTTGTGGAGTACATGGATATTATTGTAATTTTTAATTTTTTTAATTCAGCTGAAATGAAAAGGATGCTTAATAACTGATGGAGTTGATTGTCTGTTACCCAGTCAGTCCAACTTCAAAACCTGTGCTCCAACTACTTTCCCGGAGAAAGGCATGTGGACTTTGCCATCACAAGGAAGAGTTGCAGTGAGCAGATACTGAAAAGCCAGTTGTCACTGAGTCGATTATGACTCAAGGCAAACCATGTGCATCAGAGTGTATAATAAAGGCTGGGGTTTTCTGGAAGTAAATCATCAAGCCTTTCCTAATGTGACTGTGTTAACTCAATTTTCAGCATTTCAATTAGCAGCCCTCGCCTTACTCATTTCACTACCTGAGGATGCCAAGCATTGGTTGTTGTTGTTGTTGTTGTTGTTGTTGTTGTTGTTAGATGCCATCAAATCAAGCAGGACTCATAGCGACCCTATGCACAGCTGACTTGAATTCTACCCTATCCCGGGCCATTCTCATCATCTCTGACACACTAGAGCCTACTAGAGCTGAAGTCACCATTTCAATCCATTTCCTCAGGAGTCTTCCTCTCCTTTACTGTCCATCTTTTCAAGAACAATGTCCCTTTTTAAGGAATAGCCTCGCTTAACATGTCCAAAGTATGAAAGACAAAGCTCTGTCATCTTTGCCTCTAAGGAAGGAGCACTCTGGCTGCACTTTCCCCAAGACATAGCTATTTGTTCTTTTCACAGTCCATGGGATATTCAGTACTTGTCTCTAACACGTTATAAATTCTTCTGTCACCTTTATCCGTTGTCCAGTTCTCTGATGGATAACTGGTAATTAAGAAGACTATGGTATGAATCAGACACGCCTTAATCTTCAAACATCATTGCTCTTCAGCATTTTAGAGAGGTCCCTGTCAGTGGACTTTCCCAATGCAACACATCTCCTGATTTCCTGATGTATGTTACCAAGGATCAACTGATTGCTGATCCAGGCAAGATAAAATAATTGACGGCTTCAGTCTTTTCTCCATCTATCATAATGTAGACTTTTGGTCCAGTAGTAAAGAGGTTTGTTTTTTGATGTTAAGATGTGATCTCATACTAAAGAATCTTCTGCTGCAAGTGTTTCATATGTTCTTCACTTTCAACAAGTATAGTTGTGTTATCTGAATAATGCAGGTTGTTTATGAGTGTTCCTCAAAAACTGATGGCAAATTCTTCATAAAGACCAGCTTCACAAATTATCTGTCAGAATACAGATATGCATGGGAAGAGGATACAACCCTGACACACACTTCTCCTGATTTTAAATCACGCAGTGTTCCCTTGACCAGTCAAAACAAAGCGTCTTTTGTTTTTATCTGACTAAACAAATTTATTAACCGGAAACTAATACTTTAAAACAGTTCCTTCTTGATCTAAGTATAGATTTCTCATGAGCATAACTAAATGTTTTCATCTCAACCTTAGTCTTAGTTTGTTATTACCCACACAGTCAAATGCCTTCACATAGTTAATAGAACACAAATAGACATACTTCTGACATTCTCTGCTTTCAGAAAAGTATCTATCTGATATCAGTATTGATATCCCTGGTGCCTCAGCCTCTTCTAAAACCAACTCAAACTTGTAATAATTCCCTGTCCATGTACAGTTCTAGTTCAATGTACAATTTTTGAATGATCTTCAACAATACTTTGCTTGCATGAGATTTAGTGAATGCTTACTATTCAAGATTGCCTTGGAGCACTGTTTTAAGTCTGACACACCAGCCCTAGGATTAAATGCCCTTGATATGCTCATTTTGTAGGTCAGGATACTGAGGCACATAAAAGGCAAGGACTTGCTCTGACATAGTTTGCCTTCTAGCTAAGAATAGTTTATGGTTATTATGTGTTGTGATGCCAGGTTAGAAGCCTCTCATAACTGACCCTCTAGCATATTTTCAGAGGCTTAAATCACCTGAGAAGAGACTCTCCACATTTCTTCCTTGGAGTAGCTGGTGGATTTGAACCATATGCCTCTGGGTTGGCAACACCACTCCTTAGCATTAGGTCACCAACCCTCAATTAGTAGTGGGATGATCATGACTTAAAAACAGGTTTTTGAATTCTAAATCTGCCTTCCAAGAAAATAGTTCTCATCAAAGGGTGTCTCCAAAGCTATGGAATAATTAATTTCTTGACTCTGGAAAGATGTGTTGATGTCATTGTTGGAATACTGCTGTTTTGCTGTTGTTCTTCAATCTGAATATGCCCAAAGGACGTCAAAGTATGCTTTGGAAAAGGTACAGCCAAGATGCTCCTTGGAGGCAAGGATAGCGACACTTCATCTTCTCTACTTTGGGCATGTTATTTTGAGAGCCCAATCCTTGGAAAAGGACACGATGCTTGGAAAAGTGGAGGGTCAGCAAGGATGATGAAACACTCGATGAAATGAATTGGCACAGTGACTGTCAAGGTTAACTGTAGTGCTTCAGAGATGAAGAGGATGGCATAGAATAGAGTGGGGGTCGGTCAGATCCATTCTTCATGGAGTCACTATGAGCTGTAGTCGACTCGACAGCCCTTAACGAGTCAAATATAAATAACTTCTGCGGAACTTCTATGTAAATTGATCAAGTTCAAAGTCAGCTTAAAACCTTCTCCACTTTCATGCTTCTAAAATGGATCATCTCAATGAAGTGACTCCATGACCTGCTCCTTTGTGTGTCTGATGTGCTGATCAGTGTCTGGGCAAGGCATCCAAATCTACATTCAGCAGATGAATCTATGAAATTTTTCATTTGGCCTGTTAATTTCAGTTTGCGGCTGTACAATTCTTGTGCCATTTCTAACCCGAATTTCAGTAATGCGCTCCTGATTTCCCTATTTTGCCTCCTCTCCAATCCTTTCTTCTGATACAACCAGAACAGAATTTGCAATGAAAATATTTGCCTCTGATTGTGTATCCTCTTCCATGCTCTTACAGAGCAAATGCACATGGAACACAGCAAGGAGACTTTTGATCCAACTTTTAGTCCTCACACTAAGGAAACCCTGCTGAGATAATGAAAAATCAAAATCACTGTCAGTTTCTAGAAACAACCTTGGTTTTCGTTCCCACTGTTCTTTCCACTCTGGATCTAATGCTTATCCTTGCTTACTTAAAGGTAATCTCCTTCAAGAACTCTTCTGGGATCCAGTCCTACATTTCCATGCATTCTGTTGGAAATTTAATCAGATCTTTCCGTCCATTGCAAAGCCTGTGCATTTTTCTGTTTCTCACACCTTCCAGGTGATGCTTTTGTGGTCTAGTGGGTAAGGAGATGCACTACCAACCCAAAGGCATAGAGTTCTCGGATCCACCAGCTGCTCTGTGGAAGAAAGATGGGCAACTTGCATGAACAGCCTCTGAAAGTCTTTGGAGGGTTAACACTAAGTCAGTTCTTCCTCTCTAGTATGCAACAGTCCTATCAGAATGTAAACTCTGAAAGCAAAGACCATTCTGTCCACTTCTGTGTCCTGAGGGCTCAGTACGGTGCCTAGCACCTGCTCAGCTGTCGTTAAATATTAGCTAAATGATTGGGATTTTACTTTCCGTTCTAAAAAATCATCTCCTACATGTTGCCTCTATTAACCATTGATAGCAGTGCAACAGGAAAGTAGGACAGCAGTGCTGCAGACCCCAGCAACAGGGAAACATCCTGGGAAAATTTCTGACAGTCCCCTGTCCGTGCTGCACCTCCAGATCTGTAATTTTCCAGAAGCAGCTCCCTTTCTTCCTCCAAATGGCCTGTAGAGGTCAGAAAAGGGCCTTGCTTTCCAGTCCCAGGGAGTCCTCTAGCCCCATTAGCATTCACTCCTGGTGTCTATAATTAAGCAAGCCTAGGCTCTGCACATAGGAACGGAAATGCATTGACTTTAATAAAACAGAGTGTAAAACAACTTTAGATTGACTCTAGCCTTGTTTATTCTTGCACACTTGTGATTCTGGTTCGGTATATGGCCAGTCAAAGAGACCATTGTCCTGGGAACTGAAGCGTGTCCCTCTTTCATTGCTACCACAGCCAGTCTGAGAAGGCGAGCTGCATCAGCTTCTGCTCCTAGCTTCCAGCTCTTTCTTTTTTTAAAAAAAAAATTTCTTAAAGGAAAATAATAACACACAGAGGAGCAAGTAGGCACTATGAGAGGAGCTCCTAGAAATATGCCATCCAGTCCCCCCTTACGGATGGATAGAGGGCTATTCAGAGTCCAGAAATGATAAATAATAAAAGGAGAGCGAGCTGACACTCATCGTGGAATTTAAGATTTTTTTTCCCACCCACAAGGTTGTACCATATTTAGCATTTAGACTGGAAATAGAGAGTATGGTTTAGAGCATATTTCTGTCTCTTTAACATGTGACGTTGGGGATGACCCTTCATTTCTTTGGATCTTTCTTGCTTTGTTAGCAAGTGAGACTGCACCAGATGAAATATTGGGTCAGGGTGATGGCTCAGATTCGTTGATGTTCAGCTGGCTGGTCTGCAGAGGACACCCCCAGGCTCTGGGCAGGCCAGGCGGGTGAAGAGGCTGCGCGAGGCTGCACACACTAGAGCTCTGTACCCCGTGGACCACAGAGGCCAGGCCTACACAATGATCTTTTCAGAGCTGAAAGCGATGCCTTTGATACCCTGCCAATGCCCAGCAGAATAAAAGCTTCCGAAATCAGGGCCAAAATAAAGAATGGAACAAAGTGACAACATAAACAGGAAGACCTGAGAGTGGGCAGAGGAGAGAATTGAGTCAGCAAACCTTGGGGGGCGTGGGGTAGAGGGGGCATGGAAGAATCTGAGTAGCATTCATCTGCAATTGTTAGGCTGCTAAGTGGCTTGACCCTGCAGCTGGACGTGCTCTTGAAAAGGAGCTCCAGAGCCCCTTGGGAGGGGGTACTGGAGGGAACTGAGGTGTCAAAGCTTGAATCAGGCTCCCTTTACCTCCACGCAGTGAGACAGCCTGCTCCTCCATGACTCTTTGTTGCTTGTTCAAAGCCAGGGATCCTTAACAAGCCTTCTCCTATTACTGGACCTCTTTGCTTGGGCTCCAGCCAGTACTCCTTCCTCGATCCCTTTGCACACACTAGGGATTTCAACACAGCAGATTTCCTGACCTGGTGGTTTGTGACAGAAAGTGTGGGAAAGGGCAACTGAAGGGACAATCAGCTAATACTTATTGACTACAACGGATCCCTGAGTGGTACACAGTTCTTTCTCCATTCTTAACTGAAAGGCCCAGGGTTCTAATTCACCCACTGATGTGATGTCAGGAAAGAAAGGCCAGGCAATTTTCCAAAAGAGTAAAAATAACAACAACAACAATAAAAACCACCCCAAAAATAAAAAAAAAAATAACCAAACAGTCATACAAACCTGGAAATAAAAACAACAAAACACACTTCTCATTGTCATGAAGTCAGAACCAACTCATAACTGATCCTCTTATGTCAGAGACTGTAAACTACACTAAAGGAGATTGTCCCTCCATTTCCCTTGGAGGAGAAGGTGGATTTGAACTGCCAGAGAGGTGCTGCCTTTAACAGTATAACTCCCTGTGGGCTAGGCCACCAGAGCGCCCCCATTCAAAAGATTACACCCCTGAAAGTCTTATGGAGCTCCCTTCTGCTCTGAAACGCATGAGATTGTCTTGACTTACAGTTCACTAGACAGCAATAGGACATTTTGTTTGTTTGTGGCAATGTGTCAGCCACTGTACTAGGCATGAAAAGGCCATTGCAGCAAGACAAAAACAACCACTCAACAACATTTAATTGTTACCTGTAATAAAATCTACCCCTGGGTTAAAATGATCCCATGCAAAATGAAACATGAAGTTACCCCATCTCATCCCATCCCCAGGATGAGTTCCTTCTTTTTTTATTCATGCTTTCTCCTTAAAGTCAATTAAAAAGAAAGGATCTATTGTTTTTACTATCTTAGTTTGCTTGGCTCCACAGTCAACACTCTTAGCACCAGGAACCAGGAAATTAAAAGGCATATTGCCATGGGAAAGTCTGCTGTTAGGGACCTCTCCAAAGTACTGAAGAGCAATGGTGTCTCCCTGGAGACTAAGGTGTGTTTGATACAGGCCATGGTCTTCGCAATCACTTGCTATGCATCAGAGAGTTGGACAATGACCAAGGAAGATAGAAGGAGAATTGATGCCTTTGAACTGTGGTTCTGGAGAAGAGTATTGAGAATACCATGGACTGCTAGGAAAACAAACAGATTCGTCCTGGAAAGGGTTAAACCGGGCGGCTCCTTGGAGGCAAGGATTCTGAGGCTCCATCTAACATACTTTGGACATGTAGTGAGGAGAGACCGGTCCTTGGAGAAGGACATCATGCTTGGGAGGGTGGAGGGACGGCGCAGGAGAGGGAGGCCTTCTATGAGGTGGATTGATTCAGTGACTGGGATAATCGGGATGGGAGCGTCAGAGACAGTGCGATTGGCCCAGGACAGAGCAGAGTTTAGGGCTGTTGTACATAGGGTTGCAAGCGACTCGATGGCACATAACAACAACAACAACAACAACAACAACAACATGCTTAAACTTTCTCATATTTCCAGATGGAAATACTTTGTGTGAACTTTGGAGAGATCTCTCAATGGGCTAATGGTCAAGATGCTGAGGGTATGTGCGATCCATGAGGCACACATGAGATACATGTATCCCAGAGTGAACGTTTAGAGAAGCTTCTAATGAAAAACAACATAGATTTTAAACATAACTGTTATAGAAAAATATTCCCCTATCAACTCTGGTTTGGATTAGGCTCAGCAAGATTCTACTTGGGGTTTGAACCATCAGTACTTAAATGATTTTCTCAATTATGTTCTCACCAATATAACGTGTTTTCAATGGTGACTCAATGGTTTAGTAGTCAATTCAGATGAGATGTTAAAGATTCAATGTTTGAATAAATGCTTCCAAGAACTCTTGAAAGAAAGATCTAGAGCTCTGTTTCTGAAAGATTACAGCCTTGAAAACCCAAGGGGTTAAGTAACTACAATACATAGATGGGGTCACCATGAGTCTGAATTGACTCAACACCAACAATATTTCTGTGTGGACTAGGGTGGAATTCTTTGGGACTTTCTAGTTAGAAGGAGCTCTTGTGGCCTGGCGAGTAAGGTGGTGTGCTGTCAACCCAAAGGCAGATCATTCAAAACTACCTGCTTTCTCCTGGAGAAATGTGGACAATCTCTCTCTGTGCAATTTATAATCTCTGAAAATTCACTTGAGTCCATTTTGACTCAATGGCACATACCAACAAGTTCACTCAGAGATATGTGGATACCATAAAACATCAACTACTTGCAAGTAATAAATTGTCAATGATTTTATTTTGCTTGTATCCACCACCTTGTCATCACTAGACAGTATATTAAAAGATATGTTGTATTGGGAGAGTCAGCTGTCAAGGACTTCTTCAAAGTACTGAAGAGCAATGATGTCATTTTGAAGACTAAATTGCACCTAATGCAAACCATAATATTTTCAATTAAATACTATTCTTCTGAAAGTTAGGAAATGAATAAAGATGATAGAATAAGAATTGATGACTTTGAGTTGTAGCATTGGAGAAGGGTGCTGAATGAAATGCCAGAAAGAAAAAAAAAATCAGTTCGAGAAAAAGTGCAGCCAGAATGCTTCTTGGAAGCAAGGGTAGTGAAACTTCATCTAACATACTTTGAGCATGTTGTTAAGCGGGTCCAATCCTTGCAGAAACATAATGCTTAGAAAGGTAGAAGGTCAGTGTAAGAGAAGGGGACTCTCAGCAGAATGGATTGACGTGGTGACTATCAGTGTAGCATGAGTTCAAGAATGTCAGATTTGACATGTGAGGTTGGTACAGGATAGGGTAGTGTTCAGATATTGTTCATAGGATCTCTGTGAGCCATAGTTGATTCTATGACACTTAATAACAAGAACAACAACAACTTCCAAATTTTATTCCATTTACTTTACAAAGGCGAGCTCCCAGGTGTCCAAATCCAGAACTATCTGTACCTCTCAATTTCACTTAATTTCTACTTATAGCTAACTTGAACAAGACAATTTGACTGAACAAAAGAACTTACTGGCAGTGTAGCATGTTGCATGTTGGACTCCTAACTGAAAGTCAGTGGTTTAAATCCACCAACTGTTTTGCCAGAGAAAAAATAGACAGTCTTCTCTTACACATGTTTACAGCTTCACAATCCCTTATCAACACGATGTGTGATTTCTGTGGGTTAGAATTTGGTTTAGGTTAGCAAGAGATGTAGGATTGATATCCTACCTCTTCCCTATGTTGAAAATGTACTCCAAAGTAGATTGTCATAATCTGTTTTCTAGTTAGTGCAACTGAGACATAACCCTCTGGTTTTTAATGTTGTTGTTTTGGGTTTGTGTGTGTGTGTGTGTGTGTGTGTGTGTGTGTGCATGCTTATGTATGTTCTCTCAAACTTCTGCAGTTATAAATAAGATGAACTAAGATTAGAGATTCTCCATCTTATGAAAGAGAAGGCAAACAAGACCTGGAAACTATAATTAAAAATGTAAATTCTCAAGTCTCTGGATATCCTTAAATGATCCATTTCCCACCCTCTATGCACACATGCACATAATTGTACTCAAGAGTGAGAGTGTGTGTGTGTGTGTGTGTGTGTGCATGCATGCATGTGCCCCCATATATACACACACAATTTCTCATAAGGAAAAATTCCCATAGATCAAGAACAGAATGGACCCTACTAGGACATCAATCTGGTGTCCAATGCAGAGAGGAAGATTTATGTGGGGAAAAGAAGAGATGGATATTTGGGGTATGGAGGTGGAAGCCAATATTGGAAGGACTGACAACTTTCATAGAAAATTGGAGAGAGAAGTCGATATTGTCAGGACTGAGAACTTTTGAAAACTGTTCCGGAGCCATAAGGCTGAGGTGCCTGTATGCATCCTTAAGGAGCTATCTTGACTTTATTTTGTTATTAGTCTGCATTATAAACTTTTGACAACTCCCCACAATATGGTTTTGTGTGGTCTGTGATCTACCACATCAGATTTTGGGCCCAGCAAAGCAATAAGATTGGGGTTGAAGTGAGGAGAAGGAGGCATGGGAGCATGGGGAAAAAACTGACATCATGAGAATTGGTTTGTATTATTGATGCAGTAGATCGTTACAGTTCCCCCCAAATAAAGTTGGTAAAGGTGAGAAGTGGCCATCCTCCCATGACCCTTGATCTTTTAACTCTCTTTGGCATATGTTTTCCTCTTTTTCACCCACAGTACAAAGTGACTTTGTGGGTGGAAATTGCCTATTAGAACAAAAGCAGATGGAAGACAGCCCAGAGTGTGTAAGCATTGTCCACAGTCTAGACTTTAGCATCAAGATTTATATGTGATGTGCCTGCCTCCCTATTTTTAGTCAAAATCATAGATGTTGTTGTTGTTGTTATGTACCGTCGAATAACTTGCGACTCATAGCGACCCTATGTACAACAGCCCTAAACTGTCCTGT
>NW_006399791.1:12588314-12597238 GCF_000299155.1 Elephantulus edwardii | reverse complement strand
GAGCCTCAGAATCTTTGCCTCCAAGGAGCCACCCGGTTTAACCCTTTCCAGGACAAATCTGTTTGTTTTCCTAGCAGTCCATGGTACCCTCAATACTCTTCTCCAGAAACACAGCGCAAAGGCATCAATTCTCCTTGGTCATTGTCCAACTCTCTGATGCATAACAAGTGATTGCAAAGACCATGGCCTGTATCAGACGCACCATAGTCTGCAGAGAGACACCACTGCTCTTCAGTACTTTGGAGAGGTCCCTAACAGCAGATTTTCCCATGGCAATACACATTTTAATTTCCTGGCTACTGGTGTCAAGAGAGTTGACTGTGGAGCCAAGCAAACTAACGCTGTGAACAATCTCAATCTCTTCACCATGCATCCTGATGCTGCCAAATGGCGCAGTGGTGAGAGTCTTTGTCTTCTTGACATTGAGCCTCAATCCATACTGAAAGCTGCGGTCCTTGACCCTCTGCAGCAAGCACTTCAGGTCCTCCTCAGTTTTAGCAAGCAGGGTTGTGTCATCTGCATAACAAAGATTGTTGATAGATCTTCCACCAGTCTTGATCCCACATTTTTCCTCATAGAGCCCAGCCTCCCGGATAACCTGTTCTACATACAGGTTGAAAAGATATGGAAATAGGACACATCCCTGGAGTATGCCCTTCCCAATTTTGAACCATGCAGTGTTCCCTTGCTTTGTTCTGATGACTGCCTCCTGGTCCAAGTATAGGTTTCGCATTAGAACAATCAAGTGTTCTGGGATTCCCATTCTTCTCATAGTCAGCCACAGTTTGTTATGATCCACACCGTCAAATGGCTTTGCATAGTTAATGAAGCACAGATATACGTCCCTCTGGTAATCCCTGTTTTCAGCTAAGATCTATTTAACATCAGCTACAATATCCCTAGTACCACGACCCCTTCTAAGCCCAGCCTGGACTTATGGCAGTGCTGTTCCAGTAGTTTTTGGATAATCATCAGTAGAATCTTGCTTGCATGTGAAATCAGTGAGATTGTTCTATATAGTTTCCACAATCTGTTGGGTCACCTTTCTTTGGGATGGGAACAAATATAGATCTCTTCCAGTCAGTTGACCAAGTGGTTGTTCTCCAGATTTCTTGGCACAAATTGATGAGCACATCCAGGGCAGCATCTGTTAGCTGAAATATGTCATTTAGTATACCATCTATTTCTGGGGCCTTATTTTTTGCCATTTCCTTCAAAGCAGCCTGAACAACTTCTTTCATCACCACAGGCTCTTGCTCATATGTTGTCTCATGAAATTCTTCTATGTCTGCCAATTCTTCCCGATACAGTGACTCAGTATATTCTTTCCATCTTCTTTTAATACTTCCTGGATCATTTAATATTCTGCTGAAAGCATCCTTGATTATAGCAACTCAAGGTTTGAATTTGTTCTTCAGTCCCTTGAGCTTAAGAAATGTTGAATGAGTCCAACCCTTTTTATTTCTGACTCCAACTCCTTGCACATTTCATTGTAATATTTCACTTTGTCATCCCATGCTGCCTTTTGCAATCTTCTATTCAACTCTTTAGTATCTTGAATTCTTCCTTGTGCTTTGGCTTCTCTGCGCTCCAATGCAATTTTCAGAGTCTCTTCTGACATCCATTTTGGTCTTTTCTTCCTCTTCTGTCTTTGCAATGACTGTTTGCACTCTTCCTGGATGGTACCCTTGATATCCTCCCACAACTCATCTGGTCTTCGCTTATTAGTGTTCATGGCCTCAAACCTGTTCCTGAGATGGTTCTGAAATTCAGGTGGGATAGACTCAAAATCATATTTTGGTTCCCGTGGATTTAGTTTAATTTTCCTCAACTTTAGCTTGACCTTGCATATGAGTAGTTGGTGGTCTGTTCCACAATTAGCTCCTGGCCTTGTTTTCACAGCTGATATTGAGCTTCTCCAGTGGTTCTTTCCACAGCTGTAATCAATCTGATTCCTATGCATACCATCAGGTGAAATCCATCTATATAGCCTGTGTTTATGTCTCTTAACAAATGTGTTTGCTGTGAATAAGTCATTGATTGTGCAAAATTCATTCTCTCTCCAGCTCCATTTCTGTCACCAAGTCCCTGCTTTCCAGCCACTGAATCTTTTCTGTTCCCAACTTTTGCATTCCAGTCACCCATTATTATCAATGCATCTTGATTGAATGTTCGATCGATCTCTGATTATAAAAGTTGGTAAAAATCTTCTATATCCTCTTCCTTGTCTCTAGTTGTTGGTGCATATATCTGAATGATAGTGGCATTCACGGGACTTCCTTGTATGCATATGGATATTATCCTGTCACTCACAATATTGTATTTCAACATGGATCTAGCAATGACTTTCTTAACTATGAAAGCAACCCCATTTTTCCTCACCTTTTCATCCCTGGAGTAATATATCATATGGTCATCTGACTCAAAATGCCCCATGCCGGTCCATCTCATCTCTCCAATGCCTAATATGTCAATGTTTATGTGTTCCATTTCTTTCTTAACAATATCTAATTTTCCTACATTCATGGTTCTCACATTCCGTGTCCCAATCACTAGTGTCTGCTTACAACTGTTCCTCTTCCTTTGTATTTCCATACTTGAAAGCCCAATCTCAGTTGCCCTTTCTGTTATCTACATGTGTTCTGTTGTACATAGGGTTTTCAGAGGCCTGGTATTTCAGAAGTGGACGGCCAATCCTTCCTCCTCGTCTGTCTTAATCTGAATGTTCAGATTTATAGAAGTATCAGGCAGACCAACATTTTATAGAAAAAGTGAAATATACATCCCTTATTGTGGATATAAGTTGACCATTAGTGTCAGTGTTGTCTTTGGCACACGTGTCTTTACCCACTTATTTCCCTGCTCTATCATCCACCAGGATACCCATCCGCTTCTACCCACTCCCTTCCCATCTATCTCCTGTTGACAAGCCCTTGATCTGATAGCTTATATCTGAAGCTTCCTTGGCTTCTGTGATTCCAAACACATGAGCTGCTGGTGATTTCTTATGTTGTGACCAGTGTCTCTGAAGTTTAGTGGTAACATTTCTCTAGCGAAGGCGATGTGTCCTGTAGAACTGGTGTGTAGATAAGTTTTTCTTGGCCGGAGGGCCCGAAACGGATCCTGAACTGTTTGGGGGTCTTCAATGTTACCTGGGAAATGGGCGGGAAGTTTTATGGACCCTTTAGCTGTAGATAGTTATTAAAAATATCTTTCTCTAGAGTACCTTCCCTTCATGTGTCCATGAGGACTGGTGTTATCTGTAGTGATGGCTTAGCTGTTAACAGCACATCTTCACGAAGCAAACCTAACCACCACCATGTTGCTGGTTCTCATGTCTGTACAAAAATCTTATTTAAGTAACCAAGATATTAAGTAAGTTCATATTTATATGACAGTGTCTGTGCTCAGACACAGGGGGAAACATAAGAAATTTCCTAACATGTCAATGTTGCACTAAATAGGTCACATTGTTTTACTCTGAGAGGAGATGAGACAAATCACCACTGATTTATGCAGGTATATTCATTTCCTAGGGGTGCTGTAACAAAATACCACAAACTGCATGGCTTGTAGAAGAACTTTATCTTCTCCAATTCTAGATCCTAGAGGATGAATTCCAAGTTCTGGTAAGAGAATATTGTCAGCAGAAGCTCTAGTGGATGATTCTTGTCACTCAAGACATACTTCTATCATCTCATGACCATCTTCTCTCTTAGTGCTTCCTTTCTTCTCTTATAGGCTATATAGTTATATCAGATTATGATTTACCCTATTATATCATGACCCTATATTTCCTTACCTTATGATCAGTTCAAATACCGTATTTCCAAACAGAGTTGCATTCCCTGGTATTGGGGGTTAGTACTTCAACAAAATTTTCAAGGAATACAAATAAGTTCACTTTGAGGTGTTAGAATCAGAAACTAAGGAGATAAAAAGTTCAATACATATAACACTGATGTTAATATTTCAGGCAGTTTTAAAATAAAAAGTTAACTGTTAAAATTCATTCACAAGAACATAGTGGAACAGTATAGTTCATTTAACAAAAGGCATTAAAAATAAAATAACAATACCCAGAACTAGAAGGAGAAAGTGAAGGAGAAAGAGAGAACAAGGCAGAAGACAGCATTTAATTATTTCAGTTATAAATGTAAACGCTATAAATTATCCTATTATGTGACTCAGAATACTAAGTATGATTGCAAAATGAATCTAAAACTGTTTTCATTATACACAGCCAAGTAAAAAGATACATAATGAAACAATCTAAAGTGGAAAGAAGCAAAGAGTAAAGATTTCCTGAGAGCAATTACCAATAACAAGAATTGCAAATGCTAAAACCAAAGATTGAAATAAACAATTGAGATAGGAGAGCTGATTTAGGAAATGGTGCAAATAGTGAGAATTCATAATTAGGTTCTTATCAGAGCTACAGTGGAAGACCAGGAGGAGACGTTTTCTACCTGACCAGGGCACTTGACCAAGCCATCTAAGATAGAAGATAGAAAATAAAAACATGAACAGGTTCTAGTCCAGAACACCTCAGCAGGAAGCAGTCTCAGACTTGAGGCCTGAGGGCAAATGGCTCCAGTGCTGGTAAACATCAATAAAGGAGTGATGTGCCTATCTCTTAGCTCTTATCTCCTGTCTCTGTCCTACAGGAGGTAACTTTGAAAGCATGATAAATAGGAGAAGGGATAACTAGATCTGTTGAATTATGTGGCTTTAGGACAAATTAAAGAGATTTGGAAGGACATTCTCCTTCAGTTGTCCACATGATGCATTAGCTTGACATTCAAAGGCCTCCACAATGTAACTGTCCTCAGCCTGCCTTTCTGGGTTTATCTTCAAATACAACACGGGGCCCAAAGCCGCTCTCCAGCCAAAGCAGCCTCCTCATCACTCCAGGTCTATCCTGAACCTTATCATGCCCCCTCATCTTTCACTCTTCCTCTCCCCCTCCTAGACCCAGTTGAAACAAACTCGGATCTGAGTGTTTTCTCCCCTAACTCCCTCTCTCCCTATCCTTCTGTCTGCAACCCCCTTCAAGGCTGTATTATGCAATTAACCATATCCTTTCATGTTCTACTAGCCAGCCATTTATCATTTTTACTGGTTTGATGGGTCACATGTGTCTGGCATAGCTTAGCCAGTACATTATTTGCTGCCTGAAAGCAAGGCTGTGTCTTTTTATTACAATATCATCTGTTATTTAGTACTTGCTAATCTGACTTTGTTTACTAATATTATCTGGCAAAATCCTAGGTATAAAATGCCATGTTAGATATCATTGCAGTCACTATACAGATGAGATCATCATGGCATAAAGAAGTTTAAAAATCTGCCCTAGGTTATACTCCTGAAAAATGATTTGAAACCATGTGAGCTAGACAAAAATTTTCTGCATTGCCTATGAGCACATGTTATCATTTTACCATTCCAGAGCCATCACTTCAGATTATGCAGCAAAATAAAATACCCCTGACACGGTACTCTATGCAAAAGAGGTTTTCTGTAAATATATATCAGATATGTCACTTCAACTGCATGCATTTTTAGAGCTTGTAGTAGCGAATAGAAACTCAAATGAAATTGAATACTGATACATACAGTCTAGTCACACATGTGAATGTGCATGTGCTCACTCACATGCATACATTTGCAACATGAAAGATTAGCTGGTAAATGTTTCATACAGTTCTGCCTGGGAAGAAATTGATATCCCAGTGGCCTAATGAATGGTCTTCAACATTATAATAAGACAGGGACATGGAGAACTTTTAATCTCATTTAAGCCGATAGATGCGTATTCTTAGCAGGATGCTTCAAGGGTCAATTTTATTGCAAAGATGCCCAAACTTTATTGATTGGGTTTTTTCGTAGCATATTACTTTGAAGTGGGGACCTGTTAGTTCTGATATTAGCTATGAAGGAGCTCTTCTTTAAAAAGCTCTGTTTCAATTCTTCTGGCAATCATGAGTCTAGAAAGCACAATAAACAGGAGGGTGCTCTGCAAGAATGTTGTTTGTTCATGTCCTCCACTACTTCTCCATTCAGGAGAGAAAATCTTAACCTCTCTGAAACCCTTTAGCTCCCAGAAATGTATAGAATTCTAGAAGTAGGACGGAAATGTAGAGGGAAAAGAAGTAGATTGAGATTGGCATCATTCTTAGTTATCTTGATAACTTCACTTCCTGGCACCAAATATTCTTCATGCGCACAATGAGAATCTTGGCATTTCTGTATCAGAGTGGTACTCAGACTTCAGCAGTATGAAAATAAGCTACACGGTTTCTTAAGGCAGAGTGTGAGGCTTCTAAAACAGTAGATTCAAATTAAGTAGGCTTTGGGTGGTGCCTCATAATTTGCTAAAATGTTCTCAGGGGATGTTAATACTGATGATCTAGCAATCACCATTTGGAAGTAACTAGAATCCTCTTTAGTAGTAAGGATGTTGAAATTTCTTCTCAAAAACTTTGAGCGTTCTGTCAGGAAGAACCAGTTCTGGGAAAAATGACATCCTTCTGGGAGGGATGGAGGGCCAGAGAAAAAGAAGACCTTCAATGAGATGATTGACAGATGACTACAACCAGGGATCTGAGCAAGGCAGAGATGGTGGTGATGGTGTAGGAGAGGGCAAGATTCTTATCTGTTGTTGTAAGATCTCTATGAGTCATAGTCAATTCAAAGAGCGCTAACAACAAACTAAGGTTGTTGGTCACAAATAAGTCGCGTTATCATGAGACAGGAACAGCAGATCGTTCAGAAAAAAAAAAAAAACAACTGCTTTATAACTTTTTGGAATATTAATCTTAAGTATTTCTTTGACTCCAGTTTCAGTATTGACTCTCCTATCCAGAGAAAGTTGAGAACTTCTCTGTACCATGTTTTTTTTTAATGCAATTGGATGGTTATTTGATCTCCTTACCTTGTCTAAGTGGACCAAGTGGCTGTCCACCAAATAGGTGCTGACAGCCTTTGAACAGACTAAAGCTCTTCTTCTCTTAAAAGAGAATTTTAGCCATTACTTGAACTCAAGAGGGTAGAAGAACAATAACATAGAGGATGGAAAATATCATCTACCTGCTTCTCCCTCAGCCCTTTTCCATTTTAATGTCTTTTTTTTTCTTGTTATCCTCCATCTTTTACTTCTTCCAATGTTTCTCTTCTACTTTGTTTTTCTTTTACTCTCTTCTTTGAAGGTTGGTGAGCTTCTCTCCATTGTCTTTTTTTTTTTGCCTTCAGATAAATGTAGTTACTGTAGATGAGTTATTCAATATTTGCACTGCCAACTTTCCTATCTGCGATTTTAATTCTCCGTTGTTTACCAGCTGTTAAATCTTCACTGCATTCTGAACCTAAAAACCTACCTACATTTTGAAGTACTTATGCCAAGTGCTATAAGTGCCTATGAGTTATGATAACCTCTTTGAAAAACCATAATGGGTCTGCTACCTGCACACCTTCTAGGAGACCCAGCACATGTAAGTAAATATATATTTGTTTACCAGGATTTCATGACTCTGAGTACAACAGGTTTGACTCAGGAGGCAAATACAAACTTTTAACAAGTTTATATTTAGTAGACTTTAAAATCTAAAAATTCTGTATTTTATAGATTATATTATTATTATTGTTATGTACTATTGACTCAGCTGCTATTCATAGCGACCCTATGCACGGTAGCTCTGAATCCTTCACTATCCTGAGCCAATCTCACTGTCCCTGACATACCCACCCCCATTACTCCAGTTAGTGAGTCAATTCATCTCCTCTAGCGTCTTTGTCTCTTACACTGTCTCTCCATTCTCCCAAACATGATGTGCCTCTCTGAGGACTTGTCCTTCCTGACAAAATGCCCGAAATACATCAGATGGAGCTTCAAAGGCCTTGCCTCCACGGACCAAATTGGTTTCACTCTCTCCAGGACAAACATGTTTGTTTTCTTGACAGTCCATGGGATATTCAATACTCTTCTCCAGCACTACAACTTGGAGTCATCACTCGTCTTCTGTCAGTCTTAGGCACTGTCCAGCTGTCCGAATGTGTAGCAAGTATAGTAATAGGCTATTTACTAAAGTGAGGCCTATATTAAAGGGAGGTAAACAAAGACTTTCAAAAAGAGCCAAAGTGGCATTGTGCATAACATGCTGGACTGTTAATGGAAAAGTTGTGATTTTGTTATCACCAGATACTCCACAGGAGAAAGAGATGGATAGTTTCTTCATGTAAATGTTCACAGTCTAAGGAACCTGGTGGATTTTCTGTGAGTCAAAATATACTAAGCCGCAGTGGGGTTTTGATTGGTATAAAAGCTGTATCCAGTCAATGTGTGCTCTAATGAATAATGACAGCCCAGTCCAAACGAAGCCACAGCTGACTGACTCTCTACTGGCTTTACAAAATTGGAAGAATGTAGAATGCTGCTCTTTCTCCATCAGAGCTGCTGGTCGAGTCAAATTGCCAGAGAGGCACTGATTTTGAGTAAACAATACAATCCCAATCCCTACATGGGCTAAGCCATCAGGTTGCCATTTATTGTTAGTTGTCATCGAGTCAACTAGAACTCGTAGCTAACCTATGAACAGATATGAACTTTAACTTCTCCTTTTTCCATCCTCACAATCTCTGACATGCCCGCTGTTTTTTTAATAATCTTCAATAGGATTTTTACTTGTGTGTGATACTAGTGACGTTGTTGTTGTTATGTGCTGTCGAGTCGCTTGCAATTCACAGTGACCTTATGTACAACAGCCCTAAACCCTGCTCTATCATGTGTCAATCGCACTGCCTCTGACACACCCATCTCGATTACCCCAGTCACTGGACCAATGCACCCCATAGAGGGCCTTCCCCTCTTGCTCAGTCCCTCCACCCTCCCAAGCATGATGTCCCTCTCCAAGGACCTGTCCCTCCTT
>NW_006399791.1:12584199-12587923 GCF_000299155.1 Elephantulus edwardii | reverse complement strand
GTTGTTAACAATTTCAATCTCTTCACCATCCATCCTGATGCTTCCAATTGGTCCAGTTCTGAGAATCTGTCTTCTTGACATTGAGCTTCAATCCGTACTGAAGGCTGCAGTCCTTGACCCTCTGCAGCAAGCATTTCAGGTCCTCCTGAGTTTCAGCAAGCAGGGTTATGTCATCTGCATAACACAGATTGTTAATGGATCTTCCACCAATCCTGAAGCCACACTTCTCCTCATAGAGCTCAGCCTCTCGGATAATCTGTTCTGCATACAGGTTGAAAAGGTATGGAGATAGGACACATCCTTGGCATACGCCCTTCCCAGTTTTGAACCATGCAGTGTTTCCCTGCTTTGTTCTGACGACTGCCTCTTGGTCCAAGTGTATGATACTAGTGATAGTGTTCAATAATTTTCACATTTTGTTGGATCATCTTTTTTGAGAATGGGAACAAATATGGACTTTTTCCTGTCAATTAGCCAAGAAGCTGTCTTCCGGTGTAAGCACTAGAGGCAAATAATTGTCTGAAAGATCAGGTGCTGTGTGGCAAATGTCAGATTTTCTGTATACCATCAGAGCAGCAGTTGGACCCTTGAAACAACTCTCAGAATCTGGGCAAAGTCTTCAGTTCTAGGAAGCCTGCATGTGTATTGACACAATAAACAATTCAAGTAATCTTAGTATTTCTTTGCTTATGTCCTGGAGGAGCTTAAAAGTTAAATAATAAACAGATTTATTTTTTATAAGACTCTAAGCCTTGGCTGATAATGAATAAAGATCAGTAATGGAATCAACTCAAGGCACATAACAACAGCAACAACAATGGACTCCAATATTGATTGTGACTGGTAGCCATCCTCGAGAGGAAATGTCTTACATGTAAATGTACTAAAGTGTCAGTTGTTGTGTTTACTTCCTCATCACCACCATGGCTATCATGGAGGGTTAGATAGTGTGTCCTTCCATTGCATATGTGATCTCTATGAGTCCAGATGATTGGATCACCACTGATAACCACCACGACCTTTCTATCACAGTCTGTCCTTTCAGAGACATTGGAGGAAGGGCAGACTTGGTAAGAATAAATATTGCATCACTACTCCCTTCCATTTCCATGGCAAAAGGTAAACAAGTGCTCAAGGACAACACATTCATAGTCCAATATAAGAAGGATATGTGAGGCACTGAAACCTTGTGAACTTTCCTCTATATAAGACATGCCTCAGGAAAGGAATATAAATCCATATACATAATAAAAAGCTTTCGCTAGGCCAACGAGATCCCTGCACTGGGGCATTGAAATGAAGACTATCATGAAATTATTTAATTAGGTCAGGGAACAGAGGTTTGAAAAAGTCAAGAGGTAAAGAATCCATGAAGGATGAAATGTTAACTGAAGTCATCAAGCGCTGAGGCACTGTGTTAGTTAAATCAATGATGCAGAGAATATAGAAGTAGAGCAAAGGGACAGCATGAAGCAACCAGAGCAGAGACATGGAGAGATGAGAAACAAACACAGGGTATATATATGTGCATCTCTCGGACAGAGCTGAATGTAGGCTGTCAGCGTTTGCCTCTTCCTTGATGCAATAGTGTATTAGTAAGCCTGGCATGCATGTAGTGGGAGATACGCATCTCCACAGCAAATGTGTGCTATCATCTACTCATATGTTCTATTTAACGTACAAGGCTATGCATATATGTGTGGGTATGTGTAAAAATAATAACTTTCTTTTGCTATTTTAGAATATACCATTTTGCCTCTTATAACCTAAACTCTATATGCAAAGTTCCTGGAAGTAAAAAAAAAAAAAAAAAAGGCTGAATCACCTTCATTAAAATGATTTTCACTTACATTTTAACTGCCTATTTTTATACAAGTTGATGGATGTTAATGTAAGCTGCACTAATTTAGGAGTTATCATTTGCCAGTTTCTCTTCTCCATTATACCATTAATTTATTTTCTTTTTTGTTTTTATTTTCCACTATTAACCTGTTTAGATTAAGCCTTTAAAAAAAAAAAAGAAAGCAGCTACTAATAGTGTGAGTCTAGAAACTTGGTCTAGAACATTGGTCAAACATTCTTCTAAGTGGTATAGCACTGGTCTGTCAATTTTCTATACAGAGGTAACTCATGGTTGCTCTGATGCTAAACACTGTGACACTGACCTGTTATATGTGATAATGGTTACCCATGGTGGACGGTATTTGGTGGAGCTCCTAGATTAAAACAGGCTTGGAAGAAGGCGCGGCATCCACTTCTGAAATAGCTTGCCTCTGAAAACTCTATGAATTTAGAGAAACAATGAAAGTTATACAAGTGTTCAGGTTTTTCGTTTATAAGGTTGCTATGAGTCATCTATGACTCCATGGCCTTAACAACAACAGGATGTAGGTAGCTATATCTTTGAAACATTGAGATACATTTTTTTATGATTGATATTAATTTAATCAGTGTTGTATCTGAAAACTAAATTACTTTGTATATCTATCTTTATAAAGCAAACAAATTCACAGTCCTCAAGGTACTTTTTACTTATTTGTCAGATAAATGTATCTTCCACAAGGAATTCTTCCTGTTATCTTTACCTACCACCATTATATTCTCCTGCCATTTTATCACATGAACACAGTGAAAGCAAAATTTTCCTCTAAGACAAAAATCAAGAATAAGACACATATTTTTAAAGTCTGCTTTTTGTGGTTCTGGGTGAAAAGAATATTGATACATATTATGAACGGAGTCCTGTCTTCCAAAACAATGTATTGAAATCCTAATCCTCCATATTATCATCATCTTATTTGTTAATAGTCTTTGCAGACGTTTTCAGTTAAATTAACCTGATAAACCTGAGCAGAAAGAGTCATAGTCAAATATCATATAAAGAGATACAGAGACCATGCTCAAAATCACAGGCAATAAGAAAGATGCAAATCAAAATCCTGGTAGTGTGGCAAACTTTCACAGGACAATGAGTAATAAATGTTGGATTGAATGTGGGGAGATTAGAACTCTCATACAATGTTGGTGGGATTGTAAAATTATACAACCACTCTGGAAGGCAGTTTTGTGCTATTCCACTGTTAGGAATATATAACTCAGGAAAACAGAACTGAGACACAAATGTAAATTTGTGCACCAATGTTCATAGTAGTATTATTCATTATTGAAAAGAAATGGAAACAGCCAAAATGGATTGATAAATTGTGTTACAATCACATGATATGGTATTATGCAGCACTTGAGAGCAATGATTTAAAAAAAAAATACTATATAACGTGGGAGGTACAAGAGACCATTATGCTGAGTGAACTAGCTCAGTTTCCTAAGGATAAATACTGCTTAAGACTGTTACTGTAAAACTAGATGGATAACTAGTAAGATGAGTATAAATGTCCAACAAGGGGGGATGGGAAGAGGAGCTGAGCATCAGGAGGGTAGAAATTGCATTGTCACAGAGTTAGGTGGGTGAAGGGGCGAGGTCTGAAAGATTTAGGAAAGATCCAATGAGGATCTGATAAAACAGATTAATACTGGGCATAGATCAATGGTGTTTAACTTTAAAAACATAATCAAGGACTGCAGTCTTCAATATTAAGACTCAATATCAATATCAATATCAATATCAATATTGAAGTTCAATATGAAGAAAACAAAGATTCTCACCACTGGGCCAATTGGCAGCACCAGTATGGATGGTGAAGAGATTGAGATAGTTGACAGTTTT
>NW_006399791.1:12581038-12582269 GCF_000299155.1 Elephantulus edwardii | reverse complement strand
AATGAATGTGTTTGAGATGGCTAGATTGGTACAGGATAGAACAGCGTTTAGGGCTCTTGTACATAGATGGTCGCTCTGAATCACAAATGACTCGATGGCACATAATAACAACAACAATGTATGGGAATTATCATATGAAATGTAATGTGACTAAAGAAATGTGTAAAACACTATGCATAGGAACGATACATAATATATATGAATTTTGTATGCAAACCAATGGTTGTTGATTGTCGTTGAGCTGAGCACAAATCATAGCAACTCAATGAACGAGTATATAACTAACATCATTTCTCAAAGTTCATAGATTTGCCAGAAGCATGTTGTTTAGGAAGTGGAAGTGGATGCCACTTCCTGTCTTAAACTGGGAGCCTCACCAAGCTCTATCCACCATGGGTAAACAGTATGCCATTTGACACCCCAATGGCAAAAGGTTTAATATCAAAGCAACCCCAAGTTACCTCAGTACAGCATATTGACAAGAATGCTGTACCACTTAGAAGAATGTTCTTCCAAAATATAATAATAACTTACTTTTAAATACAAAGTCCCTCCTCGAGGTCTTCTTGACTCTAAACAAGATGCTTAAATTAAAAAAAAACCAAGCAATATAGTATATTGTTGTTGTTATGTGCTGAGTCACCTGTGACATATAACAACCCTGTGTACAGCAGTTCTGAACTCTTCCCTGTCCTGAGCCAGTCACACTAACTCTGACACACCAACTCCCACTGCCCCAGTTACTTACTGTATTACTCCATCTCATCCAGGGTTTTCCTCTCCTGTGTTGTTCCTCCAACCTTCTGAACATGATGTCGTTCTCCAAGGACCAGTCTCTCCTAGCCACGTGCCCAAAGTAAGTGAGGTAGAGCTTCAAAATCCTGACTTCCAAGGACAGACTTGGTTTCACCATCTCCAAAACAGACCTATTTGTTTTCTTGGTAGTCCATGTTATATTCAAGACTCTTCTTCAGCACCACAACTTGAAGACATCTATTCTTCTTCTGTCATCCTTAGTCATTGTCAAACTTACTGAAATATAACAAGTAGTTGAGAAGACCATGGCCTGGATTAGATGTACCATTGTATCTAGACTGACATTGTTGCTGCTCAGCGCTCTGGAGAGGTACATGACAGCAGATTTTCCCAATGCAATTTGTCTATTGATTTCCTAACTGCTGGTGTTAAGAGTGTTGATCGTAGAGTCAGGCAAGCTGTAATTGTTAACAAA
>NW_006399791.1:12576778-12579353 GCF_000299155.1 Elephantulus edwardii | reverse complement strand
AAAGCAGCTTGAACTTCTTCCTTCATCACCATAGGCTCTTGCTCATATGTTATTTCTTTAAATTCCACTGTATCTGCCAATTCCTTTCTATATGGTGACTCAGTATATTCCTTCCATCTTCTTTTAATACTTCCTGGATCATTTAATATTCTCCCCAAAGCATCCTTGATTACAGCAACTCTAGGTTTGAATTTGTTGATGTCATACTCCTCTTAATAAAGCCCTGCTCCCTGAATTATCTATTTTGTATACAGATTTAAAAAGCAAATCAATAGAATATAAAAACACATTTTAAATTAAGGAAATATTTGCATGTAAAGAAACACCTGAATTCTATAGAAGGTAGGATAAATAAGAATAGATCTTCACCTAGAGACTTTGAGGGGGGCATAGGACGTCTAGCCTTGAGAACCATAAGCAAATACATTCTGACAAGCCACTTCATTTGTGGTATTTTGTTAGGACAGACTTAGGATACTAATATAGGATTATTGCAAAAGAAACAATTTTAAACCATCTTTTGTAGTCTTCTCAACAATGTACAAATGCTATCAGGAAGCATCTCAAACATGAAAACTCATCACATTCTTGAAATATATATGACAAAGTAGAATGTCTAATAAGTAGTTCTCAAAAGTTGATATTTTTAATGAAATATTTATTTATACCAGTTTACTTACAAAGTTTATACACATTGTTCTTCACACCGGATTTTCCCATTTCTGTTACCCCTCTTTTTACCCATCAAACTGTGTGACCCTATGATTAACAACCCTCTCTCAGCCCTCCACTCCTGCCCTCCTCCCTTGGATCCACTGCACATTCTACAATAATGGTCCTATACAGTATTTGTCCTTTTGAGACTGAGTTACTTCACTTAGCAAAACGCTCTCCAGTCCCTCCCAAGTTAGGCAGTGATTTCCAAAATCATTGCTCCTGCATACTGCATAGTATTCCGTCATGTGAATGTACCATAATTTTTCAATCTATTACATTGTGGATGGACATTTGGGCTGTTTCCATGTTCCTGCAATGGTGAATAATGCTGCTACGAACACTTGTGAACTAATCTTCTTTTGTTCTTCATGTACTTTGGAAAAAGTTGATTTTTCAAAAGTAAATCAACAGATTCTTCTTCCAATATGCCCCCTAGATTTCTAAACTTTAGATTAAGAGCTAAGTGTTTTAACAATTTACACAATTATAAAATTATGAGAAATCAGTGCCAAGAGGCCCCCTTCAGATAAGCTTCTAAAATATCAGAACTGTCAGTCATTTCCAGTGAGCCTCATAATCTTTGGAAGCAGTCAGTCTTTGTAGACATAGTATTTTTCATCTTTAAGCAGAACTGGGAATCTCCCAAGATCAGCCTTCTTTGTGGTCATTGGCATTTCTCTGCAGTGTCCATCTGAAATACTGTAAACCATGTTCAGGGATAAATAGGGCATGGCCACTGGACTGTGCAAAGTAGGAGATGCCTCTCCCCAGAGACCATCTGTTTTCTTTCTCTTCATTTTAGAAACACCCTTCTGGCCAATACTTTGGTGAACATTTTAAGCTCAACTCACACTCATTGCCGTTGAATTTGAACTTATTAATAGCTGATGCTCCAATGGGTTTCTAAGGCTGTAAATTGCCCATCTATTCCTCTCAGAGCACATGATGAATTTGAGCTACTGAAGAGGAACCACTTTTGGGTTAATAAAAGTGGAAAGTGCCACTTGTTGCAGATTATACAACCAGTTTGTAATTCGGGCATCCTTAATCGGAGCTATCCATGCTCTACCAAAGAAAAGTTATCTCTTCCTTTATACATCTATCTCGTTTATTCACAGAGCTGCAATATAAATCTTAATATTTGTCTTGCCCCGAGTGCTAATAAGGCATTGTATGCTAAAAAGGCACAGACAAAAGACAAAGAATAACATAGCCTATGGATCATTCACACAATTTCCAAGGAACATGCTACAAATACGGCCCACTGAGACAGGAGTTAGGAATCCAAAACTCTTACTAACAGCACTTGAACTGATGGTGGGGTGAATGTAGGTGAGTCACTGAATCTCTGAAAAGAACTGTTTAGTGAAAAGAAACAGTTTATCATGCCTTCTAGTTAGGACAATGATGGGATATGTGAAATGATCCCAGGGGAAACACTTTTTATAAAACAAAAAGATCTTTCCATTGGTTGGAATAAATGGCTTGTTGGAGCCCAACCAGGAGCATCATGAAATAAAGGCTGTGGACTATCAAGGGAATAAACAAATCTGTCCTGAAGAGAGTGAAACCAAGTTGCTCCTTGGAGGCAAGGATTTTGAAACTCTGTCTCTCATACCTTGAGCATGTTGCTAGGAGGGACCAGCTCTTGGAGAAGTACTTCATGTTTGGAAGGGTGGAGGGTCAGCACAGGAGAGAAAGACCCTTGGTGAGTTGGATTGACACAGTGACTAGGGTAAAAAGGGAAGGTGTGTTGGAGACAGTGAGACTAGCTCAAGTAGAAGGTAGATTTCATAGCTATTGTTCATAGGGTCACTGGGAGTTGTAGTTGATTCAATATTACATAACAACAAGAACA
>NW_006399791.1:12574366-12576514 GCF_000299155.1 Elephantulus edwardii | reverse complement strand
ACACCAACACATGCAGACATAAAAGCAAGCAAAAACCTACAGAGGAGTTTTATTCTGTAACACTAGAAGTTGTCATATCCCAAATAATTTTAAATCAAAAGGATTTGTGATATTTTGGTGGGTTTTTTTCTCTTCAACTTGAAATACTGTAAAGAAATTTTGGAGGACATGACGATGAGTCAGGGAGCAAGCTGGGACCACTCTTTAGGGATACCTTATTATTTTTAAATTTCCAGGAAAAGCTAGAAAGGCTTCTGAAATGCTTACTTTGAAATGGTTATTTAAGGTTTATTATGGTACCATTTTTAGCATGTGAGTAAAAAGAAACATACTTAACTGTGATGGCATACAATATTCTTAATTCTCTTTTTTAAGAGTACAAGATGATAAAACAGAAAATGCTCAAGAAATATTTTAGTAGACATCTATATTTAAAATTATTAAATTCTTTTAACTGAAAACTAAAATTAAAAAGAAACCCGGGAAATCTAGTTTGAATCAAAGATTCCTCAAAGGACAGAGTAGAACTACCTTGCTATTTCTAAGCTTTGAAATTAAAAAAAGCCAACCGCCACATCTTTAAATGCAGAGAGATTGGTGGATTCAAAGTATTGACATATTGGTTAGTCTTTGTCACTGAGCTAGATGGCCTCTTAGTTGGAAAACTGGAGAAACAAAATTGTAATGTTACTATTGCTGTCATTACATTGATCACTGCCACCTTACTATAACTTTTTCACTTTGGACAATTTGACATTTTAAAACACGTTTGTGGAGAGGCAGGGGTGGACTACGGGGGGAAGCACATTGAATTCTATTGGGACACAGTTTCCTGGAGTTATTTGTGTCTTAAAACAAACCAATGCCACCATTTATAACCATATCCCTGAAGGCATCATAGTAACCTAAATATGTAAACAAAAAATCAAATGTATAATTTGCATGATCTTTAGCTAAGTGCCTTAAAAATCTGCAATGGTTTTGGGGGAAACACGCACACACTTTAAAAAGCACACGCAGGACCATCTAGTGATGCTTATTAAATGCTATTTGTGGCTCTGTTTGGTATTCTAAAAGACTAGACAAATGTAATTGTAGAATCATAGAATTAAAATGCCAGGAGGAAATTAAAATAGCTTCTTTTGCTCAAATGCTTTACTGGTGGAGGAATAAGTACAAAAGAGAGTAAATTCCTTAGGTCACTCTGTTAGCAGAAACAGGCCTCCTAACCCGCAATTCAAGGCTCTGCCGGGCTGTACCTCCTCCTATCATACCCCACTTACTGTGCCTTTCTCTGTTGAGTATTGCAGCAGGTAAGAAAGCAATTAAAATTAGTGTATCATGCAGTGCCCTTTCTGATGTAAAAAAGCACATTAAATTTTTTTTTCTCTTCTCTTCTTGCTGGGTAGAATACATGTATGTGGAAACCAGAATATTACTATGCAAGAGATTTGCTGAGAGGAAATCAAATTACCAGTCTTTAGAGAAAAAAAATATCCATTAGATCACTTTGAGTCCACCACATGAGGCAAAGGGAGATTGCTCCTTACGGTCCAAGTTGCAAGTGTTATATTCCCCCACCCCCAAAGTACTTTGCAATGATGTCCACAAGGGCCGGCTCACCAATCTCCTGCTCCACTGTTTACCATATAATGGACCATTATGAAGGCTTTTTTTCTAAAGGCAGAAATTAACCTTTTGGAGAAATTGGAGTCCATTAGGGATCGTAATATAAATCCAGAATTATTTTCTTCCTGATGGGAAGATTTTTTAGCTGATATTTAAATCCTTGGGAAAATGTTCTGAGCTTGACAATCTATGAGAGACTTCCTGGTGGAAACAGAATTGTTAGTCAACGATGGTGATCATGGCAATATTTTTAAGGCCCAGTTTAAATTAATCTTCTAAATACTGAGGCACAACATGTGGATGTATAATTGAATGAGTAAGAATGCCATTAATAATAACACACCATTCCCTTTAATTTTAGCATTTGAAGCTTTACACAAACTAGTTTCTAACCCACCTTGAGGTTGGTCTCTAAAAATAACACTGGCACTCACTTCTGAATTGACAGTTACATTTGCCTGTTTGGATTTTCTCCACTCTCTCTCCTTTCTGCCTATCTTGCTTATATTAATGGAAAGT
>NW_006399791.1:12548605-12573607 GCF_000299155.1 Elephantulus edwardii | reverse complement strand
TTTAATCTGTGGCCCTCAGGCCTGCTTTTAATTGTTTTTGGTCAAACATTCTTCAAAGTGGTATAGAACTGGTCCGTTCATTTGCTGTACAGGTGTAACTCGTGGTTGCTGTGATGCTCAACACTGTGACACTAATGCGTCAAATGTGAGAATGTTTACCTATGGTGGACAGCATTTGGTTGAGCTCTCCAATTAAAACAAGCTTGGCAGCAGGAGGGGCATCCACTTCTAAAGTAGCTTGCCTCTTAAAACTCTATGAACTTGGAGAAACAATAAAAGTTATACAAGTGTTCAGGTCTTTTGTTCATGTGGTCACTATGCGTTGTCCAGTTACTCTAAAGCACTTAACAACAACCATTGTACCATGGACTCAGAATCAACCCATAACTGAATCCTCTATTTTTCTTCTGTGGAGAAGGTGGTGAATGAAAGCTTCCTAATGTTAAAGTGCCCTAATGATAAGCTATTCTTCAATCCAAAGGCACACAGTTGAAATCCACCAGCTCCATGGGAGAAGGATGGACAATTAAAGGATGGGCAGTCTCATCCTGTGCAATTTATAATCTCTGAAAATGCACTGGAAGGTCATCTATGACCATAAAAACCATCTATCTATATATCTACATGATGTTTACTACCAAGTTGAAATTAACCCATAGCTGACCTTCCAGTGAGTTTTCAGAGATAGTTAATCACACAGGAAGAGATTGGACATCTTTCTACAGCAGGGCAGCAGGTAAAGTCAAACTGCGTCTTTAGGGATTGCTATACAGCTTCTTATGACTAAGCTACCAGAGTTCCATGACTGGAGCACTGCACTGACAGAGAACTACCAAAATACAAGCTGGGTTAGAAGAGACTCTGGCACCAGGAACATTATCACTAATGTTAGATGGATCTTGGCTGAAAACAGTGCCAAAGGAATGGCTATCTTTGTCTCATTGATTATTGAAAGGCACTGGATTGTGTGGATTACAACAAATTTTGACTAACCTTGAGAAGAACGGGAATCCCTGAACACTTGATTGTGTTCATGAGAAACATACTTTGATGAGGAAGCCTTTGTTAGAACAGAGCAAGGAAACACTGCATGGTTCAAAGTCAGGAAAAGAGGGCATCATGGATGCATCCTGCCTCCATACCTTTCAGTCTTTATGCAGAACAAATCATCTGAAAGGCTGGAGTTTATGAGAAGAAATGTGGCATCACCAATAGCCTGCTTTATGCAGATGACATAACCTTGCTTGCCTAAACTGAGGAGGACGTGAAGTGTTTGCTGAAGATCAAGGACTTCAGTCTTCAACGTAGATTGAATCTCAACATCAAGAAAACAAAGATTTTCACCACTAGGCCAATTAGCAGCACCATGATAGATGGAGGAGAGATTGAGGTTGTTAGCAATTTCAGCTTGCTAGTCAACACCCTTGGCACAAGCAATTAAGAAATCAAAAGGCAGATTGTATTAGGAAAATACTGTCCTCTCCAGAGAACTAAAGAGCAACAATGTCAGTTTTGTGACTAAGGTATGCCTGATCCAGTCCAAGATCTGTGCAATTACTTGTTATGCATGAAAGAGCTAGACAATTACTAAAGATAGCACAAGAAGAATGAATGCATTTATTTATTTTATTTATTTATTTATTTATTTTTTTACCGCTTAGTAGTGAACGGAAAATCTTCAGCAAATTAATGCATTTAAATTGTGGTGCTGGATAAAAGTACTGAACATAGAGTGTACTGCCAAGAGAACAATCAAGTCTATTCTAGAAAGAGTGAAACCAAATTGTGCCTTAGAGGCAAGGATTTTGAAGCTCTGACTCATATTTTGGGCATGTTGTCAGGAGAGACTAGTCCTTGGAGACAGATATAATATTATTTGTAAGGATGGAAGGACAGTGCAGGACAAAAATACCTGTATGGAATGGGTTGACAAAATAATTGGTGGAATGAAGGTAGTTGTGTCATAGACAGTGAGACTGGCTCAGTATAGAGGAAGGTCCACAGCTATTATGCCTAGGGTCACTACGATCGCAGGCAACTTGACTGCACATGGCAACAATTTTATGTGTATGTTTATATTCTGTATCTTTAGGACATATCATAAATTGTGGCTGACATTGAGAAGAATGGGAATCCCAGAGTACTTACTATGCTTATGTGGAACCTATACCTGGATGAGGAGGCTATTGTGCAAACAGAGCAGGGGAGCACTGCATTGTTTAAAATTCAGAAGGAAGTGCATCAGGGTTGTATTCCATACCTATTTAGTCTGTATGCTGAGAAAATTATTCATGAAGCTGGACACTATGAGGAGGAGTATGGTATCAGGATTGGAGGAAGACTGATCAATAATCTGCATTATGTAGATGACACAACTTTGTTTGCTGAAGGTGAGAAGGACTTGAAGCATTTGTTGCAGAAGATCAAGGACTGAAGCTTTCAGTATGAATTGCATCTCAATGTCAAGAAAACAAAGATTCATACCACTAGACCAATAGCCAAAATCATGGTGGATGAAAAGGAGGTTGAAACTGTCAACAGCTTCATCTTCCTTGGATCCACAATTAACACCTTTGGTACAAACAGTCAGGAAATAAGGAGATGCATTACACTAGGATAATCTGCAATTAGGGACTTCTCCAAACTTTTAAGGATTAATGATGTCAAACTGAGGACTAAGAAGCATCTGGTTCAGGCCACGGTCTTTCTGATCACTTGATATGCAGCTGAGGGCTGGACAAAGAATAAGAATGGTAGAAAAAAGTAAATGACGCCTTTGACCATCCCATGGAAGGCCAAAATAACAGATATGTCTTGGAAAGGCTGCATCTAGAATGCTCTTTGGAGGCAAGAATGATGAGGTTTTGCCTCACATAGTTTGGGTATGTTTCTAGGAAGGGATTTTACTTGGAGAGGGACATGATTTAGGAAGGGTGGAGGGTTAGCTAAGGAGAGGAAGACCCTCAGCTGAGTGGATTGATACAGTCACTGTTGTAATGGACTCTTGTGTCAGGAAGTGTAAGGATGGCACAGGATAGAATAGGGCTCAAATCTTTTGTTCATAGGGTCATTATGAGACTTATAGCACCTAATAACAAGGCCACCTTCAAATCTTAGGGCCTGAGAGCCGAAGTATATACCAAATATATAGGATTTATCAATTTCTCCTGGAAAACTCAGTACCATAAATGGTGGAGAAGATGCCCTAAGGCACAAGAAATCAGTCCTGGAGCAGAGGTTCGAAACTTCTGAAGTCGCTTGAGGCACACAGAAACCAAGAAAGATTGACATAATAGGCCATCACACCAAGGGCTGGAGAAGGGAGGTTGTTATTGAATGGAGTAGGTGGGAGTAGATGTAAATGCTGGTGGAGCAGGGAAACGGGGAGGGGGTGAGGGCTGGTCAGGGAGAAAAGTACAACAATGAATGAATGGAAATCCAAAATCTACGTAAATGTTCATTAAAATTATCATAATAAAATTTAATAAAAAGAACAAAACACACCTGGCAAGAGTGAGGACAACACAGAATCTATTGTTTTTTTCTACTACAGGGGAATATCCTTAATCTTCTCTTTCCTGTAAAATGCTTGTCAGATAATGTTTTAAATCTGAGCAATCAAATTAAGACAGACTAAGAAGAAGGACTGGACATCCACTTCTGAAATAGGAGGCCTTTGAAAATGCTATGTACAACAGAGCACACTTAGACTAGTAGATATGGCAACTGAGGCTGAGCCCACAAGTATGGAAACAAATAGAAGGAGGAAAAGCTGTAAGCAGACACTAGTGAATGTAAGAAAAGACACTAGAACATGGAATGTAAGAACCATAAATGTAGGAAAATTGGGTATTGTTAAGAGGAAATGCAATGCATAAATATTGACATACTAGGTATTGGTGAAATGAGATGCACTGGCATGGGACATTTTGAGTCAGAGGATCATATAATCTATGTTGGATATGAAAAGGTGAAGAAAAATGAGGTTGTTTTAACAGTCAAAAAGTAATTTCTAGATCAATCTTGAAATACAATGTTGTGAGTGACAGGATAATTTCCATATGCATACAAGGACGTGAAAACCGCCATCATTCAAATATAAGCACCAACAACCAGAGCCAAAGAGGAGGAAATAAAAGATTTCTACCAACATTTGCAGTCAGAGATTGATCAAACATGCAATCAAGATGCATTAATAATAATGGGTGGGTGGAATGCAAAAGTTGGGAATAGAGAAGGATCAGCAGTTGGAAAACCTGGTCTTGGTAACAGAAATGAAGCAGAAGATAAAATGATAGAATTTTGCACAATCAACGACTTATTCATTGCAAAAAGAATCACAAATGCAGGCTATACACATGGATTTCACCTGATGGTATGCATAGGATCAATTACCTCTGTGGAAAGAATTTCTGGAGAATCTCATCAGTTATGAAAACTAGGCCAGGAGCTGATTGTGGAACAGACTACAACTTCTTATATGCAAGTTCAAGTTGAAGCTGAGGAAAAGTAAATCAAGGACACAGAAACAAAAATTTGACCTTGAGTCTATCCCACCTAAATTCCAAAACCATCTCAGGAACAAGTTTGAGGCCTAGGACATTAATGAGTGAAGATCAGATGAGCTGTGGGAAGGTATCAAGACTATCATCCAGGAAGAACACAAAAGGTCATACAAAGACAGACAGAGGAGGAAGAAAAGAACAAGATGAATGTCAGAAGAAATTCTAAATATTGCACTGGAGCACTGAGAAACCAAACCAAAGAGAAGAAATCAAAATACTAAGGAGTTGGACAGAAGATTCCAGAGGGCAGTGCGGGAAGACAAAGTATTGCAATGAAATGTACAAGGAGCTGGAGTCAGAAAATCAAAAGGGTTAAACTCAGCATTTTTTAAGCTGAAGGAACTGAAGAACAAATTCAAACCTCGAGTTGCAATTCTTCAGGATGCTTTGGGCAGAAATGATCCAGGAAGCATGAAAAGAAGATGGAAAGAGTATACAGAGTCATTATACCAAAAGGAACTGGCGGACACAGAAGAATTTCATGAAACAAGGTATGAGCAAGAGCTTGTGGTGATGAAGGAAGAAGTTGAAGTTGCTCTGATAGAATTGGCAAAAAACCAAAGCCCCAGGAATTGATGGCATACTGATTGACGTGTTTCAACAAACAGATGCTGTCCGGGATGTGTTCACCAAGTTATGCCGAGAAATTTGGAGACAACTACCTGGCCTACTGACTGGAAGAGATCTATATTTGTTCTCATTCCAAAGAAAGGCGATCCAACAGAATGTGGAAATTATCAAACAGTATCATTGATATCACTTGCAAACAAGATTCTGCTGAAGGTTATCCAGAAACAACTGGAACAGCACATTAACAGAGAACTGCCTGAAGGACAAGCTGGATTTAGAAGAGACCATGGCACTAGGGATATTATAGCTAATGTCAGATGGATCTAGGCTGAAAGCAGAGAGTTCCAGAGGAATGTCTATCTCTGTTTCATTGACTATGCAAAGGCATTTGACTGTATGAATCACAACAAACTGTGGTTGACTCTGAGAAGAATGGAATCCCAGAACACTTAAATGTTCTTATGTGAAACCTATACTTAGACTGGATGCAGTTGTCAGAACAGAGCAAGGAAACACTGCATGGTTTCCTGAATTGCTTTGGGAAAGTCTGCTGTCAGAAACTTCTCCAAAGTACTGAAGAGCAATGATGTCAGTCTGGAGACTAAGGTGTACCTGATACAGGCCATGGTCTTTGCCATTACTTGCTATACATCAGAGAGCTGGACAATCACTAGGGATGATAGAAGGAGAGTTGATGTCTTTGAGCTTTGGTGCTGGAGAAGAGCATTGAATATTCCATGGACTACTAGGAGAACAAACAAGTTCATCCTGTAGAGGGTGAAGCCAGGCTCCTCCTTGGAGGGAAGGATTCTCAAGCTTCGTCTGACATACTTTGGACATGTTACAAAGAGAGACTGGCCCTTGGAGAGGGATGTCATGCTTGAGAGGATGGAGGACAGTGCCAGAGGGGAAGACCCTTGATGAGATGGATTGATTCAGTCACTGGGGTAAGGGACAGTAAGATTGGCAAGGGATAGAGCAGGGTTTAGGGCTGTTGTACATAGGGTCACTATGAATCACAGGTGACTGGGTAGCACATAACAACAACGACAACATTTCTTTGTTAAAGAGCCCTAGTTAAGAGCGGTTAATTATTTGCTAACTGAAATATCAGTGATTCAAATTCAACAGCTTCTTTTTGAAACAAAGCTGTGACAGATTGCTTAAATAAGCAATATTGTTTTGGAACCCAAAATCTCTGTAAATGTTCATTAAAGTTAATAAAATAAAATTTAAAAAAATAAAAAATAAAGAATGATATGTGTATTAAATGCAGAAGAAATACTTTAGAAAAATAAGGTAAGAATGATAAACTTGAAGAATGCAATCAATGTCATTGAGTACACAATAATGTAAACATTGTTGAAATGGTTCTGTTGTGTCTATTTTAAACAATAAGAATTAAATTCATTTCCCCCCTATTCCTTTTTATTGTTGGTTTGCTCACAAAGTTCGTATACATTGTGTTTCACACTATTCTTCATTCACACTGTGTTTTATACAATCATTCTCATACATTATATTTTATAAAATTAATCATCATTGGGCTATGCCCATGATAACCCTGTCTTTTCACCTTCCCATCCCCTTCCCCTCCCTCCTCCACCCACTGAACTGTGCAGCTCTGCAGTGCTTTTGAGTTGCTGTGAATTAGAGTCTCCTAGCTACCCACTAGGTCTCTTTGCTGTTTCTGCTACATTATACAGTTCAGATGGCACAGGTTCCCCAGCATAGCATTTGCCACCTTGAAATGAATGCTTACTTGAATATCGTGAGACCTTGCTGCAGTTCTAACTCCGCCAAAAGTGATCTCTTTGACTTTAGGTGAACTTTGTGATACCTCACTTTCCTTGTGTGACAATTAAGCCAGGCCCTTCAACTCTAGCGTCTCTGAAAAATCTCAGAGAAGCGTTATAACAGTCCTCTGATCGCATTGGTTTCATGATCTAAATTTTTAATGGAGTGTTTTCCATTCATTATCTTTTCGAATGTTTGCTCAAAGGAAAGAATTATGATAATCGGCTAAAGCCAGCTATGAGCTGTGACGAAGAAGAAGCGGATTCACCTTTCCAAAGAGATTCATGCACAGATAAACCTTTAGGATTTATCTGCAGGCTGGGAGCTTTCTTAATCAAATGTTTCCAGTGGTATTATAGAGGCACCACATGCTTTGATGCCTTAGAATTATGTTGTTTGCAAAGAATATCTAATAAACCATGGACAGAAGAATCAACAAACATGTCTTGGAAGTAGTACCATTAAGATGATTTTCAGGGAGCAGCATAGGGAGACTTTTTCCTAGGCACATTACACAAGTCATCAGCATAGGATAGTCCCTTGAGAAGGACATTCTGCTTAGAAAAGTGGAAAATGAGAGAAAAAGAAGAAGATCCTCACCAAGGTGAACTGTTAGAGTGTCTGCAACAGTGGGCTCAAAAGGCTTGGGCAGTGTTTCACTCTGTGCACGTGGGGCTACTGTAGGCTGAAAGTGACTCAAAAGCATTTAATTATAGAGAAACTGTACAAACAATGGCAGGAGTTCAGCAGCTCCTTGTTGGTCAAGAATAAGCACATTTTTGGAGAGGATCCATGTCGGATGATAGTACAAAGATTGAATTCATGACCACTTATTTTCAAGGTGGACCAGAAAAAGGGAAGAATGAACCACGCAGCTTTCCTGTACTCTCCTTAGAATTTATTACTTTCTCTTTTCTTATACCTCGATTTTCACACCATACTATGTAAGTATGGTGACCAGGTGGTGAGGAGGTGTGCTGTCTGTCAACTGTCAGGCACATGGTTTGAATCCGCCAGATTCTCTGAGGGAGAAAGATAGGAAATCCCTTCTCATGTCATTTACAGCCTTGAAAAGCCATTGGAGAGTCAGTTATGAGTAAGTTCCACCTCAATGCCATGTAACAACAAAAGAAACAATATAAGTGAAAGGAAATGGGAGAAGAATAAAATTATTCCCCAATAACACTGAGATTTTGCTCCCTCAAGCCATGCATCACTAAAGAAAATACCTCATAAGAACCTACTCAGGGTGCTCCTTGGAGACAAGATGGTGAAGCTTCATCTCTCCTACTTTGGGCAAGTTGTGAGGAGAGGTTAGTACTTAGAAAAGGGCGTCATATTTGGAAAGGTGGAAGTTCAGTGAAAGAGAGTGAGACCCTGAGGGAGGTGGATTGACACAGGGACTGTACCAGTGGGCTCAAATCTATCAGAGATGATGTGTTGGGGATGGCACCAGATACTGCAAGGCTCACATCTGTTGTTCCTACGGCCACTAAGAGCTGTTCCAGAACTCAACCAGCACCTAAAAAGAACATGTTATATTTGATCTGCCAAGGGAATGAATAGATATATCCTAAAGAAAGTGAGACCAGAATGTTCCTTGGAAGCAAGGATGGTGAAACCTTATCTTATACATTGTGGACATGTTGTTAAGAGGGTCCAGTCTTTGAAGGACATCATGATTAGAAAGGCAGAGTCAGTGGAAGAAAGGAATACTCTCACTAAGATAGATTGGCATAGTGACTGTAGCAATGAGGTCAACTATGTTAGAGATGGTAAGGGTGGCACTGGACAGAATCGGGTTCATATTTGTTGTTCATAGCGTCTCTAGAAGTCATAGTTGACTCGATGACACCTAGCAATAACAGCAATCTTATAAGTTGGGAGACAACAGTATCGTGTGGAACCAATTACTATCATGTTTAAAATAGTGACTGATCCCTGATTCTCAAGCCTTACACCCACTGTCATCAAGTCTTTTCCAACTAATGATGACCCTAGCTTGGATTTTCCAGGCTGCACGTAGAAAGGGGGAGACATTCTTCAATAAATGTTTTGAAGACACTATTGTGTTTTGTTATGGTGTTTTGTTTTGAGATCTCTTTGATTCAGAGAATAAAACATACTAAGAATTCTACACTCTTCTCTTGAATACACCCCACTGTATTTTTTAAGCTTCTGTTACAATGTCCCTCAGAGCTGCTGGTGGATCAGATCACCAGAGAAACACTGCCTTTGGCTCAGCTGTGTAACTTTCTTCTTCTAAGCTACCAGAGCTTCTTGAACCATAGTTGACACACTACAAATATTAGCTTTTAATTGTTTTATTGGTGGTGGTTGTTATGTCTCAAGCACTAAAATGCAATAAAAACACTCTCTGCATTTACAAACTGCCAAAAATTCAAACCAAACCTACATATTTTAAAATTTTGATTTTAAAAATCATATATGCTTCAATAAATATTTTGAAAACACTATTGTGTTTTGTTATGGTTTTTGTTTTGCTTGTTTTGAGATATCTCTGAATCAGAGAATAAAACATATTTAGAATTCTGCACTCTTCTCTTGAATATATCCCACTCTATTTTTAAAGCTCATCTTACAATGCACCTAACAAAAATAGGATTTACATTAAAATTTAAAAGGCAAAGAATAAATTTCTATGTCAGCCTAGGTCATATTTGTCTTGCCCTATTTTATAACCTTCAAGATTGAGAATTATTTCCACTTGTATGAGGTTGAAAGAGAGCTGGTTTGTATAAAGAGTCCTCTCCCTTTCTGCTTTAAAGATTCTTTCCCCCCCCCTTTTGCCCGTACATTCCCCAGTTCCTTTCCTTCTCTCTAAGAGGTGAAATGAGGTGACACAAAGGGGATTAATCAGAAGGTGTTTTTGGTGTTGGACAAACTCTTTGGTTGAAGTAATAATTCAAGTGTTTTGAATTAGTCCCGTGGGCTGTTTGTCATATGACACTGAAATGAATGCTACACATAAATCCATCCATTGGTGGTTCCGTGAGGCAGTGGAACTGCTAACAGGAAAGGGATGGCTAAGGAGAAACCGGAAAGGGCAGGGCAAGTTCCAGGCCTGGTTGCATGCTGACTGGAAGGAGACGTTCATGGTCGTCAGGAAAGGGCAAGAGCAATTGCTTTTCATAAGTGTTGACTCTTCCAGGGGCAGCTGGGGTATATTCACTCATGCCTTTATCTCATGCCTACGTTCTCAAAAAACACAACTCCTTGTGAGTGGGTACAATGGTCTCTAACAGGCACTCATTCCTCGGTTCTCCACACGCTATATATAGGTGGCTCTGCAAGTGGAGCGATTATAGAAACATAAAGAGTATGTGCTAGTGTTTAGCTGATGTCAGTTCTGACAAAAATTGAAATCTTGTTCCTGTCATGCTGCGGGATTGCAAGGAGCGTCACACAGAAACAAGAAAGCAGAGAAACCCAAGGCAATGATTTTACGTGGAATTTAAAGGGCAGTTATGATTAGAATGTGACTGTAAAAGTGGCATTTCAGTGTTCCAAATGTATTCTCCCTTGGTGACTTCCATGTCAAATTCACTTAGTTTACAAACAGAAACAAAAGATTTCCAGCTGCAGCTGTGAGGAGCTCACCAAGAACCTTGAATAAAGCAGCACTGAGTTTTATCCTTTTAAGCTTTTGAAATGCCACAGCCAACTTCATGGAGAGAGAAGGTGAGCATGGCAGATAGAGGCGGTGACTGATGGTGGCGATCAGTAAGTCACCAATGATTAATGATCAATTATCAATTAGTCATCACTGAGCCAGGTGTCTAACAAGAAGGCTGCTGAAGTAAACAGGCTTTCCTGACTTAGGATCCTGTGTTGCTGTTTAACTAAGTCACAGCCACTTCCACTGTGTTTTAGCTCTGTCAATAGGAGCTTTTGAAAGGACAACAGGGTTGTTATAAATATTTTTTAAAAAGGATGAAGAAGATGTATAAATGTATATGAACTTTGTAAGCAAACAAATATAAAAGTAAAATTATAAAAAGGAAATGAATAAGGTTCTAGGTGGTCTAGATATCTGTATTCTCCCGAGAAACTGATGATTATTTACCTCATCTTGGCAGGTCACCTCATTTCCTGAATGTTAATGGCAGCCAGTGTTAGAACTAGCCTGTGTTACAGGACTTTGTTCTAGCATTTTGCTAACAATATAGGAGAGCAGTTACCATTTTTTTCCTTATAACTTATAAAGTATCATATGTGGTCTATTATCCAGTTGTACAGTTGCAGGGGCTCCATTCCTCCGAGTATAAAGTCTCTGGACACAAAATCAGAGCATGAGGGACATGCACAGGTTAAGTTGTGAGACAATAGACCTAAAGGAAGTAGAAGCAGATATTAGCCATAAAGTAAACAGTAAATGTGGTCAATATAGTCGGTGATTCACTCAGCAGTTTGTGCCTATAAATTGTGGTGTTGAGGAAGAGTACTAAATATATTATAGAATGCTCGGCTCCACAGTCAACACTCTTGGTACCAGCAGTCGGGAAATCAAAAAGCGTATCGCAATGGGAAAGTCTGCTGTTAGGGACCTCTCAAAGGTACTCAGGAGCAACAGTGTCTCTCTGGAGACTAAGGTGCGCCTGATACAGGTCATGGTATTTGCAATCGCTTGTTATGCATCAGAGAGTTGGACAATGACTAGGGAGGACAGAAGGAGAGTGGATGCTTTTGAGCTGTGGTGCTGGAGAAGGGTACTGAATGTACCATGGACTGCCAGGAAAACAAACAGATTCATCTTGGAGAGGATTAAACCAAGCTGCTCCTTGGAGGCAAGGATTCTGGGGCTTCGTCTGACATACTTTGGACATGTTGCCAGGAGGGACGGGTCCTTGGAGAGGGACATCATGCTTGGGAGGGTGGAGGGACAGCGCAGGAGGGGAAGACCCTCTATGAGATGGATTGATTCAGTGACTGGGGTAATCGGGATGGCTGTGTCAGAGGCGGTGCGATTGGCACGGGATAGAGCAGGGTTTAGAGCTGTTGTGCATAGGGTCGCTATGAGTCAGAAACGACTCGATGGCACATAACAACAACAACAACAACAAGAGAAACCCTAGAAAATCTGCTTCTTTTAGAAGTACAGCTGAAGTGCTTCTTAAGGAAAGGATAGTGAGAGTTCATTTCATTAGGCATGTTGTCAGGCAGGACAGCCAATGGACAAAGCACATCATTCTTGGAAATATACATGGTCAGAGGAAATGAAGACCCTTAATGAGATGGATTGACACAGGGACTAAAATAATGGGCTTGAACACAGCAGAAATAGTGAGGATGGTGCAAACTCAACTAGTATTTGTTCTGTTGTAAAGAGGATAATTTTGAGTTGGAACCAACTCAATACTACCTAACAATAACATTGTTATTTGTTCTGGGGCAATCTGAATAGTTTCAAAGAAGAGGCTGTAACATGCCCAACCCAAAGCATGCCTATTTAATATAATTCTTTTTTTTTCCTGATTCTGCTTTTTCTACCCTGCTTTGCATCTGTGGAAAATTTACAACTCAAATAAGACAACACAATCTAACTGGAAGTACGATAAAGAAGCAGGAGAGGGAAATTAGTTAGGAAATGTATTGGTTTTCTAATTAAAGGGGAAAACATACAACTACCAAGACCTCTTTTTTCTTCCATAGTTTTTCTGTCTTGTGAAGAACTATGAAGACTCAGGCTGCAGCAGCCTTTCTGTAAACAAGAGATAAAGACCAAAAGAAAGGCAGATACTGGTATTAATTTACTTGAGCCACCAAAATGAATGAAAGAAGTAGTTTTCTATTTCTGATCATCTTTATGTGAGAGGAAAATAAAATAAAATATAAAATTTAGTAGTATTGTGCCTAGGATCACCATGAATTGCAGGCAACTCGATGGCACATAACAACAACAATATCATTGGACTTTCTATTAATAGCAGGTAGGTAGACATATTCCTAATAGTTATAAAAGAAAAAGGTGGATGAAATCCAAGCACATAGCTTGAGATGTCTAATAACCAACTGGGGCTGTTGCTGTAGCAGCACTGTGATGCCTTGATTACAATGGCAGAGTAGTACAATTTGACATGACCGACCGAGTGTGATGCCTCCTCTTACCTTGTGTTTCTTTTTAAGTCACACCTTCCTTATTCTGTGTCTCTTTCCCTTCCAGACAAAATCAGAGATTGCCTTTTTTATCTCACTGAAGAATGGAATTCATATTTCTATTGGGGTAACAGTAAATCTATAATTGAATTTATAGATTACTTTTGGTTAAACTGTCATTTTAATGATATTGACTTTTCTTATCCATAAAAATGGTACATTCTTCCATTTCTTTATGTCTCTTTTTGTTTCTTACAGTATCGTTTTGTAATTTTCTTTTTATAGGTCTTTTGTGTTTCTTATTAGATTTGCTCCTAAGTTATTAATCTTGGGCTAGCGATTATAATTGGTATAGTTTTTCTTATAAACTTTTTCTAGAGAGCTCAGGTGGCCCAGTAGTGAAAATCTACACTGCAATCCCAAGGCTCCCAGTTGGTATCCACAAACTGTTCCCCAAGAAAACAAGACAAGCACTGTCTTCCCTTGCAGTTCATGATCTCTGAAACCCACTGGAGGGTCAGCTATGAGCAATTTCCAACTTGAAGGCCACAACATAATTCCTTTTCTATATTCTCTGTCACAGTATTTGGCTTAACAGCAACCGAGAATGTTTACCAATGGTGGACAGTGTTTGGTGAAACTCCTCAATTAAAACAAGCTTGGAAGCAGGAGTGGCATCCACTTCCATAATAGCATGCCACTGGAAACCCTGTGAACCTGGAGAAAGGACGAAAGTTATATAGGAGGTGTCCAGGACTTTCTTTCATAGGGTTGGTGTGAGTTGCCTGCTACTCGGCAGCACTTAACAACAACAACAACAGCATATTCTCTTTGCTATGGTAAAGAAATTGATTTTTGTATGTTGACCTTGTATCTTGCTAATTTACTGAACCGGTCAAACGTGACCAAGATTTTCTTGCTGAATCTTTAAGGTTTTCGAAGTATGTTATCACAGCGTCTGCATATTGAAATAGTTTTACCTCCTATTTACCAGTTTAGATGCCTCTTATTTCCTTCTAATACTGTATTGCTCTTGCAAAGACTTCCATAAAATATTGAATAGGAGTGGTAAAAGGGGGCGTCCTTGCCTAGCTCCTATTCTCAAGCGAATTTCCTACACTCTCTCTCTACTGAGGATGATATTGATTGTTGGTTTAGACCAAATGCCATTAATTATATAGAGAAATTTCTTCTCTATTCCTATTTTGTTGACAGGAAAGTATGCTACATTTTGTCAAAAGTGTTTTCTACATCAGTCAAGATGTGGTTCTTATCCTTTATTTAATTGATGTGTTGAATTACATTTATTATAATTCTTATGTTGACTAATCCTTGTTGAATCCCACTTGTTCATGATGTATTAATTTTTTAATATATTTCTGCATTCTTAGGCTAGGATTTTGTTAAGGATTTTTGTGTCAAATTAAGAGCCCAGAAATCAATTAATCTTTTTGGACCAGAAGGCAGTCATCAGAACAGAGAAGGGAAACACTATATGGTTCAAAATTGGGAAGGGTATGTATCAAGGATGTGTCCTATCTCCATATCTTTTCAATCTATATGTGGAACAGATTATCCAGGAGGCTGCGCTCTATGAGGATAAATTTGACATCAGGATTGGAGGTAGACTCATCAACAATCTGTATTATGCAGATGATACAACCCTGCTTGCTGAAACTGAGGAGGATGTGAAGCACTTGCTGCAGAAGGTCAAGGACTGCAGCCTTCAATATGGATTGAAGCTCAACATCAAGAAAACAAATATTCTCACCACTGGGCCGATTGGCAGCATCATGATAGATGGTGAAAAGATTGAGACTTTTGACAGCTTCTGTTTGCTTGGCTTTGCAATCAACACTCTTGGTGCCAGCAGCCAGGAAACTAAAAGATGACTTGCACTGGGAAAGTCTGCTGTCAGAGACTTCTCCAAGGTACTGAGAAGCATAGATGTCAGTCTGGACACTAAGGTGCACCCGATAAAGGCCATGGTCTTTGCCATTACTTGCTAAGTATCAGAGAGCTGTAAAATGACAAGGAATGATAGAAGGAGAGTTGATGCCTTTGAGCTTTGGTGCTGGAGAAAAGTATTGAATATTCCATGTACTGCTAAGAGAACAAACAAGTTCGTCCTGGAGAGGGTGAAGCAAGGCTGCTCCTTGGAGGCAAGGATTCTGAAGATTTGTTTGACATACTTTGGACATGTTGCAAGGTGGGACTGGTCCTTGGACAGTGATGCCATGCTTGGGTGGGTGGAGGTACCCGCTCAGGAGAGGAAGACCCTTGATGAGATGGATTGATTCCATTTCTGGGGTAATGGGATAGGCATGTCGGAGACAATAAGATTGACAAGGGATAGAGCAGGGTTTAGGGATGTTATACATAGGGTTGCTATGAGTCACAAGCAACTCAAAAGCACATAACAACAACAACAACCTATGGTCAGCTGATCTTTGAAAAGAAGATGTAAACTTCAGCCTTTTAACAAATGATGCTGGAAAAATTAGGAAACCATTATCATAAAACTGAAGTAAGACCCACACCTCAAATTACATGTAACTACCAACTCAAAGTGGATCAGAGACCTAGGAGAAAACAAACGACTGCACAGTTCTTCAGACAAAATCTAGCAACTACTCACTTGTTGTTAGGCATCGTAGAGTTGAGCATGACTCATAGCAGCCCTATGAACAAAAGATCTAAACCCTTCTATCCTGTGCTTCCTAACACACAAGAGCCTATTGCAACAGTCACAATGTCAATCCATCTGGAAGATGGTCTTCCTTTCTTTCACTGATCCTCCACCCTTCCCAAAACCATGTACTTCTCCAAGGAATAGCACTTCCTAGCAGTATTTCCAAAGTATGTGAGGTGAAGTCTCTTCAATCTTGCCTCCAAAGAGAACTCTGACTACACCTTCTCCAAGACATATCTGTTTGTTCTCTTGGCTGTCCATGTGATGTTCAGTGCTCTTCTCTAACACCACAGCTCAAAGCCATCAGTTCTTTTTCTGTCATCTTTATTCATTGCCCAACTCTTGGGTGCATAACTAATAATCAGAAAGACTATGGCCTGAATCGGAAGCACTTTATTCTTTAAACTGACATATTACTCCTCAATAATTTGGAAAGATCTATAACTGCACAAGTTCCCAATGCAATGAGTCTCATTTCCTGACTGCCGGTATGAATGCAAATCCAAGCAAGATGAAGTAACAACTCTAGAAGCCCTAATATATAGCTTGAATAGACTTCCAAGCATAAGGAAAAACCTACAACCAGGAGAGGATAAAATGGGACCTTCTAAAAATCAAATCTTTATGCACATAAAAACAAACCAACAAAACCTTCTCTAACAGAGTAAAAAGGACTCCCAAAGGCTATGGAAAAGTATTTGACAATGACATATCTGATAAAGGACTCATACATAAAATTTATAGATTACTACCTCAACAACAACAACAAAAGGCAAACAACTCAATCACAAAATATGAATATATATTTCACCAAAGAAGGAAGTCAAATGACCAACAATTATGTGAATAAATGTTCAAAATTCCTAGCTATTAGAGAGATACAAATCAAAACAGTTATGAGATATTATCTCACCCCAGCAATAATAGCAAAGTTTAACAAGGCAGTAAACAACAAATGTTGGTGAGAATGTGGAGAGATCAGAACTCTTTTTCACTTCTTGTGGGAATGTAAAATCATACAGCCATTATGGAAGACGGTCTGGCACTTTCTCCAAAACTTGGAAATAGAAATATCATTTGATGCAGTTATCCTACTGATGGGAATATACCCTAAAGAAATGAGAGCCAGGAGACAAAGAGATGTATGGACACCAATTTGTATTGCAACATTAATTCACAATAGCAAAGAGATGGAAGCAGTGAAAGTGCCTGTTAATAAACAAATGACTAGAAAAACTGTGGTATACACACAATGGAATATTATGCAGCAATAAAAATAGTGAACTTGTAAAACACTATATAACATGGAAGAACTTGTGCTGAATCAAATATCTCAGACACACACACACACACACACACACACACACACACACACACACACAAAGAATACCTGCATAATACCACTGTTATAGCAATCAGATGGACTTGAGTGAGAGAAGGAGAGCAGGAAAAGAAGGAATAGATAATAAACACTACACTAGAATAGCTCTGTTAGCCTAATGGCAAGAACTTGTGCTATAATCTCAAAGGCACACAGTTCAAAGCCATCAGCTGCTCCACCAGAAAAGGCTAGGCAATCATTTATCATGTAATTAACTGTCTCTGAAAAGCCACTGAAGGGTCAGCTATGAGTCAGTTCTGATGCTACTGTGTACATCATCAACAACAACAACCCTCAGATAGTTGGAGGTAGTACTACCTGAAAGGAATGGATGATAAGGCATTATATTTGCAACAGTTAACAATGTAGAACAAGATATGCATTAAAAAGTGAATTGGGGAAGGATTGGGGAGGAAGAATGTGTATCAATGAATCAATGAAAATCTATCCTTTCTGTCACTTTCAGTACGAATACATTTTCTTAAAAAAATAAATTTTACTAAAAGCATGGCTAATGAGATTTAAAGTAACTTAAGCCAATATCTGAAGAAGAAAAACAAGTAGATGAGCTTTCGAAGGAACAACCATAGATCAAAATAAAAGCACAGAAAAAATTTTAAAAAGCATTTAAAAAGCATATGGGATAATCTGACCATCAAGTTGAGGACATATAAAAGTATGAAAGGAGTCTGACTTGCCCTAGTTAATGTTATTAGATCCTGCATACTAAAAAAAAAAAAATAAATTCACTGAACTTCTCTATTGGCCATGAAATATATCTTAATTTATATTTAACATAAAAGGGAGCTAAAAGGGAGCTCTGGTGGGTTAGTGTTGAGTTGTGCTTACTAATCACTAAAGGCTCATGGTTCAAATCCACTAGTTGCTCTCTAAAAAGAAGATGAGTAGTCCCCTCTTGTGTGATTTACTGCCTCTGAAAGCCCACTGGAGTGTCAATTATGTTTCATTTCTGACTCAAAAACAACAAACAACAATGTAATATTTAATAATTTTCTTGTTGTTAGGTAGGTACCCTCTAGTTGACTACATACATCTTATAGTGACTTCATGAGTAACAGATTGAATCCATACCCTAACCCACACCACCCTCACAATGGCTCAAACACACCAGCTCTTTGTTGCAGTTACTGTATCAGTCTATCTTATTGAGGGTCTTTTTCTCTTTTACTGACCTTGTACTTTTCAAAAGATGATGTCTTTTTTTCCAAGGAGTGACATCTCTTCACAATGTGTCTAAAATACATGAGATGACGAGTCATTATTCTTACCTTTATAGAACGCCCTTGTTTGACTTCCTCCAAAATAGATTTATTATTTATATTATACATAATTTATTATATGCTTTCTTCCCTGAAGACACAGTGGCAAATCTATAAAAAGCTCTGGGCATGACCCCTCCCCCCCAATACTCTGTCACGTTTCTCATGTCTCTGTCCATCTTGGCCTTTCATTGTGCCATTTCTGGTACCATTTTACATCTTGGCTTGCTATCTGCACAGCCTATGACTTAACTTACTCTCAAACTGCTTTGTATCTTTCTCCAGAGCTGCCTCAAGCAGCTTTATTTGTTAATCCTGCTTACACTACCAAAACAAACAAACTATAATAAAGACATTATAATGCTTAAGTAATATGGTAACTTAAGAAACTAACAAAATAATTTTTCTGAGAAAACATTTTATATCTTGAAAAATGCTCTACAAATCCCAAGATATTAAATAGCTTCCTTATTTCCATTTATTGAGAAGAAGAAAAGACACTAAGAGAATGTTCTAACTTACTGAAATAAATTCAGTTGAATGGTCAAATGGTACAATGATGTATGTTTCTTAAATTTCTTTTACTTACCATATTTTGTACTCTGATTCATTCTTCTTACTCAGCAGTCTGAAGATTCCCTATTTTAAAAAGTTACTTTGGGGCCTTACCAAGGTTTTTACAAGTGGATACAGCCGAAGGGCAGCTCAGAGTCAAAGAATAATAATTCTTCCCAATTGTACAGGACTTTCACATTAAAGCGTTTTCATGTGCATTATCTGATTTGATCTACTCAAAAGTAGACAGGTATTATAATTCTCATTTTATAGTTTCAGAATCAGAATTTCTGAAAGATTAACTTAATTGACCAAAGTCAAACAGAGAGTTTGAAGTAGGGTTGAAATTATAACTCAGGTCTCTCAAGTCTAATTTGAAATTTCTTTCAAAGGTAATTCTCAAAGGTTGTCCCTGATCAGTAGTTGTGACTTAAATTTCTTATTACTGCAAGTCGTAAGGGACCTCAGTCTGGTTAAAAGTTTCTGGAAAACTTGGCTTGAAATACCGTATGTACAGATGATGCAATTAGATAATTGAGTCTGGTCTGATCACCAAAAGAGCAGAAACAGCACTAGAAAGTATAAACACTCAAATTCTATGCGCATAACCGGAATATGTTTTCTCCTCACCCTTCATGGTAGAATTTATTTGAATAATGGCAGAAATGCACATAATTTACTTTTCTTCACCATGAGTTTCTTTCCCATAAATGGTCCTTCATTTATTACAGTTTTTTTCCTCTCATTATTAATGTTGAAGAATTACAGAAAATGTTAACACAGATTAGGAGAGTAACTAAGGGAGTTGAACGGTAAGTTAGCCCTTTGGCACGGTCTAAATCTGAGAAATCACTGCGGCATCTTCTCATTTACATTTTCTCTAAGGGATGTCTTCAGAAAATGGAAAATGGTTAAAAATCAAGAAAGTTCCAATTTAGGGTTGTATCCTTTCTCCATACCTATAAAATCTGTATTGTTGAGCATATCTTTCAAGAAACTGAACTCTATGAAGAAAAATGTGGCATCATGATCAGATGAAAACTCCTCATCAACCTGCTTTATGCAGATGACATAACTTTGCTTGCTGAAAGTGGAGAAGACTTAAAGCATTTGCTGCAAAAGATGAAAGATTACAGCCTTCAACATGAATTGCATCTGAACATCAAGAAAACAAATATCCTCACGCTTGGATTGAAAGGCAACATCATAATAGATGGAGAAAAGATTGAAATTGTCAACAAATTAATCTTATTTGGATATACAATCAACAGTCTTGGTACCAGAAGTCAGGAGAAGAAACGTATTGAATTAGACAAGTCTGCTATCAGGAATCTCTCCAAATTACTGGGAGCAATGACTTCAGTTTGAAAACTAATCTGTGCCTGATTCAAGCTAAGATCTTTTGAAGTACTTGCTATGCATTTGAAAGCTGGGCAATGAATAAGGGTGACAGAAGAAGAATTGATCTCTTTAAGCTACCATTTTAATAAAGAGTACTGAATATACCATGAACTGCCAAAAGAACAAACACACTTTGTCTTTGACAAAGTGCAGCCAGAATGCTCCTTAAAGGCAAAAATGACAAAGCTTCATCTCACATATTTTGGACATGTGGAAAGGAGAGGCTGTTCCTTGAAGAGGGGCATCATGCTTGGAAGAATGGTGGATCAATGAAAATGGGAAGACTATCAATGAGATGAATTTGACACAGTAATTGCAACAATAAGCTTAAGTGTGTGAGAGATAATCAGGATATCATAGGCTAAGACAGGGTTCAGACCTGTGACTCATACTCAGCTCCACAGCACCTAATAACAACTGACAAATATTTCTTGGAGAGATTGCAATAAGGTTGGTTCTTAGAGACAAGGGTGGTGAAACTTCATCTCACCTACTTTTGAGACGTTGCTGGGGAAAGCCAGTCTTTGAGAAATGACACTAAACTCGAATAGTAGAGGGTCAAGAAAAGAGAAGAAGACCCTCATCAGAATAGATTGACATAATGATTATAACAATGGGCTCAAGTATGTAATATCAGAAATGATGAGGATGTCACACGACAGATCGGCTTTTCATAGGGTCACTACGGGTTATAGTCAACACCATGGCACTTAACAACCACCACTATCACAACAATGGCTGAAATCTAGCTACAGAATGCTAAAATACTCCGCTGGAAACACAAAGGTCCTTCTTGCTAAACCAAAGATCAGGGATGTTATTTGTATGAAAATAGAATAAAAATACTGAATCTCAAAAGAATGGAACAAAGAATTATGACATAATTCCTCTTTCATGTTTCCCTTTATCACTTTAGAACTAGAAATCTGCTTGTCTTATGTTGACTACATATGTTTTTGGATTTTAGCAGCCATTTAATCAGTGTTTATTTTTTTGTTTTACTTGCTGCATCACAGATATTCGAGACACACAAGACTGACAACTTCTACCTTTGAAATTGTATAACCTTATAGCCTCAATTTGTGTTGCTCAATCTTCATAGTTGATATTTCTTAAAAATTTGTAGCATATATTTAATGAACTTTTGGATTGATTTTATTTCAGATGATATGCATGTTATACCCTTAGATTCTATAATTTGTAGGTAGTAGCACAACTTGAAAAGCAGTGTCCAAAACCAGGCATTTTTAGTTGGGCATAGCGAGGAATAGGTGAGCTAATTGTAGTTCATTTCTTCTTAGAATAATTGATGATTAGTTATAATCATACTACCAGAGAATACACATATACATTTATAAATTTGATTTACAGCACTGAAGTATAGAAGTGTGCTCTCAATTGTGGAGAGTACAGGCAATGGATGAGTCTCGAGGATTCAAACTCAGCCTCCTACTTAGAATTTGAAGTAGGGGAAATGAGTTAATAATGTATTTCTACATTTTCTCCATTTTAAAATAAGTGATTGGTGAAGCATTTGTGAAGATTAAATAAAGTACACCAAATGTCTAATAATGATCTATTTTTGCTGTGTGTTTGGGTTGATTCTGATTTATAATGATCTGTATGACACAGTATAATTGTACTATAGCATTTCTTGGGCTGAAATGTTGATGGGAAGAAAAAACTAAGTGTCTTCTCCTACTGTTGTTGTTATGTGCCATTGGGTCAGACTGACCCAAAGCAATGGGTTTTCAGAGGCTATAAATCTCATTGGAGGAGATTGTTCATCTTATTTTTGTGGAGTAGCTCATAGATTCAAACTGTGTACCTTTGGGATAGCAACAGACTTTATTGCCACTAGGCCACCAAAGCTCCTTTTCTTCTGCAGAGCAGCTAAGGAACTTCAACTACATATATTTCAGTTAGCAATGCAGTATGAAACAATTATACCACCAGTGGTCCTCGTTTGTTTAAGTTTTATGTTAAAATATATTGGATGGGTGAACTAACTTAGTCTCATAAGGATAAATACTGCATAAGATCATTGTAAAAATAGAAGGATAACTAGTAAAATATGTAAGGGGACCCAAGGGGAAAGGGATGGGAGCAGAGAGGTGAGGATGAGTAGGGGTGAAAGCACAGGGCTGCACAGTCTGGTGGGTGGAGGCAGGTGGTAAGGAAACTGGAAGGATCTGGTGGAGACCTGAAAAGACAGGGTAATGATGGGCATATTCAAATTATGATTAATTTTATAAAACATAATGCATGGAAATGATTGCATGAAAGACAATGTGGATGAAGAATAGTGTGACGATGTATACAAACTTCGTAAGCAAACAAATATAAAACAATTTTTTTTTAAAATATATATTGACTCTCGTGAACATGATGGTAGCTAAACGTTATGGGAGAAGATATATGTGATTATTTGCCTTGTCTTATTATTTCTGTTGTTCTAAATCACCTGTGTGATATTTTTCCCTCTACAAAAATCTCAACAAAACACTCATTGTTGAGCCAGAACTGACTCATAGTTGACCCTCTACTGGGCTTTTGGAAGCTGGAAATAACACTGGGAGAAATTGTTGATCTTTGTCCTGAGGAAACACTACTAGACTTGGATCTCCAGAGAGGCATGGCTTTTGTGTTGGTAGCACAATTCCCTACACACTCCACCTCCAGATTTTGCCACTTATCTTAAAAGATAAAGGCAAAAGGGTGAAGATAGAAATATAAAACTATCCACAGTGCCAAAACTAAGAGGTATACAAAGGGATTTTATTGATTACTATGTTACTTCTTCTATGATTGCTCCACACAGCATGGAGGAAAGGAAAATAACACAAAAAAATACAAAATTGATACACATACAACAAATCAAAACTATTAAATGCTGAAAAATGCAGGTTTGAAAAACATCAAGAAGAGAATGATTTTTTTAATGAAATATTTGAGATAAACTCTTCAAAAATAAATTATTAAATTTAAAAATAAATTTGAAAAGAAAATGCAAACATATCTGAGCCAAGAATAAAGAGATCTACTGTTGTTATTGTTGAATGCCTTCTAGTTGAGCGCAACTCATAGTGACCCTATGAACAAAAGATCTGAAGCCTTTCTATAACTATTGATATTTATTAAAGTTCATAGAGTTTGCAGAGACATGTTGTTTAGGAAGCTGATGCCTCTCTTGCTTCTAAATTTGCTCTGTGTGTGTGTGTGTGTGTGTGTGTGTGTGTGTTTTCTGTCGACTTGGAACCAACCCATTGCTGACTCTGGTGGGTTTCCACAGGAAGTTAATCACACAGGAGGAGATTGCCCATCCTTTTCCCCTGGAGCAGCCGGTGGATTTCAATATAAAGAAAAAAAAGAAAGTTATGAACACAAAAAGTAGTAATACATTGTTGCTGTTGTTGTTAACTATGGAGTCAGAACCAATTAATTGTTGACCTTTCAGTGGATTCCCAGAGGCTGTCAATCACCTTGGAAGAGATTCTTCATCCTTCTTCCAAGGAAAAGCTGGTGGATTCAAATCATATGCCTTTGGACTGGCAGTGTAACTCCTTACCACTTAGTCAACAGAGTTCTCCAGTTATCCCTTGTTGTCGTCTTGTGCCATGAAGCTGAAACTGGCCCATAACTGACCCTCCACTGGGTTTTTAGAGGCAGTAAATAAACTGAACAGGAAGAGATTGTCCATCCCAGGGAGCTGCTGGGGGATTCAAACCATACTCCTATGGACTGCAGCAAAGCTTACTCATTAAATGCATCCTTTCTCCCTTGATATTCTGGCATGTATGCAATTGAATTTCATAATTTCTCTTTTTTTTGGGGGGGGAGAGTTCAGAGTAGTTCTAGTGAATAAGTAAGGAAGAGTACTCATCCAAAACCTAAACCTAATCCAAGAAACAGCTGTTTGACTAGAACAGGGGAACACTGTGTGGTTTAAAAGAAAGAATTGTGTATCTCAGGATTGTGTCCCTTTTCCATATCTATTCAATATGTATGCTGAGTAAATCATTTGAAAAGCCGGACTTATTAAAAATAATGTGGCATCAGAATTGGATGAAGACTCATCAACAGCCTATATTATGTAGATTACACAACCTTGCTTACTGAAAGCAAGGAGGTCTTGAGACACTTGTTGCAGAAGATCAAGGATTCATGCTTTCAATATGTGTTTCTTCTCAACCTTAAAAAAATGAAAATCCCCACCACTGGACCAATAGGTGACATCATGATAGATGGAAGAAAGATTGAAGCAGTCAATTACTTCATTTTATAACTTGAATCCATACACTGTTGCATTGAGAAAATCTGTTGTCAGTAACCTCTGAAAAGTGCTTAAGAACAAGGATATCAGTTTGAATACTAAGGTGCATCTAATCAAAACCATGTTCAATTATTTTCGATGTATCTGTATAGTGGACAATGAATGTCTAAGGATGAGAGAATTTATGCCTTTGAATTGTTGTGATGGAAAAGAGTTTTGAATAGCCCATGGACTGCCAAAAGAATAAACAAGTCTGACTTGGAGCAAGTGCAACCCAAGTCATGCAATATTATTCAAAATGGTTGACTCTGGAGAACATTATGCTGAGTGAAATATCCCAGTCACAAAAGGACAAATATTACATGATGCCA
>NW_006399791.1:12546788-12547810 GCF_000299155.1 Elephantulus edwardii | reverse complement strand
AAAAAAAAACCCAAAGAGAGGAGCGAACTGGGGGGAGGTGGGTAAAGAAAAAAGTGCAAAAATGAATGAATGAAAATCCAAAATCTCTGTTAATGTTCATTAAAATGAAATAACATAAAATTAAAAAAAATGATGAAACTTAATCTCATACTTTGGGTATGGTTTTAGAAGGGACTAGTTACTGGAAAAAGACATTATTTTGGTAAATGTGAAGGGTTAGTGAAAGAAAGACCTTCAACAAGATGATTTGACAAGTCACAGTAATAATAGATTTGAGCATACCAGATATCATCATGAGTATATTACAGGATAGAGCAAGGTTCGGATTTGATTCAGTGAAACTGAAAAACAAAAAATCCATTGTAATGAGAATCTCTACTCAAGCAAACCTTTAATTTCCAGAGCACATTCTTCCCTTTTGATGACAATAGCCATCATAAAGTTTGAGAACTATTTCCTCAGTCCTTGAGTGACTGCAAGGAACAGCACCCCTCTGAAAAATGTGAAATAGACATGGAGAATAAGAAAAGAAATAACTTTTTGTTGTTTTGGGTCACTGAAGTTTTGGGGATATTTGTTACGCTAATAAAATATAGCTCAAATATTGGGGAAAATAAATTAATGTCGCGTCTTTTTTATAAATCGAGTTTCATTGGGACGTTGTAGTGGCTATTCCTTTGTAATCCTGTAACTGTTCTAACGTCTGTGGCTGTTTCTTGTGCTACATCAGAATTGAGTAGTTTTGACAGAGGCCATATGGTCTGCAAAGTCTAAAACATTTACTGTTTGACCCGTTGAGAAATTTGCTGACCTATGTTCTAAATTTCTCTGATAAAACAAGTTTATATATATAGTATAAAAATCTCACTCGATAAACTAACTTTTCTTCTCTGTAGTTCTGTGCTATTGTTATCACACTCTTAATTATACACATTTTACAAACCCCAAGGAACATTGGAATTAGTTTTAATTTAACACTTGTAAAAATGTTCATGTATGTTTATTCTTTTTTAAAAAATTTA
>NW_006399791.1:12535250-12546528 GCF_000299155.1 Elephantulus edwardii | reverse complement strand
TATCCTAAATATAACTACAAAATATTAAAATTGAACCATGGAATCAATACACAATCCTACAGGAAATAAAAGATGTGAGTTACTGACAAAAAGTACTTAGAAATCTTTATCTATTCTTTTTATAAAACAAGATCAGAAAAAATTGGATTAAAAATTCAATGAAATTAGAGATAAATGGAGATAAGTAAGCCCAAGTGAAGAAGAAAATTATAAGCATAATAGGAGAAATTACAAAAAAGAGAATAAAATAGGGAAAGAAAAAGAAAAAGCCCCAATGTTAAAATGAAAACCAAGATTGGTTTGTAAAAGTACAGGATAGAAATGTCTCTGACAAGTGTGATTAATAAAAAGACATTAAAAGTGGATATAATGATAAAATTAAGAGGGATTTTTAAAGTGTTGAAAAATTACTATTACATATACGTGATTAAAATGCATAAAATTATAGAAAATGGATTAATTTCTGAAAATAATTAATTTTGAAGAGGGAAAATTAAAAGTCAATTATATTATTTTAATGTATTGAAATGGAATTCCAAGCCATCTCTTCATCGAAAAAAGTCTTCTGAAATAAAATTTTCAACAAAACGTAAAAAATGCATTTCTCATTTAGTAATATATTTAATTTATAGAAGAAACCTTTATGAACTGATCATGAAAATGAGACTTGGAGTCGTATTTTTGGAGAATGGCTTTGCTGTTTCAAGTATCACTATGGAAACATGTTTACTGTTTTTCCTCTGCATCTTGACTTAGAGCTGTTCGGTTGGAACTGAACCATAGCTGACTCTGGCAAATTTTCAGAGGCTGAAGGTCACATAAGAGGAGATTGCCAAGCTTTCTCTTACAAAGTAGCGGCTGGATTAGAACTGTGTGCTTTTGAGTTGTCAGGACAACTCCTTACCTACTTGGTCACCATAAAAGACACTGATACTGGTCACAAATATTGGTACAGGCCGTAGGTAGCTAGGACATTTTGTTCTTGTCTTCACTACTAGAAAATGCTGAAAATCTGAAATTCTTCAACTATTCACAGCTCCATCATAATATTGAGGTCATACGATAAATTATAACCCTTAAAATTTGAGAATTGAACAGGCTGATACATAAAATTACTCCTAAATGAAGGCAGAAACACCCACCTCTTCTCTGGCCATTGAGTTGGGATGATGAAATCTTCTTTGACTAATTAATGAATATCAGGATAAATATTATAGCTTGATAATGAAAATTCTTGGGAGTACAGTCTTAGTAGGACATCCATATCATCTTCAAGAGTCTCAACAGATTATCATTGCAAAGAAAAATGGCTCAAGTTTCCAGAAAATGAAAGCGAAAATACTTCTGTGATCCTTCGTCATACCCTGCCCTCATTGGAAATTATTTTCGTCAGAATTAAATCAATTTGTGTTCTAGTCTAGGAAAGACTGATCTACAGGGAGAAAAGTAAATACTTAACTCTAACTCCCTTTAACATTCCAAATAGGAGTAAGGAAACACGCATGTACACTCTCTTTCTGACTTAGAACACAAAAATAGCCAGATAGATTCCCACTAGCCTTGGATTTGATTATAGAGAAAGTAGAAAAAATGCATACCAGTATTTTTGAACACTCATAGTCCATGTAAGTGATGAGAGAAGGTGAAGGGACAGAAAGCTAAGAATCCCTCATTAAGGTCATAAGATCACAACCCAGGGTCATAGACTCAGTGAAAGACTGAGATGAGACTTCTCCTCATTCTTCCTATGTCTTTCCAACATATGAACATAAACATTACTTTACTGGAAATTGTAAGAGAGGAAAAAAAGAAAAAAGCTCAGCCCCCATAAGTTGTTACATCATGTCCAAAGTTAACAATAAATTACAAATTATGTTGAAAGACAAAATACATATTATGTAGTCAGAAAATCCCAGATAAGCATCAGAATCATATTCAGATTAGGCAGATATTTTAGAGTGATCAGACCAGAAGCTTAAAATTATTATGATTTATATAAGAAGCTCAGGAAGCACTATTATTAAACACTGGATCATTGTGGTGTTAAGGGTTTATTGTCCCAAATGGCTTCTCAGTTCATTAACTTACTTTTCCTTATAAATGGATTAGAATATGCAAATAGGGTGGGTTAGTCTATCCACAAGGGAACTGGCTAGTCTCACCAATCCAAATCTTGGGATTAGATTGAGCAGATCCAGCAGCAGAAAAGGAGAAACATAGCCACCAGCAAGGAAGAAGCAAGAGCATGTAATGCATCCTTCAGGACCAGAGATTCTTGTGCCAGTCAGTAGACAGTTTACAGGAGTAACAGCCATAACAGCCACAGCGGAGAACCAGACACCTTACATGAGAAGACTTGGGACTACTACCCTATTAAACCAGAGCTAAGAGCCTTTTGCCTGAGTTTGTTGGACGACTTTGTGGGAGAGAATTAGTATTGGCAGGACCGCTGCCAATACTGTAGCACTGGCCTAAAGTTTTAAGGCTCAAGGCTGAGGCACCACTAATAAGCACATTTTGGAGTCTATCCTGACTGTATTCTGCTACTAACCTAGACTGATAGACTGGGTTTTTTGGTTTTGGTTTGTTTTTTTTTTTTTGGGGGGGGAGGGTGTACTTTCTTAATATGATTCTGGCTCATATTAATGTTATAGGCTCTGTGCCTTATAACATTAGACTTTGGATCCCATAAAACAGTATGATTTGTATTGAGATGAGTAGAAAGAGGTGCAGGAGGGTAGGGGATCTTCCTGACCTCATGAGAATTGGTTTTGTGCGATTGATGTTATTGATAGGGAGAGTTCTCCCTTTGTACAGTTGTTAAAGGTTAGATATGACCTGCACTTTGTGGCACTCACTCTTTTTACAACTGCTAACTAAAAATGTCTGTGGTTCAGTTCCACAGCCACGTTAATGGAGAAAGATGTGACACCATACTTCTATTAAGATTACATCCTTGGAAAGCTTATGGGATAGCTCTGTACAGTCCTACAATGTCACTAGGAGTTGTAATCAATTAGACAGCAATAGATTTGGTGTTTTGGTTATGAGAGGGATTGGACAGGATAAAATAAACAACATTCAAAAAATAATTAGTAATAGAAGAAGATTGCTGGACCTCTCAGGCCCCTACAGCTTGACACGTGTGGAAATGATTCCTCTGTCACCATGTGAGGAGCACCAATATCACAAGAGAGTGGAGAGGAAATGGAAGGGTACTGGTGGTAGGAGACCTGAGCCATCAAATCAGATTTGGACAGGGACAGAGTATGGAACATACTGGAGGGCAAGGAGAAGGAATTGGGCTCAATACCAGCAGGGTAGGATGAGGGTGGGAACACAACAATGTGGCAATTGGGTGAGCCCCCGGGATCAACACATGATCTGTTACTGCTTACTCTCATCAGGTCTTTTGGATAAAATGCTTGTCTGTCAAATATTGCTCTAAAGCTGAGTACCCAAATTAAGACAGACTGGGGAGATGAACCTGGAGAAATGATGAAAGTTACAAAAGTGTTGAGGTCTTTTGTTCATAGGGTAACTATGAGTTGCCTACTACTCAACGGCACTGAACAATAATAACATAGAACTCAGTTGGGCTAGTGGACAGAAAGTGATGCTATCAAGTCAAAGCTGGATGGCTTTAATCCGTGGCCATAATTGTTTTTGGTTAAAAAAAATCGTCTAGGTCATATAGAACTTGTCTGTCCAGTTGCTGTGCAGAGGTAACTAACTTGTGATTGCTGTGATTCTGAAAACTGTGACACTGGTGTGTCAAATGTGATAATGGTCACCCATGGTGGACAGTGTTTGGTGGAGCTCTCTGATTAAAATAAGCTTGGAAGCAGGAGTGGCATCCACTTCTGAAATAGTTTGCCTCTGGAAACTCTGTGAACCTGGAGAAACAATTGAAGTTATAAAAGTGTTCAGGTCTTTTGTTCATAGGGTCACTATGAGACATCTATGGCTCAATGGCATTAACAACAACAACAAAAACAACAAAAATGGAGAAGGATTGACCAACCGCTTCTGAAATAACAGGCCTTTGAAAATGCTATGCACAACAGAGCACAATTAGATTAGACTAGTAGATATGACACCAGAAGATGAACCCTCGCATTGAAAATCGAAAAAAAGGAGGAACAGTTGTAAACAGAACCTAATGATTGGAGCATGGAATGTGAGAAATATGAATGTAGGAAAATTGAAGATTGTTAAGGAAGACTATGCATTGGTGAAATAGATTGGCATGGGACATTTTGAATCAGATATTCATATGATATAATATGCTGGAAATGGACGGGGAAGGGGAAATGGGGTCATTCATAGTTAAAATGACCATTTCTAGATCCATCTAGAATTATAATGCTGTGATTGACAGCATAATATCTATACGCATACAAGGAAGACCTATTAATACCATGATCATTCAGATATATGCACCAACAACCAGAGACACATGCATTTCACCTGATAGGATACACAGGGATCAGATTGATTACATATGTGGGAAAAGTCACTGGGGAAGCTCAATATCAACTGTGAAAACTAGGCCAGTGACTGATTATGGAACTGAAGCTAAAATCAAATCCACAAGAACCAAAGTTTGACCTCCTGAATTTAAAAATAACCATCTCAGGAACGTATTTGAGGCCTTGAATATGAATAAGCGAAGACCAGATGAACAGTGGGATGATTCAAAGAATATCATCTATGAAGAATGCAACAGGTCACTACAAAGATGAATAAAGAAAAAAGACTAAAATGGATATCAGAAAACACTCTGAATGTTGCACTACAGCACCAAGAAGCTTCCTATTTGTTTTTCTTTTTGAGGAGTGCTTTTCTTATTTGGGGTCTCTTTCCATTCCAGATGATTGGAAATTACCTTTTCCATCTTATTGAAGAATTTAATTGGCATTTATGTTGTGGAGAAACTTAAATCCTAATTCACTGTTGGTGGGACTGTAATATGGTGCAACCACTATGAAAGGCAGTATGGCGCTTTCTCAAAAAGTTGAAAATAGAAATACAGTTTGATCTAGCAATTCCACTACTGGGAACATACCCTAAAGAAAGTAGATCTGCCACTCACACAGATATATACACACCCATGTTTATTGCTGTGTTGTTCACAATAGCAAAGGGATGGAACCAACCCAAGTGTCTATCAAAAAGTGAATAGATAGAGAAGGTGTGGTATAGTCATGCAATGGAACACTATGCAGCACTGAAAAGCAAGGAACTCATGAAATATTATACAAAATGGATGACCTTGGAGGACATTATGTTGCGTGAAATATCTCAGTCACAAAAGGACAAATACTGCTTAATGCCACTGTTACAATACAATACTGACGTCATGATTGGGGAAAATTAACAAAAGAGGGGTTAAATAATGTACACTGCATTGGAACGGATGAGGGAAAGAACTGCTTAAAAGGAATATATGATTAGGTATTATTTGTATGACAACAGTACAGAATATAAGCTACATAGTAAAGTGGACTGGTGTGGGAGTGGAGAATAGCACAACAATGAAAAAAAAATTTTAAAGAGTAAAACAAACTGGGGGCTGGACAGGGAGGAAATTGTGCAAGAATGAATGAATGGAAATTTTTTAAAAAAGAAATAATACCATTTCAAGAGACATGAAAAATCTTTAATGGGCTCATTTGTACACTGGAAATAATCAAAGAAAGAATCAATGATCACAAAAATATATAAAAAAAGGAAAGAAAACCAAAAAGATCTTCCTTATTTGAAAAAAAGAAAGACCAGATGAATTCAGAGTATCAAAGAATTATATATGTTGTTGTGTACCATCAAATTGGATCTAACTGGTACAGGAGGAGATTGCACCTCCTCCTTCAGCAGAGCATCTGGTGGATTTGAACCTTGTACCTCTGGGATTGCAGTGCAGTTTCTTGCCACTCTGCCACCAGAGCTCCTGTTAGGGACCTTTTCAAAGTGCTGAAGAGCAATGGTATCTCTTTGGAGACTAAGGTGTGTCTGATAGAGGCCATGGTCTTCGCAATCACCTGTTATGCATCAGAGAGTTGGACAATGACCAAGGAGGATAGAAGGAGAATTGATGCCTTTGAGCTGTGGTGCTGGAGAAGAGTATTGAGAATACCATGGACTGCTAGGAAAACAAACAGATTTGTCCTGGAAAGGGTTAAACTGGGTGGCTCCTTGGAAGCAAGGATTCTGAGGCTCCATCTAACATACTTTGAACATGTTGTGAGGAGAGACCGGTCCTTAGAGAGAGACATCATGCTTGGGAGGGTGGAGGGACAGTGCAGGAGAGGAAGGCCCTCTATGAGGTGGATTGATTCAGTGACTGGGATAATTGGGATGGGAGTGTCAGAGACAGTGCGATTGGCACAGGACAGAGTGGAGTTTAGGGCTGTTGTACATAGGGTCGCTATGAGTCGTAGGCGACTCAATGGCACATAACAAAAACAACAACAACAACAACATGCTGTTGTGAACTGCCATCAAGTAGACTATGACCCAGCAAGCCTGTAAAGAACAGATCTGAAATACGCCCTCTCCCATTCCACCCTTATGATCTTTGTAATGGTCGCTCAAGCCCATTCTGGTAGTCAATGTGTCGATGATGTCACACTCCAAGAGCTGTTTCTTTGTGAAAAGAAAATTCAAAATGATAGAAAATGTCACTTTTCTTTCCTCTAAGAAGCAGTTTGTTGATCTGTGCTTCCTTAAAGTCAGATTTGTTTGTTTGACTATATATACAATGTAATTTCCACTAATGAAACTATTACAACAAGAAATAGATGAAAGAAGATAAAAATTACTTAAAATTATAACTGAAAATATTCTGAATTTGTTAACAAATGTCAATCCACAACTACAAGAAATTCAGAGAACACTAGTAGATTGAATAAAAACAATAACAAATAACACCAAAACATGGTGTATTCAAATTGGAGATTTTCAAAGACAAAACAAAAAATTATTGATTAACGTTTCATCAACAGGAATACATTTCCGTAACAGACTTCTCTCAGTTTAGCATGCAAGAAAGAAGAAAATGGGGTAAAATATTAAAGTGTTAAAAACAACTAAACAAAACCAGCAACCTAGAATTATGGACTCAGACATACTATGTTCTAATAATGAAGGTGAGATACATAGAGATTTTAGAGGAAATTTGTTGCTTCTACTTCTGCCTCAGGAAGCTCTGGTAGTGTGACATAGGGAGATGTGCTCTTCACTCCAAGTCCTTCCCTCTCAGACATTTGAATCCGCCATAGGCTCTAAGTGAGAAAGTCACACAGTCAAATTCCATATGATTTATTGCCTTAGAAACCCAATGGATTGCCAACTGTGAATAGGTTCCCCCTCCATAGCAGTGAATTGAGGTTGAATTCTGCCTTACAACAAACGTTACCAGAAACACTATAGGAAGAGAAAAAGAAAATTATGTATGCCAGAAACTCAGATCTATGGACAGAAGAAAGAAAAAAAAAAATGAAGGAATGAATGAATGAGTAAATGAAGGTAAAATTAAATATTTTCTTTTCCTTATTTTCCTCTGAAATAGTAGATGATAATTTGCTTAGAATAATAGCAAATCTATACTGGAAAAAATAGGTTTTGTCTAAATGATATATACGAAATTAATCCTATGAGGGATATGAAGAAAAAAAATTAAATGTATCTGGATTGGTATAGTTGCAATGTATACTGTAGACTCTAGGGAAATATATCAAAAGTTAAAAAAAATACTCACCACTGGACAATGGCAATGCCATGGCAGATGGAGAACAGCTTTAAGTCTCAATGATTTTATTTTATTTAGAACCACAATCAACACTCATAGTAATAAAAGTAAAAAAAATAAAAATAAGTGTTGCCTTGGGAAAATCCACTGTCAAGGACCTCTTGACAGTACTAAAGAGCAACACTGTCAATTTCTATCTCCTGCCAAAAGAACAAATACATTTATCTTGGAGAAAATGCAACCAGAGCATCGATTAGAAGCAATGGAATTTCATACTTTGTGTGTATTGTAAGTAAGGGCCAATCCTTGATAAAATACATCATGCTGGTAAAGGTATAAAGTTCTCGAAATAGAGGAGGACTTTCAATAATGAAACTGGTTTTCTAGCTATGCCAAGCCACAGGTGTGAGCAAAAGACTAGAGACAATCAACTGGTCCAACACTTAGAAAATGAGGAAAAAAATATATGTCAAAGATGAATTACTATTCAGAATCAGAAGTAATATGCTTGATAATATAGCAATATTTTATAGAAGAAAGGAACATTAGGAATTATAATTTCGTTTTATAAGTCAGATACATGTTACTCACAAATACGCATATACAAAATGAATTGAAATGGCATTGATTATTCAATAAAAAAAATGGATATTTAGAAAGTATGACATAGTATTGGAGGATAAAATAAACAACAACAACAACAACTCATTTACAGGTAAAGAATCCAAGCCTTACAAAGATCATATAATTTGCCCCAATTAACCCAGCTAATAAAGTAGAAGAGGCAAAATTCAAACCTAGTTCATCTGTCTGCAGAATCCAAGATCTTAAGACCAATTTTAGAAACCTTCTGGTAAATAATGTATGTTAAAGAATTATAAATATATAAATGAACTAAAATACCTTAAGAAAAGATGTTCTGATGTGTTCTACAACATGAATGAATCTTTAAACCATTATGCCAGGCACGAAAGGAAAAATATTATATGATTCCACTTATATGCAACAACTAGATCAGGTAAATACATAGAGACAGAAAGCAGACTGGTGGTTATCACTGACTGAAGTAGAAAGGCGATAATGGAGAGTCACTGATTAAGAGGTACTAAATTTCTTTTTGGAGTGGCGTAGAATTTTGAAAATAAGCAATGGTGATGGCTATACAACACAGTATGTGCAGTCATTGTTAGTGATGCCTCTGCAAATTCTAAGAACTTTGAGAAATGACTATAGTTATAGAAAGGCTTCAGGTCTTTTGTTCTTAGGTTCGCTATGAGTTGTAGCATTGAAAAACAATGACCTTGTAAAACATTATACTACTTGATTACGCTTGCATGACATTATGCTGAGTGAAATATCTGTCACAAAAGGGCAAATACTGTATCATCTCACTCATATGAAATAGGACTGACATGGGTCACTGGAGCAGGGGAGGGGTTGTGAGGGTGGTGGGGAGAATAGCGAAAGAGTAGAGAGATAACTAACACTGCATTGAAACAGATGAAAGCCCAAAAGGAATATGTATGTATGGCAATAGTCTTGAACAAAAGGTGCATTGCAAAGGGACTGGGGGAGGAGATAGAGAGGAGGAAGTAAGAAAATGTACAACAATGAATGAATAAAAGGGGAAAAAAGAAGCAAGTCCCCAGGAATCAATGAAATACCAATTGACATGATTCTAATAACAGATGCAGCTCTGGACTTGTTTCTCAGACTATGACAGGAAATTGGGGGACAACTACCTGTCCAACTAGCTGGAAGAAATCTATATTTTTTTTTTTACCATTCCTAAGAAAGGTGATACAACAGAATGTGGAAATTATCAAACAATATCATTAGAATCACATGCAAGCAAAATACTGCTGAAGATCATTTAAAAAACAGTTGGAATAGTAGAACAAGAGAACTGCCAAAAGTTCATGCTGTATTTAGAAGAGGCGATGACACCAAGAATGCAATTGTTGATGTTAGATGGATCCTGCCTGCAAGCAAAGAATGCTTGAAGAAAGTATATTTCTGCTTTATTGGCTATGAAAAGACATTTGACTATATGGATCACGAGTTATGGCTAACATTGAGAAGAATGGAACCCTTAATTGTGCTCAAGTAAAATCTATACTTCCCATAAGAAGTTGTGAACAGAGCAAGGGAACACTTCATGGTTTAAAAATAAGAACAGTGTGTATCAAGGTTGTATCCTTTCACCATACCTATTCAATATGTATGCTAAGCAAAATATTTGATAAGCTGGAATTTGTGAAAAAAGTGGTATCAGATTTGGAGATTCATCACTAAACGTTAGTTTGCAGATAATGTGTTTGTTGAAAGTGAGGAGGATATGAAACAATTACAGCAGAAGATCAAAGACTACAGACAGCAATATGTATTGCAGCAATATGGACTGCATCTCAGTGTCAACAAAACAAAGTATCTCACCACTGAATCTATAGGCAACATCAGAATAGGTGGAGAAAAGATTGGAACTGTCAACAACTTGACTGTACTTGGATCCACAATGTCAGCAGTTAGGAGATAGTCACTATAGATTAAGAAAATGAAATACAATACATTATTTTAGGCAAAAAAGATTTTCAAATTCCTCATTATTATCAGGTTATAGATGAGTGTCTAAAAGTAAAGATCCAAGATGTACAAACAATATTTAAATGTAAAATGATTAGTACGATGTATAATGTAGAACATAGATTTTGTACGGAGTCGTGGTCATGCAGAAGGTAAGTGTTCAGTCACTAAAGGAATCTACCAGCCACTCTAGCAGGAGTAAGGTATGGCAGTCTTGGAAACCCTCTGGGCAGTTCTAGTCTGTTCTACGCAGTCAGTATAGATTTAAAAGAAGGTATCTACTAAAAAGCAGTGGGCTTGCTTTTGTGTGTGCTTATTTATGTGTAATACATAATACAGATTGGAGTGTCTCAGTAATGTAAATGATAAGCACTGAACTACTAGCCTAAAGATTGGTTCCTACAATCTACCCAGAAGCTTCTCAGAACAAACAACTAACAATTTGCCCTCAAAAGGTTGAAAGTTTTACCCATGAAGTAGTTTTTCTCTGCTCATGTAGAGTTGCTATGTTGTTGTTATATTGTTATGTGCCGTCGAGTCGCTTGAGACTCATAGCTACACGTATGTACACCAGCCATAAACTCTGCTCTGTCCTGTGCCAATCTCACTGTCTCTGACACTCCTATCCAGATTATCCCAGTCACAGAATCAATCCACCTCATAGAGGGCCTTTCCCTCCTGCGCTGTCCCTCCACCCTCCCAAGCATGATGTCCTTCTCCAAGGACCAGTCTCTCCTCACAACATGCCCAAAGTATGTTAGACGGAGCCTCAGAATCCTTGCCTCCAAGGAGCTGCCTGGTTTAACCCTTTCCAGGATGAATTTGTTTGTTTTCCTAGCAGTCAATGGTATTCTCCATACTCTTCTCCAGCACCACAGCTCAAAGGCATCAATTCTCCTTCTATCCTCCTTGGTCATTGTCCAACTCTCTGATGCATAACAAGTG
>NW_006399791.1:12520684-12528820 GCF_000299155.1 Elephantulus edwardii | reverse complement strand
TAGTGCAACAATGAATGAGTGGAAGCCCAAAATCTCTGTAAATGTTTATGAAAATTAATAAAATATAATTATAGAAAAAAAAATAATAATAATGATCTAATCAACAACCAATTACAGATAATGGCACAGAACCAGGCATTGTTTTGTTTCATTCAGAATGGGATTACTTTGACTAAGGACCAAATCAAGACCAGCTTTTTTAGATTTTCAAGAAAATCTATGTACTAATGAAATTAATTTTTTTAGTATATTTGCATAGGCATAGATAAGACTTATTACAAAGATGAAGAAAAAATCAGACTTAAATTTATGTGAAATTAGTATATAAAGAAGTGCTATTAATATTAATGGAGATATTTTCAAGAGAAGATTCTGCAATATTTAGCTAGATATAGAAAAGAAAATTATATGAACACGTTTGCCATTAATCTTATTTCTACAAACCCATCCTAAAATATTTAAGCATTTATATTCAAGATATTTAAGACGATAATACTTTTGGAATTGTTTGTAATAGTAAAAACATGCAAAACCTTTGCCGCTAATCATTAAGACAAATAACTTCAGTTTTTAATTCAGTGAACTACTGTGTTTCTGTTATAAATGAATTGGATATAAAATAATAACATGAATAAATCTCAAAACATAATACTGAGAGAAGAAAACAATTTACAAATAATGTTTACTGTAAGATATAATTTATTTAAAATATTAGAACAATAATATATATTGTTTACCTTGTCTACAAGTCTGTTTCACCTCAGAGACAGGCCACTAATTGTTCATAATTAAGTTATAGCTGAAGCTGAGAAAAATTAAAACAAGTCCATGAGAGTAAAAATAAGATTCTGAATACATTTCACCTGAAGTTAGAGACCATCTCAAGGATAAATTCAGTGCAATGGACACTAATAACTGAAGACGAGCGGAGTAGTGGGATGAAATCATACTTAAAGAAAGCAAAAATGACATTAAAAATGACAGGGAAGAAAGAAAATATCATTAGATGTCAAAAAACATTATGATACTTATTCTGTATCACACAGTAGCTAAAATGAGTGGAAGAAATTACGAGGTAAAAAATGAACAGAAAATTTAAAAAGGAAGCTCAAGAAGCAAAGGTATAGGACTATAAAGATATTTGCAAAGATCTGAAGTTAAAAAATCAAATGGGAAGAACATACTTTACATTTCTCAAATTGAGTTAACTGAAGAACAAATTGAAGTAGAAATATTGAGTGATTCTGTGAGGAAAATATTGAAGGATGTAGAAAGAAAAGAAAATGGAAAGAATACAGAGTCAGAGTACCAAAAAATGAATTGATTGGTGTTCCACCTCTTCAGAAGAAAGTACATGAATAAGAACTAATGGTTCTGAATTAAATCTAAGATTGACTGAAGACATTGGTGAGAACCAAGTCTCCAAGATTTGAAGGAATACCAACTGAGAAGTTCAATAAGGAGATGCAATACTGGTATCCTCACTTATCTATGCAAAGAAGTGGAAATGATGGATGCCTCATCAATTGGCTGGAAGAGATACATATTTTTATCAATTCCAAAGAAAGATGAATTAAAAGAAGTCAGAGATTGTATAAAAACATCATTGATATTTCACCCAAGTAAAATTTGCTGAATATAATTTTTAAAATAATTGATGTAATATATCACTGGGATACATATAAGCATACAAATTGAATTCAGATGATTAAGTCAGATGGAGTATATCATTGCTGAGGTCATATGGGTCTTACTTTTAAGGATAAAATATCACAAACAAGTTTATGTATACTGTATTGATTAAACAAAGTTATTCAAGTGATTGAATCAAAATAAATTATGGGTAACATTGTGAAGAATGGAAATTTCAGAACACTTCATTGTGCTCATGTAGAATCCATTACAGAACAACTATCTTTCCAACAGTATAAGGAGCTACTGCCAGGTTTTAAATCAAGAAAGGTTTATATCTAATTGGTACCTTTTCTGCATACTCATTCGGTATATAAGTACAGCAAAAATTTGCAATGCTATAAAAAAATAACACTGATACCACATGCTGAAGATCACCCAAAAACGACTGTAACTGCACATCAACAGAGAACTGCCAGAAGTGCAGGCTGGATTTAGAAAAGGCCATGGCACTAGTGATATTATAGCTAATGTCAGATGGGTCTTGGTTGAAAGCAGATAGTACCAAATAACTGTCTATCTATGTTTCATTAACTATGCAAAGGCATTTGACTGTGTGGATCACAACAAACTGTATCTGACTTTGAGAAGAATGGATATCCAAGAACATTTGATTATGCTTATGCGAAACTTATACTTGGACCAGGAAACAATAGTTAGAACAGAGCAAGAAAACACTGCATGGTTCAATATTGGGAAGGGTGTGTGTCAAGGATGTGTCCTATCTTCATATCTTTTCAATCTATATGCAGAATAGATTATCCAGAAGGCTGGGCTCTATGAGGAGAAATGTGACATCAGGATTGGAGGTAGACTCATCAACAATCTGCGTTATGCAGATGACACAACCCTACTTGCTGAAATGGAGGAGAACCTGAAGAGTTTGCTGCAGAAGGTCAAGGATTGCAGCCTTCAATATGGATTGAATCTCAACATCAAGAAAACAAAGATTCTCACCACGGGGCTGGTTGGCAGCATCATGATAGATGGTGAAGAGATTGAGATTGTTGACAGCTTCAGTTTGCTTAGCTCTACAATCAAGATTCTTGGTACAAGCAGCCAGGAAGTTAAAAGACAAATTGTATTGGGAAAGTCTACTATTAGAGACCTCCCCAAGGTACTGAGGAGCAATGATGTCAGCCTGGAGACTAAGGTACACCTGATACAGGCCATGGTCTTTGCCATTACTTGCAATGCATCAGAGAGCTGGACAATGACTACGGATGATAGAAAGATAATTGATACCTTGGAGCTGTGGTGCTGGAGAAGAGCACTGAATATACCATGGACTGCTAGAAGAACAAACAAGTTCATTCTGGAGAGGGTGAAGCTGGAATTCTCCTTGGAGTCAAGGATTCTGAAGCTCTGTCTGACATACTTTGGACATGTTGCAAAGAGGGAACAGTCCCTAGAGGGGGACATCATGCTTGGGAGGTTGGAGGAACAGCAGAGGAGAGGAAGATCCCCGATGAGATGGATTGATTCCATCACTGGAGTAATGGGGATAGATGTTCAGAAATAACAGGGTTGGCAAGAGATAGAGCAGGGTTTAGGGCTATTTAACATAGGGTCACTATGAGTCACAACAGACTCGACGGCACATAACAACAACAATAACAACAACAAGACTACATGATACAGAAGAACATGCAATAAGATTAGAGGAAGAGATTAACTCTGAGGCTTGGGAACTGAACTGTTGGGACCTTGCTATTTCCCTGGATGTTTGTCTGTTCAGGCAGGCTCAGCCACAGGAGAGGAGTCAGTTATGTGAGCTAGCAATTAACACCACTATGACTTGGGGACTAATCTCTTGGGAGCTTGCCACTTCCTTATATCTTTTCACTGAGCAAATTATCCCAGGCAATGCTCTAGGGACTTTGCCTACTCCTTGGTGAAACTACTCCCTCTGTCAAACTACAGGGCAGGACAGAGAAAGGGCCCACCACACCTAGACAAAGGGAAAGACTATATAGCTCCCTTTGCCTCAAAGGACATGCAGAGGAGAAGCTTGCCACAGGAAAGGGGGAAGGGAGACACCCATAGATGACCAATGGGGAAACTGAATCAAGAGCAACACTTAAAGTTTGCAATTTATCAATAACATCATAAACATAAGGAACATACAAAAAACTACACTGACACATGAGAAACTGCCTCATAAAACCTTCACATAATGTCAAGAAAGAAGCAGTCAGCTTAAAACATTACGCAAAAAACAAAGTCTTTCCCTAAAAATGCAGATCAGATTGCAAACACAATGACTACCTCAGAGACAGGGAAGCAGAAGAAAGATATATTAACATGAAGGTATGTTAACTACAATTAAAGAAATTACAAATGATAGAAGAATTGAAACTATAAAGAAAGAGGGACAAGAATTTTAAAAATAAAATCATCACAAGAAAGAAATTTTACAACAAACACAGTATTAGAAAGAACAGACATACATGAAAATTAAAAAAAAATTCAAGTGCAATCCAAAATATAGAGACTGAAGTGATAGATCTTTTTAATATACTAGAAAGATAAAAAAAAGTGGAATAGAAAAGATTAGAAAACTAGAAGAACCTCAATGGAAACTTACTAGAAGAAAACACAGTGGAAGTAAAATAAAGAAAACATTAGAATCACATGGGAAAATATCAAATTTAACAACACATGTGTGATTAAAATTCTAGAATAGAGGTGAGGTTGTGAAGCACTAAGAATATTGAGGAAGAGGTATTAGGAGAAAACTTCCCAAGTATCACAAAAAACAGGAAAATCCACATTCAAGAGCTTGTACCCAAAAGAAAAACATCAAGACATATCTTAGTCAAATTCCCCAAAATCAAACATAAATGTAGAATACTAAAAACAGCATGAGAAAAACAGTTTCAAAGGAGAACAAATTAAATAAAGCTCTGACTTCTCTGAAGAAAACATATGAGCAAGAAGATAAAAGAGACGGCATATAGAGAATTCTGAAAGAAAGCAATTTTCAGCCAAGCATAGTGCACCCAGCAAAGTTATCCCTCAAATATGAAGGAGAAACTAGATCATTTGCAGAAAAACAGAAACTTAGAATTCGTGAAAACAACACCACTAAAAGTAATAGTTAAGGGAAATACTAATTCAGAGATAGCATGGGAAAGTAGATAGACCAAAGTAACCAGCAACAGCAAAAAAGGAATGCACCAAAATGACAATGATAAAATCTGGCCAGTCAATAATCATACTTAGTGAGAATGGCTAAAATGCACAGATCAAGAGAAAAAGAGTAGACTAAAGGATAAAAAAAAACCCAACCCAAATCCCATCAATATGTTGCCTATAAGACACACCTGTAATAATAAATAAAATTATCAAAATTAAAATAAATAAAATGGTTAAAAATGAAAGTCTGAAAACTATAAATCACATGATCCTATAATTGATGCAGAAAAAGCATCTGATAAACCTCTTCCTGAACAAAACACTACAAAACATGGTTAGGGAGGAATTTTGCAACATAGTGAAAATAATATACACAAACCCAAAAGTCAATATTTTCAATGGTGAAAGTTTAAAGACATTACCCTTGCAAACAGGGACCAGACAAGGATGATTATTACCACTATTGCATTCAGGACTGTATTTTAATTACTTGCTAGGGGAATATGACAAAAGAAAGAAAGAAGAGGCCTCAAAATTTGTAAGTAAGTGAAAAAACTCTTGCTACATGCAGCTGATATGAGTTTTCTGTGTAGAGTTTTCTTCGGAGAAAACTCCAAAGACTCAACCCAAAAATAACTATAAGACTTAGTATACCAATTTAATAGAGTGGTAGGACACAAGATCAATATACAAAAATCAGTAGAATTTCTCTACTGTAATAAAGGAAACTAAGAAAACAACATCAAAATTTGCAATAGCCAACCACAAGATAAAATTCTTGGGAATAAAAGCAACTTAATAGACAAAGACAATAATAAAGAAAACTAGAAAAAAAACACTTGAAGAAATAGTAAAAGATCTAATTAAATGAAAACATTTTCCCTGATCATGGATTAAAAGACTCAAAATTGTGAAAATGACAATCCTACCAAAAGCAATCTACGTATTCAAAACAATCCTAATACAGATACCAAATTCATTGCTGAAAGAGAGAAAAGACAACTTGCAGTTTTTTTAGAAAGAGACCCTGAATAAGCAAAGCTCTTCTGAAAAATAAAAATGACGTGGAAGGCATAATCCAAAACAGCATAGAATTGGTATAGGCCTGTAGATTGAAACCAGAATAGAGTCAAGAACCTAGAAATCAGCAGATCTACCTTGGGTCAACTGGTATTTGAAAAGGAAACATAACCTAATGAATGAGAAAACAACAACCTTTTCAAAAAATGTTGTTGTCAAACTTCAGAAAACAGAACCGGAATCTATATCTGATACCATACACAAAAATAAACTCAAGGTGATTAAGAGCTATCGGGATACCTAGTACCTAGACCTATACCATAAGAATCATAAAACACAAAATGGAACCAAATTTAGAAGTCTATGGCATTAATAGGCTTACAAATACAGCCAGACATGCACAACCAGTAGAGGATGAAATCAATGAATGTGATCTTCTAAAAATCAAGTCTCTGAGTATATAAAAATATTTTCTCAATATAGTAAAATAATTACTACAGACTGTGAAAAATTATTGACAGTTGTATTTCAGACAAATTCTTCAAAACTAATGTTTACAGAATACTATATGGCTTTCACAAGAAAAAAGTCCGATAAGCCTATAACAAAAGGGTAAAAGATACGAAAAGACTTTTCATACAGGAAGAAATTTAGATGGCCAACAGGCACATGAAGAAATGTTCAAAATCACTGGCACTTAGAACTATGTAAATCAAGTGCAGGCAGCAATGCAAAGGGAGTGAGCAGGACAGTAGGAATTTGAGCGAGAACAATTAGTTTTGGAGCCACAGGAACAGCAAGCCATGATGGGAGCTGTCAACCAAGCTGCTGTGGGATCCACCCACCAGGAGCAAGCAGAGCAGTGGGAATTTGACTGAGTTTTCTTATGCCTTGACAGACCCAAAGCTCCACTGGACCCAGAGCCTCACTGAACCCATCACCATGGTGGGCGAGAGCTGCTGGGCAAGAGCTGGAATTCCAGACAGTGGGAATTTTAGTGAGGTCCCCATGCAAGCCCACTCAGGCAGCTAGAATCTCAGTGAGGTCCTCAAGCATGTCCACCCTGTACTCGTTCCCACCTGGTAGCCATCCACATCCCACACCTGTTCCACCCTGCATCCGAACCTCCACATCCACTCAACTAACCTGACTTTAACTGCAGAGCCTCAGTCTGACTTAGTTGCAACAAGAGGCTCTTCTCACAGGCCATGAATTGAACTTTCCCTTGGATCAGAAATTCAGAGAGAAACACAGGCAGGATAGCTGTCCCACCCTCTTCCTGAGCAGTGACTTCAGAGCATAAAACAACAGAGGTGCCACAGAAAGCATAAAACAACTCTACAAAAGCAATGTTATATAAGAAGCAGGCTACCTCACACAAAATACAAGTGCAAAGAAAGATGTCACCCACAAAAAGTGACAGAATATCAATGGATTTCCTGAAGCCAGAAAGTCTGATGGAACTTTCTGACACAGAGTTTAAAAAAACAGTGATTGAATATTTCCAATAGGTGAAAGACAAACTTGAAGAATTACAGGACACTGCAAGCAAAAACCAGGAGGAGCATAAAAAAAAATCCAAAACAAAGCAGATAAAACAAATGAAGCATGAGACGCAATGAAAAAACAAGAAACCATGATCCAAAATATGTCTCAGATGTTGTCAACATGATGGAGGGAAGCATGAAAGAGTTGAAATGATGGAACACAAAACCAGTGAAATAGAAGATAGACTTGTCTCCACTGATCTGCTAGAGAAAAAAAAGCAGAATAAAAAATGAAGGAAAAAGAAGAAAACCTAAGAATAATGTGGAACACCATCAAGAGAAATAACATGCACATCATCAGAATCCCAGAACAGGAAAATGCAAGTAAAGGCAATGAAAAAGGTGTGGAAGAATTACTAGAAGAAAACTTCGCAGGCATAATGAAGAATAAGAGAATATATATTCATGAGACTGAATAAACACCATATAGAATAAACCCCAAAAGAAAAACACCAAGGCATGTCAGAGTCAAATTTGCCAGAACCAAAGATAAGGAGAGAATCCTGAAAGCAGTGAGGGAGAAACAAAGAATAACCTAAAGGGAAAACAGAGAAGATTATGTGTTGATTTCTCAGCAGAAACCATGTGAGCAAGAAGACAGTAGAATACGCCGTCCCCTTTTCCTTATGACTCAGGGTGAAGTCTCTCTCAGGGAGGAGTGATAGGGAATGTCAAAGGATACACTGACAAAGAAGATTAATCAGAACTGGCTTTGACAAGCACTGTGGCATTTGGACAA
>NW_006399791.1:12517854-12520584 GCF_000299155.1 Elephantulus edwardii | reverse complement strand
CAATCTCTTCACCATCCATCCTGATGCTGCCAATTGGTCCAGTGGTGAGAATCTTTGTCTTCTTGACATTGAGCCTCAATCCATACTGGAGGCTGCAGACCTTGACCCTCTACAGCAGGTGCTTCAGGTCCTCCTCAGTTTCAGCAAGCAGCGTTGTGTCATCTGCATAATGCAGATTGTTGATAAATCATCCACCAATCTTGACCCCACATTTCTCCTCTTAGAGCCCAGCCTCCCAGATAATCTGTTCCACATATAGGTTGAAAAGTATGGAGATAGGATGCATCCCTGGCGTACACCCTTCCCAGTTTTGAACCATGCTGTGTTCCCTTGCTCTGTTCCGACAACTGCCTCCTGGTCCAAGTATAGGTTTCACATTAGAATGATCAGAACATTCAGATTAAGACAGACTAGGAAGAAAGATTGGACATCCACTTCTGAAATAGCAGGCCTCTGAAAACCCTATGTACAAAAAAGAGTTGCTATAGATTGGAATTAACTCAGGCAACTAATAGCAACATATAGTATCAATATATGTTTAAATAGTAATCACCATCCTATAACAGCAATGGCATCTGTAATTAAATTATTATATATACAATAGACAAAAGTAGGAATAATATATCCAACAAAATACATAAGGATCTTTTACTCTCTCACTTATTCATTGACACTGAGAACTGACTTACAGCTGACTGTCTAGCAGGTATTTTTATGTGCCATCCAAATGCCTGGGACTTGTAGTGACCCTATGTACAACAACCCGAAACCCTGCTCTATCCTGTGCCAATCTTATTGTCTCTGAAACACCTACTCCCATTACCCCAGTTACTAAATCAATCCATCTCATCGAGGATCTTCCTCTCTTGTACTGTCCCTCCACCTTCCTAAGTATGATGTCCATCTCCAGGGACTGGTACTGCCTTGCAATATGCCCAAATAATGTCAAATGAAGCTTTAGAATCCTTGCCTCCAAGGAGCAGCCTGGTCTCACCTCCTCTAAGACCTGTTTGTTCTCTTAGCTGTCCATGGTATATTCAATACTCTTCCCCAACACCACAGCCCAAGGCATCAATTTTCCTTCTATTTTCCCTAGTCATTGTCCAGCTTTGAGATGCATAGCAAGTAATTGCAAAGACTATGGCCTGGATCAGGCACACCTTAGTCTTCAGACTGACAACATTGCTCATCAGTACTTTGGAGAGGTCTCTGACACCAAGCTTTCCCAAAGCAATTAATCTTGTGTGTGTGTGTGTGTGTGTGTGCACGATAAGTAAGTAAAGCTGTATGTCACACATCTATACCCTTTTTATCTGAATCTTGAGTATTCCTGTCATCATAAAAGTATATTTTTTTAAATTTTAATGAACAGAGATTTTGGATTTCTATTCATTGTTGCACTTTCCTCCCAGCCCACCCCTCCTCCCCACCCCCAGTTCACTCTTCTCCTTGAAAAGAAAAAGAAAAACTCCTTCATTGGTATACATTCTCTCTCTCTCTCTCTCTCACACACACACACACACACACACACGTACAATTAATCTTTTAATTTCCTAGCTGCTGGTACCAAGGGTGTTGATTGTGGAGCCAAGCAAACTAAAACTGTTAATAATCTCACTCTTCATCATCTATCATGCTGCTGCCCAGTGGTGAGAATCTTTGCTTTCTTCATGTTGAGTCCATAGGCTGCAATCCTTGACCTTCTGCGACAAGCACTTCAGATTCTCCTCAGTTTCATCAAGTAGGGTTATTTTATCTGCATAACACAACTTATTGATGAGTCCTCCTCCAAATCTGATGCCACATTCTTGCTCACAGAGCCCAACCTCCCAGATAATCTGTTCTGCATATACATTGAAAAAGCATGGAGATAGGACACAATTAGGAGACTGACTGGAGCTACTGGTGGATTTGAATCTGCAGAGAGATGTGGCTTTTTTGAGTTAGCAGCATTACTGCCCTATAATGATTAATGGGAGTAAAAAATTAAAATGAAGAGTGTCATACACTATTAAACATAGAATTATACCCTAATTAATTGGAATATTTGATATTATAAAATTTCAATTTCTTTCATGTCAATCCATAAACTAAATGTAATTTCAGTGAACTTTGAGAGTTCTTTGTTGCTATTATTGACATTTAATTCTAGAATTTATTTGAAAGAGTGAAGAGTAAAATACATACAGTATAGTTTGGAGAGAAGAATTAAGAGTAAAATGCTTAATAGTGTCGGAGTGAGGCATTAACACAGATTCCAGATGTGTATGATACCAGAGTTCCCAGTGTTTTATCAAGTCATCATAGGGCTTCTTAACTTTGGCATTATTGATATTTTGTGCCACGAAATTCGTGATCTGGAGGAACTTCCTGGTTTGTACATTTTAGATATTTTAACAGCACTCCTGACATACACCATTCAATTTTAACAAGTAAAACATTTTCAGTTGTCCCATAGGAGGAAAAGTTTTCTCTGCGTAATACTCTTTTAATCTTTCAATGGAGGCATGTGTCCTGCTGTTTTGCTGACAAATTTTTACTAGATCTTTTAAATTAAGATAGATTATAAAGAAAGACTTGGTGATCTACCTCTATAAATCAGTCAATGAAAATTGTATACATAATAATGATCTATTGCTAAGACTTCCAAAACAATATTGAATAAAAGAGGTGATAGTGGGCATCCTTGCCTAGTTCCTGTTCTTAAAGGGAATGCCTTTAACCTCTCTC
>NW_006399791.1:12509876-12516156 GCF_000299155.1 Elephantulus edwardii | reverse complement strand
GGGTAGAGAGAATAGTGCAACAATGAATGAGTGGAAGCCCAAAATCTCTGTAAATGTTTATGAAAATTAATAAAATATAATTATAGAAAAAAAAAGAAGACAGTAGAATGACATATATTGAACACTCAAAGAACACAACTTTCAATCAAGAATACTGTACCCAGAAACATTGTCCATCAAATATGAAGGAGAGATTAAGATATTCCCAGAAAAACAGAATGTCAGGGAGTTTGTAAAAACAAGACCAGCATTGCAGGAAAAACTGAGAGACATCCTTCCTACAGAGGTGCCACAGAAAGCAGAATCGATCAAAGTAACTAAAAACATCACCAAAAAGAACTCAACAATATAACAGCAGTAAAATATTGGCTCTCAATAATCACACTGAATGTGAATGGTTTGAATACACCACTGAGGGGGAAAAAAGGGTAACATATTGGATAAAAAAACAAAATCCATCAATATACTGTCTATAAGAGACACACTTAAAATGAAGGTAAAGAAAAAGTAAAAAGGGTAGTAAAAAAATATACCAAGCAAACGGCAAGCAGAAAAAGAGCAAGAGTAGTGGTATTAATCTCTGATAAAATAAATTTCAACGCAAGAACCATCACAAAGGACAAGGAAGATCACTACATAATGCTTAAATGGTCAATAGAACAAGAGGACAAAAAAGTATAAATATCTATGCACCAATCTTGGTTGTCCACCAATACCAAATGAAAGACCTAAAAATATATAAAATAAAGATTAATAAAACTGAAAAAGGAAACAGACAACAATACTATAGTAGTTAAGACTTCAATACACCACTCTCAAGTAAAGATGGAACTACTAGAAATAAACTCAACAAAGATGCTGAAGAATTGAACCACACAATAAAGTAACTCAATCTCATATATATATATATATATATCCCAAAAGCATAAAATACCTTCTTCTCCAATACACATGGAACATGCCCCAGAATAGATCACATTTTAGGTCACGAGGGAAAAAATTAAATTAAAAAACAGAAATAATACAAAGCATCTTCTCAGACCACAATGCTACAAAATTAGAAGTTAATAACAAAAGGATAAAGGAGAAAAAACCCATGTGTTTGGAAGCTGAACAACATCTTTTTGAACATGTGTGAGTACTAAAAGAAACATAAAATGAAATTTAAAAGTTTCTTGAAACAAATAATAATGAAAATACCACTTACCAAAACCTCTGGAAAATGGCCAAAGAAGTAATCAGAGGTCAATTTATAGGAATAAGCAAGCACATTAAAGGGCTGGAAAAATTACCATTGACTTTCTAACCCAAAATCTCCAACAAATTGAAAAAGAACAGCAAGAAATCTCAACACTCTAAAAGACCTGAAATTATAAAACTTAGAGTAGAAAGAAATGAAAACAGAAAAACAATTGAAACCATCAACAAAACTACGAGCTGGTTCTTTGAAAAGGTCAATAAAATCGACAAACCACTAGCAAAACTAATGAAAGAAAAGAAGGAAAAGACACAAATAATCCAAATAAAAGATAAAATGGGCAATATGACAACAGAACAAACTGAAATAAAAAGGCATAACACTTGTTATGCATCAGAGAGTTGGACAATGACTAGGGAGGATAGAAGGAGAATTGATGCCTTTGAGCTGTGGTGCTGGAGAAGAGTATTGAACGTACTATGGACTGCCAAGAAAACAAACAGATTCATCCTGGAGAGGGTTAAACCGGGCTACTCCTTGGAGGCAAGGATTCTGGGGCTTCATCTGACATACTTTGGGAATGTTGTAAGGAAGGGACAGGTACTTGGAGAGGGACATAATGCTTGGGAGAGTGGAGGGACAGTGCAGGAGGGGATGACCCTCTATGAGGTGGATTGATTCAGTGACTGGGGTAATCGGGATGGGTGTGTCAGAGGCAGTGTGATTGGCACAGGATAGAGCATGGTTTAGGGCTGTTGTACATAGGGTCACTATGAGTCGTAAGCGACTTAACGGCACATAGCAACAATGTAATATTATGAAAAACTATACTCAAATATGAAAACCTAAATAAAATGGAAAAATGTATATAAATTCACAAGCTACCTAAACTGATACAAACCAAAACTGAACACCTGAACAGACACATTAGAAAAGAAGAAATTTAAAAAAAAAAAAAAGAAAAGAAGAAATTGAAAAGGTAATAAAACAACTTAAAAAAAAATCCCTGGAGCAGGTGGTTTTGCAAGTGAATTTTATAAAACATTCAGAGAAGAACTGTGACCAATTCTACATAAACTATTCCAGAAAATAGAAAATGTGAAATTCTCCCAGACTCATTTTATGAAGCAAACATATCCTTGATACCAAAGTCAGGTAAAGAGACCACCAAAATAAAAAAAACTGTAGGCCAATATCTCTCATGAATATAGATGCAAAAGTCCTGAATAAAATCCTGACCAATATAATCCAATGATACATCCAAAAATTATTCACCATGACCAAGTGAGATTCATAATAGGTATGCAAGAATGGTTCAACATAAAAAAAATCTATGTAATTCATTATATTAACAAAGCAAAGAACAAGAACCATATGATCCTATCAAAGAATGCAGAAAAGACCTTTGACAAAAGCCAGCATCCTTTCCTGATTAAAACACTCAACAAAATAGGATTACATGGGAATTTACAACATAGTAAAAATTATACATGCATAGTAAAATTATACATGTAACATGTTACTCAGTTACAATGAAACTTCAAATCACACAAACTGCATGCATTAACTGCGTGTACTGCTTTGTTGTTGCTGCTGGTATGTTTATGGTTGCTGAGTTTTTTGCATTATCTGGCATATCTACAGTAGTGTGGTGATGAGTATTTGGGAACATATATAAAAAACATTTTAAAAGGATATTGTTCTTTTAGGTGCTGTCAAGTTGAGTACAATGCATAGTGATCTTATGAGCAACAGATCTTAACCCTGCACTATCATGTGCCAGCCTCACAATCTCTGGCATACTTGAGCCCATTGCTGTCCACCTGTTTGAGGGTTTTCCTGTCTTTCACCTTCCTTCCACATTCCCAAGAATGATGTCCCTCTCCAATGAAAAGCCTCTAGTGAGTGCCCAAAGTATGTAAGAAGAAGTTTTATCATCTTTACCTCCAAGAAGCACTTTGGCTGCATTTTCCCCACGACATCTGTTTGTTCTTTTGACAGTACATGGAATATTCAGTACTCTTCTCCAACACCACAGTTCAAAAGGATGAGTTACTAATAATATAGCTAGTAAAGTAATTTCAGTGTTAATATCCATAAAAATCTAAGAAATATTACAATCACATAAATCTGATGTTAAAATCGCTAATGAAGGTTTCTAAGGATTCTGTATGGTTTGATGAAGGAAGAGGATGAGAGTTGTGCCACTTACACTATGATTTATTGAAGTGATTCACACCTACCACATTCACATCACTGTTTTCTTCATTGCTTTACATAGCTATTCAGCACTACAATCTGTAGGTAAGCTTCCATAACACAGAATCATAACTTATCTAATAAAAATTAAACAGGTCTGCCACTCTCTCAGGGAGAAGGATGGGCAATCTCCTCCTGTGTGATTACTGCCTATGAAAACCTGATGGAGGGTCAGCTACGTGTCAGTTCCAAGTTTGTGGTACACAACAAAAACAAGCCACTCTCTTGTAGAAATGAGAAATGTTTTCTTTCTGTGGTTGTATAATGTTGTTAGATGGTGTCAAATTGAGTATGAATCATAGTGATCCTATGGACAAAATATCTGGACCCTGTTCTATCCTGTGTCATGCTCACACTTCCTGGAACACAAGCACATGTTGCAGCAGTCACCACCTCATCATTCCACCTGATTGAAGGTTTTCCTCTCCTTTGCAAACCCTCTACCCTTCACATCATCATATTCCTTTTCAAGGAATAGTCCGTCTAGCAAGATATCTAAAGTATGTGAGGCAAAGCCTCATCATCCTTGCCTCTAAAGAATGCTCTGGCTGCACTCTTTCCCAGACATATCTGTTTGTTCTCTTGGCTGTCCGTGGGATGTTCATGGGATGCTCTTCTCCAACACCACAGCTCAAAAGTATCAATTCTTCTTCTGTCATCTTTATACATTGTCCAGCTCTCAGATGCATAGGAACTAATCAGAATGACTATGGCCTGAACCAGACACACCTTAGCATCTCCTCAATAATTTGGAGAGGTTCCTAACTACAGATTTTCCAGTGCAATGTGTCTCCTTATTTCCTGACTGCTGGTACTAAGGGTGTTAATTGTGGATCGAAGTGAAACAAAGCTGTTGACAGTTTCAATCTCCTCTCCATCCATTATGATGCTGCCTATTGGTCCAGTGGTAACAATCTTTGTTTTCTTGACATTGAGCTGCAAGCCATATTGAAGGCTACATTCCTTGATCTTCTACAACAAGTGCTTCAAGTCTTTCTCACTTTCAGCAAGCAAGGTTGTATCATCTGCATAATGCAGGTTAGGTTATTGATGAGTCTCCCTCCAATCCTCATGCCACACTCTTCACAGAGTCCAGCTTCTCAGATAATTTGGTAAGCATACAGATTGAATAGGGGTGGAGAGAGAATACAACCCTGACATACTCCCTTCTCAACTTTAAACCATACAGTGTTCCCCTGCTCTGTCCACACAATAGCCTTCTGATCCATGTAATATTTCAGGCTGCCAACCTAAAAGTTCACAGTTCAATAACACTACCCATTCCATGAGAAAAAGATGGTACAGTCTCCTTCCATAGAAATCTGTAGCCTCAGGAACTCTATTGAGTAAAAAAAAAAGTAAACTTGGCAGTGAGTTTATTTGCATAGAATACAAATCTATTTCTAATCCGATTGAACACAAATTATAGTGTTTTTCACAATCTCTGTAACCTATAGCTCTCTTCTGGGATTCCTGAAAATGATGGTCGGTATAAAGGAGACCCTATCACCATGGTGACTAAAATAGTCCTGATGAGGTTCTCTGATAGATCAGCAGAAACAGTATAGTAGGGGCAACTATTTAGAAGGACCTTATTCTGGCCTCATAGTGCAATGTCTGAAAAGCCTAGGGATGAACATAAATCATCATTTTCTTCATTTTTCCCCATAAAAAACTGAGCAAACCTCTTGTGAGGTGTCGGCAAGTTCTTATTTGCAGTCATATGATGTTAGCATTTTCTATTACAAATTGTAAATTCAATTCACAAATTCAATTACCCTGCAGACAGCCAACCAATAAGCTTAACAGTGTTTGAAAAGAAAGGCAAGTTACACCCACGTTTATAAACACATTTGTAGAGCTGACATCATTCTGTATAAAGCCTCCAAAAGATAGAAAATGGGTAGTTTCTAACTCCAAGCGAGGATAAGGGCAAAGTGAGTGAATTTTTGATAGTGAAACACAATACAGACTCTTGTATTTAAATATTCTTTGTGACAGTTATTGAAAATGATTCTCTCTAAGTAATACATTTTTCTAACCATTTAAGAATGAAATGTATTCCTCTGAAACAACTGATGATGTGAAGTGCTGAAACACTGCCCCAAATCAAGCTTACACAAAAGATCATGGTGACTGGCTGATAGTCTGCAGACAGATTAATCCACTATCATTTCTTGAATGTGGTGAAATCATTACAACAAAAATATTGTCATGAAATGTACCAAACTGCAATGTTCGCATTGGTCAGCAGAAAAGATGTGATCCTTCTGGATGACAGCACTGGTTCACACATTGTGAAACCAATACCTAAAAGCTCAACAAATTAGGCTACAGAACTGCCTCAGTCTCCATACACACTAGGCTATTCACCAACTACCTACCATTTCTTCAAGCTCCTGGACAAGTTTTGGCAGGGGAAACTCTTAAACCATCAAGGTGTGCTAAAAAACAAAAACAAAACAAAACAAAAAAACCCTTCAGAGATTTCATCAACTCCAGAATTTTATGCCACTAGAAGAAACAAATGTGAACCTTAATGCAAAAGTATGTGTAATTGTAAAGGTTCCTATTTCAATTACTAAAGTTAGAGCACAACTACAGGAAAAAAATGAGACGTGTTGTATAAATTGTGCCACTTTTGAGTCAGAACTGACTCATAGCTGACCCTCAAGGAGGTTTTCTGGGGCAATAAATTGTATGGGAGATCACCTGACCTTCTCCCAACGAGCAGCTGGTGCATTAGAACCATGTGCCTTTGGGATTGCAGCACACAGAGTTACACACACACACACACACACACACACACACACACACACACAC
>NW_006399791.1:12507637-12509776 GCF_000299155.1 Elephantulus edwardii | reverse complement strand
ACACACACACACACACACACACACACACACACACACACACACACACACACACACACCTTTTCCTTATGAGCCTTTATTAGCAAGATAAGCATTTCTTGAAAGTTGGGTTCTAAAAAGCTCTCTCTGGGATACATTGATAGAGAGCTTTCAAGTCCTGGAAGATCTGCAACTGGTAGCAATATGATTCTGAGTTCAACATGAAAAGCTCTTTGGATCTTGCCATTCAAATAATTCTTGAAATAGCAACATCAGCATCACCTTAGAGTCACCTTAGCGCTTGTTAAAAAGGAGAAACTGGCCCTATCCTAGAGCTACTGAGTTAGAATTTGCATCTTATAGTAATCCCCAGATTATTCCGATGCACAATTCCTTTGAGGATTGTTTTAAGAGATTTACACTTTCTGAAGACTATGGATGTATTTCACACATTTCTTCATGCAAATAAGAAACCACAAGCTAGAATTATATAACTGAGGTTAATAACATTATTCATTATGTTTTAACAATGCACAATTGCAGAGACTGATAATTATAATGCAATAGTATGGAAGTCTAGAATAGGTGACCAGTTTGAATTAGCTCAGCAGCAGCAGTTTTGGATCAAAAAATTCCCCTAGGTTAGCACAATCAGGAAATCAGAAGAATGGCAAATGACAGGAAAAAGAAATACCTCAGTTCATGTGCCACGACTATTATCTGATTAGGACTTAGAGCAATTTGCTAGTGAGAAGAAAAAGACATATAGTGGCATACATGTACAACAGTTACACTGACATATGCAGAATCCTTATTTCATTAATTCCCTTTAAGAGACAACGTATGAGCAAGAGCCTGTGGTGAAGGAGGAAGCTCAAGCTGCTCTGAAAGCATTGGCAAAAAAATATGGCTCCAGGAGCTGACGACATACCGATCGACATATTTCAACAAGCACATGCTGCCCTGGCTGTGCTCACTAAATTGTGTCAAGAAATCTGGAGGACAGCTGAAGGGAAGAATATGGATGGCAGTTGCCCCATCACCCCCAAGCTTGATCACTTCCTGAGAAACTTAATAACACCTGAGCTGGTCACATCAAAGACCAGACCAAGCAATGGATCCTGATAAGAGTCTGAGCTTGAGAAAACAAACCAAAAAAAAAGCTAAAACCTAACTAAATTAACATGCCAAATTCCAAGAAGTACCATCTTAGTCCTCCCCAGGACCCCTATAAAAAGGAAAGCCACCAAACTGCCCACACCGCCATTTTGATCCTGTCCGCACACCATGAGGCTGGGTCAGATTCCATATTAAACTCGGCATAATTAGCTGTCTATGTAACCTGTCCCTCACCCTCTGGCCTAAAGGCACCTAAAATGTGCTAGGTTGCCCTAAGTCTTTGTACTCATCCAAGGGCTTAATTTGTCTCCTGACTGAGCCTCTTTATCCTCTTGGGGACACACTTTGCAGGGGTTTTCTGCCTCTTACCACTACAAGCCTTCCAAACAACACCAGACTGATTTAAGGTGAGTAAGGGTGGTTCTCCTCTCAATCTCCTGCCCACTTTGTGAGCAGACCTCATTAAGACAGAAAGTAACTAAAGAATGCCTTATATCCTTAAGTCTCTCTCTGCAAAACACCCACTACTTACCCCTCCTTATTGCAATAATATAGCATAACCACAGTATCAATTAAATAATAGGTCTCAATAGCCCTAATATGTGATACTCAAGTTCAACCCTCTCAGAGACTTCAACACTTTCTACTAATGCAGTGAATGGCAAGTTGTCAAGAAAATCCTCTCCTTTGCTCCCTGTCCTTCTGTCAAAACTGCCTTACTTTGTAAGTTCTTTTAACTCTTTGTAAACCCTTTCTCCTTCCCATCAAAACTCACTCACCTTTGATCTTTTTGATCCTTCAGCATCTCCTAGCTCAGTTTCTCCCTCCATTGCCATATGCAAATGTAGCCTTACCACAGGAGGCACACCCATCCGGATTACTCCAGTCACTGAATCAATTCACCTCATAGAGGGTCTTCCCCTCTTGCACCTTCGTCCCTCCACCCTCCCAAGCACGATGTCCCTCTCCAAGGACCTGTCCCTCCTTATAACATGTCCAAAGTATGTCAGACGAAGCCCCAGAATCCTTGCCTCCAAGGAGCAG
>NW_006399791.1:12497923-12505852 GCF_000299155.1 Elephantulus edwardii | reverse complement strand
AGGTCCTCCTCAGTTTCAGCAAGCAGGGTTGTGTCATCCTCATAACGCAGGTTGTTGATGACCCTTCCACCAATCCTGATGTGACATTTCTCCTCACACAGCCCAGTGTCTCAGATGATCTGTTCTGCATACAGACTGAAAAGGTATAGAGACAGAATACATCCCTGACGGACCCCTTTCTTGATTTTGAACCATGTAGTTAGTGTCTCCTTGCTCTGTTCTGACAACTGCCTCTTGGTCCAAGTATAGGTTTCAACATTAGCACAATCAAATGTTCTGGGATTCCCATTCTTCCCAGAGTCAGCCACACCTAGTTGTGATCCACACAGTCAGAATCCTTTGCATAGTCAATGAAGCACAGATAGACATTCTTCTGGTATCCTTTGCTTTCTGCCAAGATCTATCTAACATTAGCTATAATATCCCCAGTACCACGACCTCTTCTAAATCCAGCCTGCACATCTGGAAGTTCTCTGTTGACATATTGTTCTAAACGTTTTTGCATAATTTTCAGCAGAATCTTGTTTGCATGTGATATTAATTATATTGTTCATTAATTTCCACACTCTGTTGGGGTCACCTTTCTTTGGAAAATTAACAAGTATCACTCTCTTCCAGTCAGTTGGCTAGCTGACAGTCCTCCAGATTTCTTGGTACAACTTAGTGAGCACATCCAGGGCAATGTCTGTTTGTTGAAACATGCCAATTGGTATGTCCTCAACTCCTGGTGCCTTGTTTTTGCCAATTCTTTCAAAGCAATTTGAACTTCCTCCTTCATCACCATAGGCTCTTGCTCATATATCATTTCATGAAATTCTTCTGTGTCAGCCAATTCCTTCTGATATAGTGACTCTGAGTATTCCTTCCATCTTCTTTTGATACTTCCTGGATCATTTAACTTTCTACCCAAAGTATCCTTAAGTATTGCCACCCATGGCTTGAATTTGTTTTTCAACTCTTTCAGTTTAAGAAACGCTGAGTGAGTTCGGCCGTTTTGATTTTCTGACTCCAGCTCTCTGCACATTTCATTGTAGTATCTTGCTTTGTCATCCTCGGCTGCCTTTTGAAATTTTCTGTTCAGCTTTTTGATTTCTTGGTTTCTTCCTTTAGCTTTGGCTTCTCGGTGCTCTAATGCAATACTCAGAGTCTCATCTGACCTCCATCTTGGTCTTTTCTTCTTTTTCAGCCTTTGTAATGATCTTTTGCATTCTTCATGATTGATTTTCTTGATATCCTCCCAGAGCTCATTTGGTCTACACTCATTAGTGCTCAAGGCCTCAAACTTATTCCTGAGATGGTTTTGAAATTCAAGTGGGACAGACTTAAGGTCAAATTTTGGTTCCCATGGACTTGATTTAATTTTCCTCAACTTCAGCTTGAACTTGCATATGAGAAGTTGGTGGTCTGTACCAGAATCAGCACCCGGCCTGGTTTTCACTGTTGATATTGAGCTTCTCCACCGAGTCTTTCCACAAATGGAATCGATTTGATTCCTGTGCATGCCATCAGGTGAAATCCATGTGTATAACCTGTGTTTATGTTTCTTATAAAAGGTATTTTCAATGAATAAATCATTGAATGTGCAGAACTCTAACATTCTATCTCCAGCCTCATTTCTCTCACCTAGCCTGTGTTTTCCACCTACTGATCCTTCTTCTCTGTTCCCAGATTTTGTGTTCCAGTTTCCCATTATTACTAACCAGTCGCCCATTATTATCAATGCACCTTGAATGCATGTTTGATCAGTTTCTGACTGCAAAAGTTGGTAGAAATCTTATATTTCCTCCTCTTTGGCTCTAGTTGTTGGTGCATATATTTGAATGATAGTGGTATTCACTGGACTTCCTTGTAAGTGTATGGATATAATCCTGTCACTCACGATGTTGTACTTCAGTATGGATCTAGAAATTACTTTTTCAATTATTCTTCTATTGCAGAATATTTAATTAAAACCTTTGGAACTAGCAAACATCTCCCAAACCTCCCATCTCAAGGCCTTAACTTCCAGTGTGGGCAGCCTAGTCCTAGTCACAGAAGCCACAGATATCAGAAGATACTGCAAAAGAAAGTAAAGGGGTGAAAGGGAAGCCTCTTGCCACTTGCTTTCAATGCAATCCTCATAAACACCTGTTTCAGCAATGCCCAAGCCAGACTTGGTAGCAAAAGAGCAATCAGAATGATGGGGCCCTAGCCTCCTCAAGAGTGTCGTGAGTAAGCAAGACAGCATCCCCATAAGCCTAGAAAAGCTTTGAGTATGCATGGACATTGCTAGTGAAAAGAATTTACTTTCTTCTGGACACTAGTATAAGTCATTTTGTCTTAAGATTTTCAGTAACCTCCTTTCCCTCTGCCAACTTACTATTGCAGCCCTTTACATAAAGGACTCTGTTTTTAGCTTCATGAACAGTCAAGTTTGTCTTGGATACATCAAGTAAATATCTTATTTTGTCCAAGTAGATTTCAAAATAGAAAACCTTGATAGGAAACTCCAGGTTCTTCTCATCTTTATAATCTCTTATTCTTGGCTATTATTCCTACCTACAGCACCTAATCATGTATTTCTTTTAAACAGTTCTTTCCTTTATCTGTACCAGTGTAATAGTCATTATCTAACCACTCTTGGCCTGTTCTCCTCCAAACCCCCCTGTCAGAACTGCTTTATTATAGTAATATTATGTAGAATTTGTTCTTGTGTAACTAGAATATTTCACTTAGTATTATAGCCTCCAAGTTCCCCATGTTATATGTTTTATGTAGAATTCCATTATATAAATATACCATCTTCTTATAATACTCCCATCTTACCAGCCAAAAACCTAAATAAGAAAAATTAATCCAAAACTTAGAATCTATCTGAAAGGCCACCTGGGGGCTGGGCAATATTCCAAGCACCTTCTGAGAGATATTCCAATCTGCCTAGTGTAAAATGACTATGGCCAATCAGAAAGAAGTACCATACTTTGTGTGACTGAGCAGCTCCATAGCTCGGAGTTAGCAATGGGCATCCAATCAACTCTCTCCAAGGAGAACTGACCACCCTACCCCCAACCCCTACCTATAAAATTTACCCTGTAATTCCCTCACTTGCAGCTTTGCTGCCTGACCCTGCTTTTCTGTGGCCTCAGACAGTAAATCTGCCCAAGAGCCACTAATAAACTCTTTTGTTTCACTTCACCAGGTTCCCTACACCTTTTTTACCTTACACTATCAATAAAAGTATACTTCTTCTATATGCAGCATTATCCAATCCCTACATTTTTATAACCCAACTCCCTCCAAATTCTATTTCTTAATATTAAACTTAAATAATATATTCTTTACTATCTCTCCCCTCTGACCCATCCTTTATTTGTCTTCAAGTAAACTAAACTAGAAACAGTGAAAATCAGTCAATATAAATAAGAAAAATATTTTAGCTAAATTGCTCTAACAAATTCAGTCTAATAAAAAATTATCTTAATACTCTGTTATAACAACTGGGTCTTAGTTCAAGTATAGGTTTCACATAAGCACAATCAAATGTTCTGGGATTCCCATTCTTCTCAGTCAGCCACAGCTTGTTGTAAGCCACACAGTCAAAAGCCTTTACAAAGTCAATAAAAAATAGACATTCCTCTGGTACTCTCTGCTAAGCTTCTCCAGTCTTTCTTTCACTCTTTGCATTACTAACTAGATCTCAGAATTTAATCCTAGAAACCCCTCATATACCATAGATCATTTGTTCTGCTATACCACTGATATCTGACTGCAGCAGTCCCTCCAAGACTTTACCCCTGACCAAATATCCTTCTATACTTTGTACTTGTTCTTCCTTCTCTAAACATAAGATCTCCACTCCTCATCATCCTTTCCGTAATGATCACTGAATGTTCTCTCTGAACCTATCCTATTTATCACTATAGCCCTGCCTCACTGCTTTTCCAAGTGAACTCACAGCTGTCCTCCTGCTAGGTACGCACCCAACTATCCACTACAGATTAGATTATCACCTCTGGCCCAATTCAAAACTAGACCTCAACCAGAGCTGTCCTAGTTCACGCTGCATACAAAAGTAGGGCCTATTTCTTTACTAGAAAACCTCTCAATCAAATGCTCCAGATATGGCTTTCAAAGCATTATTTTCCAAAAAAAGCCATCAAATCCTTTTCCCCAAACTTCCTCCCACTCCCAATCATCAGGCCTCTTGTCCTAGACCACATACCTGTATCACAAATCACCCCTCCCCACCCCACTTATATTTGTCTAGACAATCTTTCCCTCCTTGAAAAATTCTCCTATGCAAAGTTCATATCCCAATCTCATCTTCCATTCTAACCAACTCATTCATACCCACAACTACCAAAAGAAAACGAACTTCCATCATCCCAACCTACCCCATACGCCACCAAACTCTGTACCCAGATAATAACATCATCAAACTTATCTCAAACTCATTCTACCTTCTGCTTAGGAAACAGCCCAGATTTCTATCTTTTCATTACTTAACATAAACTCCCTGCTACATCACAATTAGCACCACCTGCTGTTACAAACTGCCCTGTCTATTCGTCTCTTTCTCTATCACCCAACAAAAATACTGACCTTAAAGAAAGCAGTACTTTCCACTGAAAATGTATCTCTTCAATCCCTAACTCCAGCATATTTAGTTACATTTTTCAGGTCATTTGAACAGAACATCAATGCAGACCAGAGTCAGCTTCTCTTCAAAGTCAACTTCTGAAAGCAAGAAGTGGTCTCTCCTTTGCCTGTGGAAACAGTGTCTCCTTTTGCCTGCCAACCAACTGAAGGGGAACATGCACACTAGCCTTTTTACTTCCCCCTGTTTCATTCACAACCAACTCTGAATTAATACCTATTCCCCTTACCCAAAACCTTAGACACAAATGGGCAATTGTGGAACTCCTCCCTTTACTGTCTTGCCTGGGAGTAATAACAGGCGTGGCCACAGGCACTGCAGGCCTGGGAATCTCCTTAGAAAAATTCCAGCATCTCTTAAAAACTCTCCAAAAGTCACTAGACAATATTGCAACTCAGCATATTGCAGTGTAAGACCAGGGATTCCTCCTTGGCTACCCCTTTCTAGTCATTTTCTTAATAATTCTTACTCCCTGTTTCATAAATCTCTTTCAGAATTTTTTAATCGACCACCTCACTGCCATCTCCAGAGCAACTGCCCAAAAACACATGAACGAGATTCTCCTCCTTTAGACCTTACAGGAAACCAACATCAGCCCTCAACATTGCTCTGACACAGCAGGAAGCAGCCAGAGATAACTTCGCCCCTATCCCTTATATTCCTTTAGGGTCTTGAAAAAAGGAAGAATATGGCAGTTACCCCACTACCCCCAACCAAGCTTGATCACTTCCTGAGAAATTTAATAACACCTCAGCTGGTCACATCAAGGACCAGACCAGACAATGAGTCCTAAAAAAAGTCTGGACTTGAGAGGAAAAAAAAAAAAAAGCTAAAACCTAACCAAATTAACATGCCAAATTCCAAAAAGTACCATCTTAGTCCTCCCCAGAACCCCTACAAAAATGAAACTCCCCAAACTGTGCGTGCACCATTTTGATCCTGTCCACATGCCATGTGGCTTGGGTCCCTCTCAGACCGCACAATAAAGGCTTGTTCATTTCTTGGGACCAATTCCTTTTTTTATTTCTCTGTCTCGGGAGCTCATGCTCTTTTTTATATTTAAAAACAGCCACCTGGCCAACGAATGAAATAGCTTGCTATTTGTTCCCATTTCAAAGAAAGGTGACTCGACAGAGTGTGGAAATTATTGAATAATATCATTAACATCTCATACAAGCAAGATGCTGTCGAAAATTATCCAAAAATGACTGAAGCTGCAAGTCAACAAAGTACTGCCAGATGTGCAGGCTGGGTTTAAAAGAGGCCGTGGTACTAGAGATATTACAGTTGATGTTAGATGGGTCTTGGCAGAAAGCATAGAGTGCCAGAGGAATGCCTATCTGTGCTTCATTGAATATGCAAAGGTGACTTTGTGAATCACCACAAACTGTGGTTGACTCTGAGAAGACTGGGAATCCCAGAACATCTGATTGTGCTTATGCAAATTCTACACATGAACCAAGAGGCAATCGTCAGATCAGAGTAAGGAGATACTGTATGGTTCAAAAATCAGGAAGGGTGTTCACCAGGGAGGATTCTGTCTCCATACCTTTTCAATCTGCATGCAGAATCTAGGATGCTGGACCGTACAAGGAGGAACGTGGCATCAGGATTGGAGGAAGATTCATTATGCAGATGACAGAACCCTGCTTGCTTAAACTGAGGAGGACCTGAAGCGCTTGCTGCAGAAGGTCAAGGACTACAGCCTTCAGTATAAAGCTCAATATCAAGAAAACAAAGATTTTTACCACTGGGCCAATAGGCAGCATCATTATGGATGGTGAAGAGATTGGGATAGTTAACAATTTTAGTTTGCTTGGCTCCACAGCCAATACTCTTGGTACTAGTAGCCAGGAAATCAAGAGACAAATTGCATTGGGAACATCAGCTGTCAGAGACCTCTCAAGAGTACTGAAGAGCAACAATGCCAGGCTGAAGACTAAGGTACACCTGATCTGGGCCATAGTCTTTGCAATTGTGACCTAAGCATCAAAGAGCTAGATAGTGACTAAGGATGATAGAAGGAGAATTGATTCCTTCCAGCTGTGGTGCTGAAGAAGTGAGTTGAATATACCATAGACTGCTAAAAGAAAGAAAGGTTTGTCCTGGAAAGGGTGAAACCGGGCTGCATGGATTCTGAAGCTTTGTCTGACAGACTTAGGACATGTTGCAAGGAGGGACCAGTCCTTGGAGAGGGACATCATGTTTGGGAGTGTTGAGGGACAACACAGGGGAGGAAGATGTTCGATGAGATGGATCAAATCAGTGGTAGGGGTAATAGGAGTTGGTGTGTCTGAGACAGTGACGTTTGCACAGGATAGAATAAGGTTTAGGGCTCTTGTACATAGGATCACTATGAGTCTCAAGCAACTCGACAGCACATAATAACAACTACCTTTTAAGAAGACCAAATCTTCAAAGTGTCGTTGAATTGACAGTAGAATTGAGTTGACTATAGCTACTATATGAAAAACAGCAAAATCTTGTTCCTTCCTGCCATATCTCATGATCTCTGCATTGATGAAGCACATACATTTTTCAGTCACTATGTTTCTCTATCTTGTTAATAATCTTCCACTTTTTAGTACATCATTTATTTTTCCATAACTGATGTATATTTCAAAAGACTAGTATCTCTTGACACCAAGCCTAAATTTATGGAGTGTATTGAAGCTGTGAAAACTAGGCCAGGAGCTGATTGTAGAACAGACCAACAGCTACTCATATGCAAGTTCAAGCTGAAGTTGAGGAAAATTAAACCAAATCCAAGGCAACCAAAATATGACTTTGAGTCTATCCCACCTGAATCTCAGAACCATCTCAGGAACAGGTTTGAGGCCTTGAACACTAATGAGCGAAACCCAGACAAGTTGTGGCAGGATATCAAGGGTATCATCCAGGAAGAGTGCAAATGGTCATTGAAAAGACAGAAGAGGAATAAAAGACCAAAATGGATGTCAGAAAAGACTCTGAAAATTGCACTGAAGCACAGAGGAGCCAAAGCACAAGAAAGAATTTAAGAAACTAAAGAGTTGAATAGAAAATTTCAAAAGACAGCACGGTATGATAAAGCTAAATATTACAATGAAATGTGCAAGGAGTTGGAGTCAGAAAATCAAAAGGGTCGGACTCGCTCAGCATTTCTTAAGCTCAAGGAACTGAAGAACAAATTCAAACCTCAAGTTTCTATAATCAAGGATGCTTTTGGCAAAATGTTAGATGAAATATTAAAAGAAGATGGAAAGAATATACTGAATCACTGTATCAAAAGGAATTGGCAGACACAGAAGAAT
>NW_006399791.1:12480622-12495498 GCF_000299155.1 Elephantulus edwardii | reverse complement strand
AGTTTCCACATTCTGTTGGGTCACCTTTCTTTGGGTAGGAACAAATATAGATCTCTTCCAGTCAGTTGGCCAAGTGGTCTTTCTCCAAATTCATAGATAAAGAAAATTCATGGCAAATAATAGATTCGGAATATGGTTAGAAATCAGAAATTCTAACCATATCATTATTTCTTTGTTTTTTCCTCATATTATTTAGAGTTAGTAGATTATGTAAGTTGAAAGATAAAAGAAGCAACCCTCTAAATTTGGTTGTTTATGTTGTAATCTTTTTGAGTTCCTGCCTTTCTCATTTAACTTCTAGTCTAAGTGTTTCTAAACAATTGTTGTTTGAATATGGTCGCTTCAGAGAAAATGACTGTCTGCTCCTCCCTAATACTATTTAATAATGGTGGAGCTTAGTGTTCAGATCTGGAGAAACAGGGATAAGAGATCTTGCAAAGAATCATGACTGATTCAAGGATAAAGAACTGAGATCACCCAAGAAGAGAAAGCCAGATTTGTAAGAAATCAAGCTAGTGGATGATCTGAGATAGGAAATTTACTTATTTTAAGCCAAGGAAAGTAAAATCTATTGAGATTAAGGTCACAACTACTAATTGGTTACATTGAGCATCAAACTTGACCTGTCTGACTATAAATCTAGAACTCTTAATTGATCTATTCTAATGTCTCTTAACCTTAGTACTCCTGACATCTTGAACAAGATAGTTCTTTGTTGTAAGGGCAATATAATGAATTTCAAGATGTTTATAAGTACCCCTGGTCTCAAGGGATACCAGTAAAAATGTCTTCTATCAATTATGCCTGAGAAACAACTAAAATGTCCTCAACCTTGTCAACATATTTCTTTGTGAGCAAAGTCATCTCTGCTTGAGATCACTGTTCTCTTCCTTTTGGATACCCTAAACCCAAACTTAGTGCTTTAAACTTGGTTCCAATGTGCTCTAAGGCTGTAAGTCATAATGAGAGGAGACTGTTTATTTTCCCCCCACAGAATCAGTGGTGTATTTGAACTACCAGAGATGGTTGACCTTGCGTTTAGCACCACAACTTGCTATGGAGTATGCCATTAGATCTCCCTAGAATCTTTTATATAGTAATAGAAAGGCTTTAGGTCTTTTGTTCATAGGGTCACTATGAGTCATGCTCCACTTGACAACAATAAACAAAATCTTTTATGTAGGCATGTTAAAGAAAATAACTTTCTAAGTACAAATTATTGGTTCAGCTTCACTAATGTGGATGACTTATGGGGCATGTCTATTCAAATGTGTGGGGTTTTTTCCTCTAAAAATACATCTCCTTTTAGGAATTGCTTCCCTGTCCCCTCTAACCATACAATCCTGGTGAAGAGATTCCCACCTTCAGGAGTATGATCTAAGTAAGGTGAATCAGAATTACTCCTTAGGATTTTAAAGTTGAAACTAAAAGAAAAGATTCCTTCCTGTTTAAGCAAAAATAGTTGGAGTACAGTCTTAGAAGAACAAGTGACTAAGATGGTGAAGCCCCTGGGTAAAAAGAAAAGTTGACAGCTTCCATATCCATGGTCCTTAGAATTGTCCGTAAGATTGTATCTTAGTTATGTAAGCTACACTCATACTGTGTCTTGACTGTTTGAGTTACTCGAGTATGAATTTTGCCAGTAGAGCTTATTTTCTATTCAGAAAATGAATTTCTGACAAAGTACAATTTCTGTTATGCACAATCAAGAGAATCCTGACTAACAGAGCTGAAAGGTACAACTTAAGCTCTGCCTTTACTCACAAACATCTAATCATGACCCTGAAAGTAAGACAGCTCTTACTTATTTTAGGAAGACCTCATTTTACCCGTGGAAATGTTACAGAAGTGTCCATATTTTGTCTTGTTAGGTGATGTCCAAAGAGTATCTAAGATTTTGGTACAGCCACTGCTTTACAATATACTATGTTGTGGTTGTTGATTACCTTCATGTCGAGCATGACTCAAAATGACCTTATCAGCAAAAGGTCTGAAACCCCTTTACAACTATCAAGATTTATCAAAGTTCATAGAGTTTCTGGGGGCAAGTTGTTTAGGGAGTGCATTCCACTTCTGCTTCCAAATCAAGGCCATTTTAAAAGATTTGAATTGGTGAAATTCTTATTAATCCAAAATTTAGTATGCTTAGAAAAATTAAAATTATATGGAAATACTTCTGAATTTAGGTAAAAGTAATAGACCTTTTTGATTAACAGTAAGTTTGAGACTGGGAAGCACTGGGGGCTTGTGTGAGCACCAGCAGGAAGGATTCAGGTGAGACTTCCATGTGACTATAATATCAACATGTGGAACATTACCCCAGCAGGCCCACCATTGAGTCTCAGCTGGAATATTTCAACATCCTTCGAAGAGTACATCCTGCCACATCAATAAAGGCTTAAACTGTAATTATGATAAGTAAGGCTTTACGTCTTTTGTTGATAGGTTCGCTGAGTCATGAGAGACTGGATGTCAATCAATAACAACAATTAACATGATATTTGTATGCCTGATTTGCTTTTAGAGGTATAACACTACAGTGTCAGTTTGTTGTAGTTGGGGAATACATTGTTCTAATCAGTACAGCACTTGTCTGTCAGTGTTCTCTACTGAGGTAACTTGTGGATTGCTGTGATGCTCAAAACAATGCCACTGGTGTGTCAAATGCCAAAAGGATCACACGTGGTAGACAGGTTTTAGTAGAGTTCTCAGATTAAGACATACTAGGAAGCAGAATTAGCCATCCACTTCTTAAATAGCAGGCCTCTGAAAACCCTATGAATAGTAGAGGAATATGGGTAGTTATATTAGAGGTAGAGCTCAGATTGGAAGTCAATCAAGATGAGGACAAATACTGCCAAACATCTTTTAATAATTGACACATGAAACGTAGGAAGCATGAATATTAGAAAACCAGAAATTGTGAGAAATTAAATGGAAGCCTAATGGAAAACAGGAGAACATTGTTGGTACAGTACCAGAAGATACATGAACATAGACATTCTAGTCATGAGTGAGATGAGATGGACTAGCTTTGGCCACTTTGAATGAGATAATCACATAATATGCTTAGAATGAAAAACAGAAAAAGAATAGTGTTTCCTTCATCGTAAAAAAAGGAAAACAATATAAAGTGAAAGTTTAGAAAATAGAAGGAATATATAGAATCATTGTATCAAAATGACTGACACTGAAAAATTTCAAGAAGTATCATATGAGCAGGAAGTAATGACAATGAAGGAAGAAATTGAAGCTGCACATAAGGCATTGGCAAAAAATAAGTTCCCAAGGGGAGCTCTCGTGGCCTAGTGGCAAGAAGCTGCACTGCAAACCCAGAGATGCACGGTTTGAATCCACCAGATGCTCTTCCGGGGAAGTAGGGACAATCTCCTCCAGTACCAGTCAGATCCGATTTGACGGTACACACACACAAAAATAACTTTTTTTTTTTTTAAAAAAAAGGTCCCAAGAATAAGTGAGGTACCAGTTGACATGTTTCAACTAACAAATGCAGCCCTGGATATGTTCAACAACAGACATGCTAGGAAATTTGGAGGATAGCTGTTTGGCCAACTGATTAGAAAAGATCCATATTTGTTCCAATTCTTAAGACGGGTGATCCAGCAGAATGTGCAAACTATTGAACAATATCACTAGTATCACATAAAAGCAAAATACCATTAAAAATGACTAGTATAGTATGCAGATAGGAAACTGTCAAAAGATTAAGCACAATTTAGAGGAGGCCGTCACACAAAGTATATCACTGCTGATGTCAGACGGATCCTGGCTGAAAGTAATGAATACCAGAGGAATGTCTATTTACGCGTTATTGACTATGAAAAGGCATTTGACTTTGTGGAGCATAACAAATTATGGCTAACATTGAGAAGAATGGAAATCCCAGAACACCTAATTGTGCTCATGTGAAACCTATATCTAAACCAAAAGGTTATTGTATGAAGAAAGTAAGGGGACACTTGTTGTTTTGTTGTTGTTATGTGCTGTAGAGTTGCTTGTGACACTATGTACAAGAGCCCTAAACCCTATTCTATCCTGTGCCAACCTCATTGTCTCTGACACACCTACTCCCACTACTCTAATCACTGAATCGATCCATCTCACCGAGGGTCTTCCTCTCCTGCACTGTCTCTCCACTCTTCCAAACCTGATGTCCTTCTCCAAGCACTGTCCCTTCTTCTTGCAACATGCCCAAAATATGTCAGACGAATATTCAGAATCCTTGTGTCCAAGAAGAAGCCAAGCCAGTTTTCACCCTCTCCAGGACAAACCTGTTTATTCTCCTAGAGGTCCATGGTACAGTCAACATTTTTATCCAGCACCACAGCTCAAAGGCATCAATTCTCCTTTTATCATTCCTAGTCACTGCTCAGCTCTCCAATGAATAGCATGCAATTATGAAGACTATATCCCAGGTCAGGCACACCTTAGTCTCCAGCCTGATGTCATTGCTCTTCAGTACTCTGGATAGGTACTTGACAGCTGACTTTCCCAATGCAATTCATCTCTTGATTTCTTGATTTATTACCTTGATTACCAAGAGTACTGACTGTGAAGCCAAGCAAACCAAAACTATCTCAATCTCTTCGCCATCCATATTGATGATGCTAACTGGTCCAGTGGTGAGAATCTTCGTTTTCTTGATGTTGAGTTTCAATCCGTATTGAAGGCTACAGTCCTTGACCTTCTGCAGCAAGTGCTTCAGGTCCTCCTCAGTTTCAACAAGCAAGGTTGTGTCATCTTCATAATGCAGGGTGTTAATGAGTCTTTCATCAATCCTGATGCCACATTCCTCCTTGTACAGCCCAGAGTCCCAGATGATCTGTTCTGCATACAGATTGAAAAGGTATGGAGACAGAATACATCCCTTGTGTATCCCCTTCCCAATTTTGAACCATACAGTGTCTTCTTGCTCTGTTTTGACGACTGCCTCTTGGTCCAAGTATAGGTTTTGCATAAGCACAGTAAAATGTCTGGGATTCCCATTCTTCTCAGAGCCAGCCACAGTTTATTGTGGTCCACACAGTCAAAATCCTTTGCATAGTCAATGAAGTACAGATAGACATTTCTCTGGTACTCTCTGCTTTCTGCAAAGATCCTTATAACATTAGCTACAAAATCCCTAGTACCACGACTTCTTCTAATTCCATCTTACACATCTGAAAGTTCTCTGATGACGTGTTTCTCCAGTAATTTTTGGATAATTTTCAGCAGAATCTTGCTTGCATGTGATATTAATGATATTGTTCAATAATTTCCACACTCTGTCAAGTCACCATTCTTTGGGATGGGATAAAAATATTGATCTCTTCTATTTATTTGGCCAGGTGGCTGTCCTCCAAATTTCTTGGCACAACTTAGTAAGCATATCCAGGGCAGCATTTGTTTGTTGAAATATTTCAATCGGTATGCCGTCAACTCCTGGAGCCTTGTTTTTTGCCAATTCTTTTAGAACAACTTGAATTTCCTCCATCATCATAGGCTCTTGCTCATATGTTATTGCATTAAATTCTTCTGTGTCAGCCAATTCCTTCTGGTACAGTAGACTCCTTCCATCTTCTTTTAATTCTTCTTGGATTATTTAACACTCTAGTCAAATCATCCTTAAATATTGCCACTTGTGGCTTGAATTTGGTTTTCAATTCCTTCAGCTTGAGAAAGGTTGAGTGAGTTTGGCCCTTTTGATTTTCTGCCACCAGCTCTTTGCACATTTCATTATAGTATCTTGCTTTGTCATCCTGAGATGCCCTTTGAAATTTTCTGTTCAGCTCTTTAATTTCTTGATTTCTTCCTTTAGCTTTGGATTCTCGGCACTCTAATGCAATATTCAGAGTCTCATCTGACATCCATCTTGGTCTTTTCTTCCTCTTCAGTCTTTGTAATGATCTTTTGCATTCTTCATGGACTATAAACTTTATATTCTAACATAGCTCATTTGATCTACACTCATTGGTGCTCAAGGCCTCAAATCTCTTCCTGAGATGGTTTTGACGTTTGAGTGGGATTGACTTAAGGTCAAGTTTTGGTTCCTGTGGATTTAATTTTCTTCACTACATGATTTAAAGTTAAGAAGGGAGTGTGTCACAGTTGTATCCTCTCTTCATACCTTCTTTTTTTAAAAAAAAAATCTATATGCCGCAAATTATTCAAGTCGTTGATCTCTATGAAGAAGAATGTGCTGTCAAAATTGAAGGAATATTCACAAATAACCGTCATATGCAGATGGTATAACCTCACTTGTTGAAAGTGAGGAGGACTTGAAGCACTTGTAATAGAAGATCAAAGAATATAGCTTTCAATATGGATTTCATCTCAATATCAAGATTACAATAATTCTTACCACTGGACCAATACATAACATTATGATAGCTGGGGAAATGACTGAAGTTGTCAATAGTTTCATCTTACTTGAATCTACAAACAATACTCTTGGTATTAGTGGTCAGGGAATCAGGAGACATATTGAACTGGGAAAGCCTATAGTCAGTGACCTCTCCAAATTATTGAGGATCAGTGATGTCAGTTTGAGGACTGTTGTGCATCTGATTCCAGCCATTATCTTTCTGATCACTTGCTATCCACCTGGAAGCTGGACAATGAATATGTTTGACAGAAGAAGTCTTTGAACTATGGTATTGGAGAGGAGTATTGAATATCCCATGAACTACCAAAAGAACAAACCAATATTTCTTGGATACAATGTAACTAGAGTGATCCTTGGAAGGGAAGATAATAAAGCTTCACCTCACATACTTCAGACATATTCCTAGAAAAGATTATTCCTTGGAGAGGGAAAACTTAATTATAAATGTGAAGGGTCAAAAGAGAGGAAAACCCTTCCCCAGGTGGATTGACTGTGACTGCTGCAATGGGCTCTAGTGTGTCAGGAAGGGTAAGGATGGCATATGGTAGGACAGGGTCCTGACCTATTGTTTATAGGGTCACTATTAGTTGTACTGTATGTGACAGCACCTAGCAACAATAACAATAGATAAATAGGTCAAGTGTGATTCAACGTATACAGAAAATGGAATCCAAAACATACAGGTAATGTCAACAAACTCAGTTAGATATTAGGAGGACATAAATTACACTATTTTCTAGGCGTATAAAGCAGCTGGTTGGACATGAATCAGAGTATCTTGGAAATAAGCATCATTGGATGGAATTAATAACTTTTACTGGAGGAAAAGAATGGTTATAAATATAAAATATCTAAAATGGTATATATGGAGAATGATTTGAGGATTCTGCAGATAGAAAAGAACAGTTTTTAAAGGGGTTAGGATTACTTTTATATTATGAAGACCTTTCTTCTGAAAATCAATAATGTATCCTGATCGAACCCAAAGAAAAGAAGAAAAGGTGACTGCTGTGTCTTCTTGAACTTTGTAAATAAATACAAGGGTTACTATTTCCCTTACAGGTATTGAAGAGCATCATGGGAGACAACTTGGTAAGAAATAAATATAAAATGTTTGGTATGAGAAATATTATTACATAGGATCACCATGAGTCAGACTTGGCTCAGTGTCAAACTAACAATATCATATATCCTAGAACCAAAACACAGTGTATAGGACAGTGAAGGAGAAGGAGGTTAAGAGAAGAAAGAAAATTAGGAGGAAAAGGAAAGGAAGCAAAATTAAGTTTGACAATATCAGTAGGCTCTTCAAAAAGTAAACTTAATTCTTTTCTTTCAGCTCTGTATCTTTGTCATCCTTGTTCCACACCTCCTTATATTCGCAATTCCAGAGCTAACAATGACTCCTTCTTGTGGTCTTCCTTTATGATATCAAAGACAAACTTAAAATTGTTGTTGACTTGGAGACCAGGAGACCAAGCTGTATGCTGGAAAGATAAGGTGATTTGATTTTTTTTTCCAGAGAGGTTTTCAATGAATGAAGAGTCTATGTTCCTTATGTTAGTAAATGCATTCTGATCACCCTGCTATTTTAGACACCATCTGTTACGGATCTGGTTCTTCCAATAGAATCTACCATTGTGATTCTTTGAATACCAGCATAATGAAAACAACCTTTCAACACAAAGTAGCAGTAGGAATAATGAAAAAGTTTTCTTGCAAGAATGTTTTCAAGGTCACCTGTAATCAAGTAAAAGCCCTCTCCACTTGGCTCTTTTCCAGGTGTAAGAAGTAAGTGTACTTTCAGACAGAACAACGACCAAGTGTTAAGATTTCAGAAATTCTGCATTATTTTTAATGCCAAAAGAAGTCAAAGAGCCCCAAATAAGTTTTCTGAAAGTGTTTAAGGCCAAATCTGAATTTAGGTGGAAAAACAGAATCATTTGTAATGAGATATTTCATTTTTTTCTAGAACTGAGCAGATTAATGTTCCACCTAAAAAGTAGGTTCTCTTCCAAGATATGTAGAAAATTTGCCATTCAAGAAAGTTGGGGATAGACAGAGAAAACAATGCTAGATTATCAGAAAGAATTTGATTCTAAGCTTCCTTAATTATTTTCTCTTTGATATCCCAGTAACCAATGATCTCTGAGCTTCATCCTGGAATATAAAATTGTATAATGACAATAATAAACCTTGTCAATGTAAAAATCCTGAAATGCAATGTTGTGACAGGATAATATTCATACAAATATAAGGAAGACCTGTTAATACCACTATCATTCACATATATACACCAACAACCTGAGCCAAAGAGGAAGAAATAAAAATTTCCACCAAATTTTGTAGTTTGAAATCAATCAAACATGCAATGAAGATTCATTAATAATAATTGATGATTAGAATGTAAAAGTTGGGAACAGGAAGATAGATTGGGCATTTGGGAAATATGGACTTTGTGACAGAAATGAGGTTGGAAACAGTATGACTTTGTGCAATCAATGTTTTATCCATTGCAAATATATTTTATTTACAAAACTGCTCAAATTGCAATTATACACATGGACCTCAGTTGATGGACTACACAGGAATTAGATTGATTATATCTGTGGAAAGAATTGTTGGAGAAGCCCAATATCAGCTGTAAAATCTAGGTCAGGTGCTAATTGTAGAACTATTCATATACAAGTTTAAACTGAAGCTAAAAAGTTGAAAACAAATCCATAAGGGACCAAAATTTGACACTGAGTCTGTCTTACCTGAATTTAAAAGCCATATCAAGAACAAGTTTCTTACTTTGAACGTTAAATAACGAAGACTAGATGAGCTGTCGGAGGATATCAAGAATATTAACCATGAAGAATGCAAAAGGACATTATAATGACAAAGGAGGACGAAAAGATCAATGTCAGAAGAGACTCTATCACACCAGAATGTTGAGAAGCTAAAGCAATTGGAAGAAATTAGGAAGTTGAAGAGTTAAACGTATTTCAAAGGGCAGCTCAAGAAGACAAAATAAAGTTTTATAACAAAATATGCAAACAACTGGAATCAGAAAATCAAGAGAGACAATCTCACTTGACATTTTTCAAGTTGAAGAAACTGAAGAAAAAATCCAATGTTCTAATTGCAATATTTAAAGATGCTGTTGGCAGAATCAAAATCAGGAAAGGAGGGCATCAGAGATGCATCCTGTCTCCATAGCTTTTCAATCAGTATGCAGAATAGATAACTCAGAAAGCAGGGATTTATGAGGAGGAGTATGGCATTAAGATTGGAGGAAGTCTCATCACAACCTACAAAGTGCAGATGATACAACTTTACTTGCTGAAACTGAAGAAGACCTGAGTGCTCCCTGCAGAAGGTCAAGGACTATAGTCTTCAATGTAGACTGAAGCTCAATATCAAGCAGACAAAGATTCTCACCACTGGGTCAATTGGCCACACCATGATAGCTGGAGAAGAGATTGAGGTTGTTATCAATTACAGCTTGCGTGGATCCACAATCAACACTCAACACCAGCAGTCAGAAAATCAAAAGATGAATTGTGTTGGGGAAATTGGCTGTCATGGACCTCTCCAGAGTGCTGAATAGCAATAATGTCAGTCTAGAGACAAAGGTATGCCTAATGCAGGCCATGGTCTTCTCAATTACTTGTTATGTTTCAGAAAGCTGGACAATGACTAAGGATGACAGAAGAAGAATAGATGTCTTTGTGTTGCGGTGCTGGAGAAGAACATATCATAGACTGTCAAGAAAACAAATTGGTCCATCCTGGAGAGGGTGAAACCAGGTCCCTACTTGAAGGCTAGGATTTTGAGGCTCTGTCTCACATACTTTTGGCACAGGGCCAGGGGAGACTGGTCTTTGGAGAAGGACATCATGCTTAGAAGAGTGGAAGGACATCACAGGAGAGGAAAACTGTGATTGAGGTGGATTAATACAGTAGCTGGGGCAATAGGGGTTGGTGTGTCAGAATTAATGAGACTGGTTCAGGACCAGGAAGTGTTCAGAGCTGTTGTACATAGGGTCTCTATATGTCGCAGGTGACTCAAGAGCACTTAACAACAACAACATACTATATTTGTTGTTTTTATTTATCTTATTTAAGACTCTTGTTCAGAGTCAACAAGACTTCAGAGCAGGACTTTGTATTTAAAGTTGGTTGTTATTATATTTTTGATGAATATTCTTCTAAATGGTGCAGCATTCTTCTGTCAATATGCTATACTGAGGTAACCTGGGGTTGCTGTGACACTGAACCTTGTGCCACTGGGGTGTCAAATATCATAACGGTTACACATGGTGGACAGTATTTGGTGGAGCTCCCAGTTTAAGACAGGTTTGGAAGCAGTAGTGGCATCTACTTCCTAAATAACAGGCCTCTGAAAACTCTATGAACTTTAATAAATGATGATAGTTACAGAAAGGCTTCAGGCCTTTTGTTCATAGGGTCACCATGAGTCATGCTCGAATCGACAGCAATCAACAATAATTGGCAGAATCTTGAATGATCAAGGAAGCATGAAAAGATGATGGAAGGAATATATATAGTCACATTACCAAAAAAGAATAAATTGACACAGAATAATTTCATGAAACAACACAGAGTCAAGAGGTAATGTTTATAAATGAGGACACTCAAGCTACTTTGAAGGGATTGGCAAAACACAAGACTCCAGAAATTGATGGCATATCAATTGACATATTTCAGCAAACAAATGCTGGCATGGACATACTCTCTAAGTTGTGCCAGGAAATCTGGAGGACAACTACTCAGACAAGTGACTGGAAGAGATTCATATTTATTCCCATTACAAAAAAGGATAATCCACCAGAGTGTAGAAATTATTGAAGAATATCACAAATGTCACATGCAAGCAAAATCCTGCTGAAGATTATCTGAAAATGTCTGGAACAGTACATAGACAGAGTGCTACCAGAAATACAAGCTGAGTTTAGATGAGGTTATGGCAGTAGGAGCATCATTGTCAATATTAGATGGATCTTAGCTGAAGCCAAAAAGTACCAGAAGAATGTCTATTTGTGCTTTATTGACTATGCAAAGGCATTTGATTGTGTGGATCAAAGCATATTATGGCTAATTTTTATAAGAATGAGAATCCCAAAACACTTGATTATTCTCATCTGAAACTGAGCAAGGAAACACTTAAAGGTTCAAAATCAATAAAGGAATGTATTAGGGATATGCCCTATCGCCATAACTTTTCAATCTACCTGAGGAACAGACATTTCAGGAGGCAGAATTTATGAAAAGGGAAGTGGCATCAAGACTGGAGGAAGACTCATCAAAAACCTATGTTATGCAGATGACATAACCTTGCTTGCAGAAACTGAGGAGGATGTGAAGCATTTGTTACAATAGGTCAAAGATTTCAGTCTTCAATATAAGTTGCAGCTCAACATCAAGAAAACAAAGGTTCTCATCACCAGACCAATTGGCAGCACCATGATAAATGGCAAAGAGACTGAGATTGTTAATAATTTCATTTTGTTTGGATCCACAATCAACACTCTTGGCATCAGCAGTCAGGAAGTCAAATGATGAACTGCATTGAGAAAGTATGCTGTCAGGAACCTCTCCAGAGTGCTGAAGAGTAAATATGTCAGTCTGGAGACTAAGGTGTGCCTGATCCAGGCCATAGTCTTTGCAATTACTTGCTGTGCACCAGAGAGCTGGACAGTGCCTAAGGATTTTAGAAGAATCGATGCCTTTGAGTTGTGGTACTAGAGAAGAGTATTAAATTGGCAAGAGAACATGTAGGTCTGTCCTAGAGAGGGTGTGTTTTCACTAAAACTTGTTTCAGTTTCTCCTTGAAGGCAAGGATTTTGAAGTTCTGTCTTACATACTTTGGACATTTGGACAGGAGTGACCAGTCCTTGGAGAAAGATATCATGCTTAGACAGAGGGAGGGTCAGTACAGAGGAGTAAAACCTTGGCTGAGTTAGACTGCCACACTATTGGAGTCCAGGAAGTATGTGGTTCAGAGACAGTGAGACTGGCTCTGGGCAGAGCAGGGTTCAGAGCTATTACTGTTCATAGGTTCATTATGACTCACAATTCAAATGCTGGCACATAACAACAACAATAACAGGTATAAATTGTTTATTTTTGACCACCCAAAACGTCAAAACTCATCTAGAAGACAGTAGATTAAAAACCTAGAGCTTTCAAAAAGATTACAGACCTGAAAATATGGGATAATGTTGGGCATAGTTCAATGGTGATTAATTTTATAAAATACAATGTATGTGAATGTTAATGAAGGGAAAAGTGTGGAAAGAAAATCTGCATAAAGTGTATAAAAATGTATATAAACTTTGTTAGCAAACTAGTATAAAATTATATATATATATATAATAAAAAAGTAAACTTATTTTTTTAAAATATTATAGTTAAAAGGTTTGGAAACATTTATGTTAATAAATACAATCTATCAGATTCATTGCTTATTGGTCAAGGTATTTTGACATGTAAAAGAATATAAACAAAAAGAGTGCAGAAACCACACCGTTCAGGGGCGGGGAGGGGGACGGCGAGAGTCAAGCAGCATGAAGCACATTCTTTAAATCTTGCGTTCCTTTACAGAGTTTCTTCTACACCCAGGGGAAGATTGATGCCCAGACACATGGAGATTTCTAAGGACTACTCCAAGAGCCCATCGATGTTGCAAGTATACAAGACTTTCCAAGACAGAAAGAAAAAAGACAGGAAAAGCTTTCTCATAACGCTGGTGCTTTGAATTTTTACTTACAGCCTTTCAAACTGTGAGAGAATAAATTTATGTTTAATAAGGTCATCCACTTAAGATATTTTTGTTAGCACAAGGTAACTAAGAAGTGTATGTGTGCTTATAGGCTTGGTGCATTAAATATGCATGTGTTCTAGGACATATTATAAGTATGAAAAGGGAAAGGAGGAGCAAGTGGAGATGAAATAAAATTCTCTCCCTTTGAAATTAAAGTTAGAATTCAAGGAAGGAAGTTGTAAATTAAGGAGGCATTGTATTATCCAAATCAGAAAATGACATAAAGCACCCTCACCAAGAAGTGAAAATAAACTTCAAAATTCAGGAAACATATACATGTTTATTCAAACTCTGAATTTTAGAACTTTCTTAGTTACATTAGGATTCCATGTGATGTATTGTGGGTAAAGGTTAATTCATAGGAGAAAACTAGATACAGAATTAGTAAGATGAAATTCAAAGTGAGAGTCAGTTCATGCTGTACTTCTCATAAGGAGTAAGTGGCCAGGCATGGCTAAGTAGCTTTGGAAATATTTGCTCATTCCCTTCTTCTCAGTCATCAGAAATACTTCTTGAGTTGTTTAGAGGAAAATGAAGAAAGATTATGATATTAATAGCTATAGTTTACATTTATAGTTACACTTGACTCTGAAATGAATTTTTGGTGATTCAAAGATATTACAGGACAATCATAGGAGAAATGGTGTGGTGAACTACTTTCATAATATTACATCCACTGAAAACCACATGGAGAATAATTCTTTCCTGACATACATAAAGGCTTCCCATGGGTCAGAATCAACACAATAACATAATAATTAGTATGTACTATATGGTGATGTACTGGAGGCACAGTAGGTTTGAGGACTCCGAGTTCGTGTGGTGGTTCTTTGGAGCCCACGAGGGGGTTGGCAGAGTGGACATGGCGGATGAATGGGGGTCTAGGGCAGGTAGTTTCCCAGCAAATGGGCATGCAGGGCTGCTAAGACACTGAAAGGTGAAGCCCGCCTAGGGTCTTGAGATATTTAATGCCAGCTGAATCCGGTCTCTGGCTTCTGGAAGTGCGATAGGTTTGAGGACTTCGAGTACGTGTGGTGGTTCTTTGGGGCCCACGAGGGGGTTGACAGAGTGGATTTGCCAGATGAATGGGGGTCTGGGGCAGGGAGTTTCCCAGCAATTGGGTATGCTGGGCTGCTAAGAAACTGTAGGGCCTTAGGCCAGGCTTTCATTGTTTTTGTTCAGACATTCCTCTAGGTCATATAGCCCTGGTGTACAGCGGTCACTTGTGGTTGCTGTGAGGTTGAACACTGTGACACTGATGTGTTAAATGGGTTAATGGCTGGCTACCCAGTGCAGACAGAGAATGGGGTGAAGCTCCCCAATTAAAACAAGCTTGGAAGGAGGAGTGGCATCCACTTCCGTAATAGCTTGTCTCCAGAAACCCTATGAACCTGGAGAGAGGAAGAAAGGCACCCAAGCATCAAGGACTCTCCTTCTTAGGGTCTCTATGAGTTGCCTGCAACTAGACCGGCACTTAACAACAACAATAACAACAACAACAACAACAACAACAACATGGTGATATTGTTTATACACAGTGGTGCTCTAATCTAAAGGTGTTGCATTGTTGTTGTTGTTATTGCTGTTGTTGTAGGCTGCAGTCCTTGACACTCTGCAGCAGGCGCTTCAGGTCCTCCTCAGTTTCAGCAAGCAGGGTTGT
>NW_006399791.1:12466542-12479935 GCF_000299155.1 Elephantulus edwardii | reverse complement strand
TCACCATAGGCTCTTGCTCATATGTTGTTTCATGAAATTCTTCTGAGGTGTTGCCTTGGGTGCCTTTAATCCATCAACAGCTCATTGGAAGAAATATGAGCCTTTTCTCCCATGTGATTTACATCCATTGAAACCCCAATAGAGGGTCAGCTATGAGTCAGAACTCATATATCAATGTCTTGTTTGTTTTCCTTTTTTATCATATTTTTAAAGTTTTTAAATGAATTTTTAATAAAATGTATTATCATTTTTATAATTTTAAATATATTTCAGACAGTTTATTATATCCAATGAACATAAGATATCATTTAAATTTATTAACCTAACACCTGTGTGAAGTCTCTATCAATAGATTTCTTTTACTGAGAAACTGAGATTCAAAGATACTAACTTATATGTCAAAGATTTTGTCATTGTCTTTTGTCATCAAGTTGGAACCAGCCCATGTCTAATCCTCTGGTGGGTTTTCAGACACAGTAAATCACATGGGAGAAGACTGTCCTTCCTTCTCCTGTGGAGAGCTGATGGATTAAAACTGTATTGCAGTGCAGCTTCTTACAGCTGGGTCACCCGACTTGTTGTTATAAAGTGCCATTGAGTCATAGGTGATTCATAATGACCCTATGAACGAAATACCTGAAGAGTTGTATAACTTACAGGGGTGGAATTGCGAATTTGACTCAAGTTGTATACATTCCTATTTGAATTTGTTTAATAAGTAACTCTATAATTTTATTTGATTGTGTGAGCTGAAAGGTTGGCTGCATGGGAGAAAGAAGTACAGTATCCTCCCAAACAATTTTACAGTCTTGGAACTCTGAGGGTCACTATGAGTCAGATTCTCTTCTAGGGCAGGGGATAGAATACAAGAAACATTACCTAATAGATTAGTGTAATATGGGAGAAATCACAAAGGAATCCATAAAATCTCACAGGTTCTGATTACATTTAATTTCCACAGGCTCAGTGATTGGAGTTTAGATGAAACATACCTTGAAATAGCTCAACTACTGAAAAGTCCACTTCAAGCAAATTCTAATCAAATAAAGCTATCTAAGTACTCCCTAGTCAGGGACTGCAGCCTGCAATATGGATTGAGGCTCAATGTCAAGAAGACAAATATTCTCACCAGTGGACCAATTGGCAGCATCAGGATGGATGGTGAAGAGATTGAGATTGTTCACAGCTTTAGTTTGCTTGGCTCCACAGTCAACAGTCTTGGTACCAGTAGCCATGAAATTAAAAGGCACATTGCCATGCGAAAGTTTGCTGTTAGGGACCTCTCCAAAGTACTGAAGAGCAATGGTGTCTCTCTGGAGACTAAGGTGTGTCTGATACAGGCCATAGTCTTCACAATCACTTATTATGCATCAGAGAGTTGGACAATGACCAAGGAGGTTAGAAGGAGAATTGATGCCTTTGAGCTGTGGTGCTGGAGAAGAGCATTGAGAATATCATGGACTGCTAGGAAAACAAACAGATTTGTCCTGGAAAGGGTTAAACCGGGTGGGGCTCCTTGGAGGCAAGGATTCTGAGGCTCCGTCTAACATACTTTGGACATGTTGTGAGGAGAGACCGGTCCTTGGAGAGGGACATCATGCTTGGGAGGGTGGAGGGACAGCGCAGGAGGGGAAGGCCCCTCTATGAGGTGGATTGATTCAGTGACTGAGATAATCGGGATGGGAGTGTCAGAGACAGTGCGATTGGCACAGGACAGAGCAGAGTTTAGGGCTGTTGTACATAAGGTCACTATAAGTCGCAAGCGACTCCACGACACATAACAACACAACAACAAGTACTCCCAGTGAGATTGGCTCACTTAGTTCTGTTCTTATCTCTATGGAATGAGAAGAATGATACAGTTATACTTTGATATAGTTGAAACTCTGAACTGTCAGTTATCTTCAAACTTAGGGGATGTTCCTAATTCTTTGCTTTGCATATACTGTATTTGGAGCTGTGTTCCACCAGGTATCATAAGAACACCATTAACTCTACAGTGAATTACATGAAAACCAAACAAATGAACAAAACAAACCAAACAGCTCATAACCACTGTGTAGGATCTACCTCATCGCTCTAGTGCATTTTCAAAGGCTATAAATCTCATAAAAGTTTTCTGTTCTTTCTCCTGTAGAACTTTTGTTGTAGTCACACAACTAAAATTGGATTAGTAGTACAATTCTGCAGACTTCATCACCAGAGTTCCCCACAGTGGTTTACATAAATGACATACACTCCCTCATTACAATATTTGCCTACTAAAGTAGGAGTGTGGCAAGGGGGTTATGTTTTTCAACTATTGTTGTGATGTGTCATCAAGTCAACTACAACTAATAGTGATGCTCTAATTAGTGACTGGCTCTGATGCTTGCTCTATCCAGAAACAACTATCTCTGACACATTTGATCCTATTGCCACACTCACTATGTCTATCCATCTTTTATGTAAGGTCTTCCCCTCCTGCATTGACCCTCTACCATTCCAAGAACGATGCTCTTCTCCAAATATTGGCCTCTCCTGGGGCCAAAGTACGGCAGACAGAGTTTCAAAATTTCTGTCTCCAAAGAGCAAACTGGTTCCACCCTCTCAAGAATAGAGCTGTTCGTTCTCTTGGCAGTCAATGACATGTTCAATTCTCTTCTCCAGCACCACAACTTATCCTTGGTCATTGTTTAGTTTTCAAATACATAGCAAGTAACTGAGAAGACCAAGACCTGGATCAGAAGGACGTTAGTCTCTAGACAAATGCCACTGTTCTTTAGCACTCTGGAGAGGCCTCTGACAGTAGACTTTCCCTCTGAAACTCATCTTTTGATTTCCTGACTGCTGGTACCACGAGTATTGATTGTGGACCTGGGCAAGTTACCAATAAAAAATAGATCTTAATCTAACACATAAGAAGGATGTAAGGGGAAAAAATGGAATTGTCAGTATTCCAACATGGTCACATGTTGCTAAGAACATGAAGCATATGGCCTTTCTCCTCAACTTTCTAACTTGGATTGCATAATATCCTTAGATTATTAGACTTACATTTTAATTGAAAGATTTCACATACCTACGAACATCCCAGTTCTTGCCTCTCCATTCTTTGGCCAATGTACTAACTTATTATAAAATTTCCAGTTTGATAACATCACAGATTCTCTCTCAACACTGTCATAATAACACTGTTAGTTGTTGAGTATCATTCTATGAACCCTATTTTGCATATCGATCACAGATACTGGGAAGCAGAGAATATAAAGAATGTTCAACTTACGGTGTTCAAAGCCCTAAACTGACTGGACAGCAAGAGATACAATTTTGACATTTTTCATGAGGAAGTGACAACTTCTGTTGTCCTGCCAGACCAAGACTTAGGAGTTGTTTTAGTCACAGAAGTTGTATAAAGGTTAGCTCTTTTAATGATAAAGAGCTCTAGGATAACTAGGGTGTTATATTTTGCACTATTAACCTAGAAGTTAGCAGAGTGAATTAAATACTCCAAAGGAGAAAAACAGTCTCTTTCCATGAAGATTTGTTGTTGTTGTTGTTGTTGTTGCTGTTGTTGTTGTTATGTGCCGTCAAGACACTTGCGACTCATAGTGACCCTATGTACAACAGCCCTAAATTCTGCTCTGTCCTGTGCCAATCTCACTGTCTCTGACACTCCCATCCTGATTATCCCAGTCACTGAATCAATCCACCTCAGAGAGGGCCTTCCCCGCCTTTGCTGTCCCTCCACCCTCCCAAGCATGATGGTCCTTCTCCAAGGACCTGTCACTCCTTACAACATGTCCAAAGTATGTTAGACGGAGCCTCAGAATCCTTGCCTCCAAGGAGCCACCCGGTTTAACCCTTTCCAGGACAAAGCTGTTTGTTTTCCTAGCAGTCCATGGTATTCTCAATACTCTTCTCCAGCACCACAGCTCAAAGGCATCAATTCTCCTTCTATCCTCCTTGGTCATTGTCCAACTCTCTGATGCATAACAAGTGATTGCGAAGACCATGGCCTGTATCAGACGCACCTTAGTCTCCAGAGAGACACCATTGCTCTTCAGTACTTTGGAGAGGTCCCTAACAGCAGACTTTCCCATGGCAATGTGTCTTTTAATTTCCTGGCTACTGGTGCCAAGAGTGTTGACTGTGGAGCCAAGCAAACTAAATCTGTGAACAATCTCAATCTCTTCACCATCCATCCGGATGCTGCCAATTGGTCCAGTGGTGGTAAGAATCTTTGTCTTCTTGACATTGAGCCTCAATCCATATTGGAGGCTGCAGTCCTTGGACCTCTGAAGATTTACAGTCTCAAAAATCTGTTACAGGGTCTCTAATAAGTCAGGATTGATTCAACTGCAACGGGCATTTTAATGAAAATATTTTTATGTGTTTTAGTTGTTAAAATATGACTATATTGGAAATAGTAAGTCTAAGTCATCATATTTTATTTTCTTTTTTTTTTGTCACACTAATGTTATCCCAGAACATTCAGTCTTGCTAATGCGAAACCTATACTTGGATCAAGAGGCAGTCATCAGAACAGAGCAGAGCAACACTAAATGGTTCAAAATTGGGAAGGGTGTGCGCCAGGGATGTGTCCTATCTCCATCCCTTTAAACCTATATGCAGAGCAAATTATCCGAGAGGCTGGGCTCTATGAGTAGATATGTGGCGCTAGGATTGGTGGAAGATCTATTAACAATCTGCGTTATGCAGATGACACAACCCTGCTGCTGAAACTGAGGAGGACCTCATGCACTTACTGCAGAGGGTCAAGGACTGTAGCCTTCAGTATGGACTGAGGCTCAATGTCAAGAAGACAAAGATTCTCACCACTGGACCAATTGGTAGCATCAGGATGGATGGCGAAGAGATTGAGATTGTTCACAGCTTCAGTTTGCTCGGCTCCATGGTCAACCCTCTTGGCACCAGTAGCCAGGAAATTAAAAAAATGTATTGCGATGGGAAAGTCTGCATTTAGGGACCTCTCCAGGGTACTCAAGAGCAACGGTGTCTCTTTGGAGACAAAGGTGCTCCTGATACAGGCCATGGTCTTTGCAATCACTTGTTATGCATCAGAGAGCTGGACAATGACTAGGGAGGACCGAAGCAGAATTGACGCCTTTGAGTTGTGGTACTGGAGAAGAGTATTGAATGTACCATGGTCTGCCAAGAAAACAAACAGATTCATCCTAGAGAGGGTTAAACCGTGGTACTCCTTGGAGGCAAAGATTCTGGGGCTTCGTCTGACATAATTTGGACATGTTGTAAGGAGAGACAGGTCTTTGGAGAGGGACATCATGCTTGGTAGGGTGGAGGGACAGCGCAGGAGGGGAAGACCCTCCATGAGGTGGATCGATTCAGTGACTGGGGTAATCGGGATGGATGTGTCAGGGGCAATGCAATTGGCACAGGATAGAGCATGATTTAGGGCTATTGTACATAGAGTCGCTATGAGTCGCAAATGACTCGACAGCACATAACAACAACAACAACACCAACAATGTTATCATCAAAGCTATGCTCTCTTTGTACATTAATGCACTGAGGTTTTGGCCTCAAAGCAACTCAGTGATGTAAACTCACTACTGTAAACTCACTGCCATAAGCTGCTCCTGCCTCATGAGGATTCTCCATCTCATTTCTGAGACTGAATCGAAACAGGAAGAGCCTGTCCATCCTTCTGCTGAGTCACTGAGGGATTTGAACCTACGGAGACATGCAAACTTTGAGTTAGTAACACAACTCACTATAGATTATGACATCAGAGCCCTATAAAACATCATCAAATATTGTAAATTAAAAAACTCATTTGTGTTCTTCTGGTTTCATGGTCACCAATCATTTGTAAATATCTCTTTGTCTTCATAGGAAAATAATGTACTTATTATGTAATGCTCTGTCTCCTAAAAGCTAGATTTATTAATTCATACATGGGCATAATAATTCTTTTCATTTCTTTAGAACTCAATTTTACAGTTTTGCACACTCCCAGCAAGTAATTTTCTGATTTTTTTGCTCATTTACTTTCTTTTTCTGTCAGTAACACATCCAAACATTATAATAAATTCTACCCAGAACCAATTTTCAGGAGCAGCTGTCTGTTTTGGTCACTATAATCCAGGCATACACAGAAGAATTGAAGAATTTGTATTAGATGAGTGAGATTCTCCTATTTTCAAAACCTCTCTAAGACTATAAGCTTTAATACTTGTAAAATAATAACAATTCACACTGTGTAGTACATTGCTATAAAGATTAACTAAAATGATGAGGAGATATGCTTACTAGTTCCACTGGTTAGCAATCAGTGCGCATTAACTATTATTATTATTCCTTCTTGATAACTCAAATGGCAGTAAAATGCCACATGAAGAACATAATGGCACACAAAGAGCACCGTGTTCCAAATGGTTTTATGCACCAGAGACCTACACTTACTTTTGTGACTTAATTAACTATTGTTAGTTGCTCTATCATCCACACTGATGCATCTTAATGGTGTGAAACCTGTTTTGCATATAATTACTTAAAAGGACATCTTACCTCTGATAGTAATTTCAAATGACTTGATGTAATTTCCAAGTCACTCAGTGTCATTAAGTCTGCATGCTGCTTCAGGGAATTTGTTCTTCCTGAGCCTTTTATGTCAGATTGGCCTAGCACGGAAGGGTAACACCATGGGTTGGCAACCAGTCATGGAAAGGGCGTCATCTATTATAGGAATTTCTTTTATTTAATATTGTTTACACATAAAATTCATATACATTGTGTTTCAGTCATATACATTGCATTTCACACGTTTCTCCATTCTATTGTGTTTCACACAATCATTTTAATACATTGTGTTTTATAAAATTAGTCACAATCGATCTATACACACTATTATCTCATTTTTTTGGTCCTTACTGAATATTTCTTGATTATTTTACCTCTTATTTCTGTTCACCAAGCTCTGTGTCCCTGTGATTTCCACCCTCCACCCCCTACCCTCAGCCCACACTGCCTCCCTTTATCTTCTTTGAACATATATAACTTACTAGTTAGTTATCTTTCTGTTTCTACAATAACGGTCTTATGCAGCCTTATGGGTCTGCATATTTGTCTTTATGAGACTGAGTTAGTTCATTCAGCACAACGCTCTCTAGCCTCTCCTGCACTGTTGTTATGTGCCGTCGAGTCACCTGTGACTCATAGCGATATTACACACAACAGCCCTAAACCCTGTTCTATCTTGTGTCAATCTCATTGTGTCTGACACACCTACCTCCATTACCCCAGTAACCGAATCAATTAATCTCATAGAGAGCCTTCCTCTCCTGTGCTGTCCCTTCACACTCCCAAACATGGTATTGCTTTCCAAGGACTGGTCCCTCCTTGCAACATGTCCAGAGTATGTCAGATGATGCTTCAGAATCCTTGTCTCCAAAGAGCAGCCTGGTTTAACCCTCTCTAGGATGAACTTGTTCATTCTTTTAGCCGTCCACAGTATATATAGTACTCTTCTCCAACACCACAGCCCAAAGGCATCAATTTTCCTTCTATCATCCCTAGTCATTGTCCAACTCTCTGACACATAGCAAGTGATTGCAAAGACAATGGCCTGTATCAGGTGCACCTTAGTCTCCAGAGAAACATTGTTGCTCTTCAGTACTTTGGAGAGGTCCCTAACAACAGACTTTCCCATCACAATGCCTCTTTTATTTTCCTGGCTCCTGGTGCCCAAAGTATTGATTGTAGAGTCAAGTAAACTAAAGCTATGAACAATCTCAACTTCTTCACCATCTATCATGGTGCTGTCAATCGGCCCAGTAGTGAGAATCTGTGTTTTCTTGATGCTGAGCTTCAATATATATTGAAGGCTGTAGTCCTTGAGTTTTTACAGCAAGCGCTTCAGATCCTCCTCAGTTTTAGCAACCAGGGCTGTGATGTCATCTGCACAAAGCAGATGGTTGATGAATCTTCCTCCAGTCCTGATGCCACATTTCTCCTCATAAAGCCCAACCTCCTGGATAATCTGTTCTGCATATAGATTGAAGAGGTATAATAGAGTACATCCCTGGTGTACACCCTTCCTGATTTTGAACCATGCAGTGGTTTCCTTGCTCTGTTCTGATGACTACCTCCTGGTTCAAGTATAGGTTTCACATTAGCACGATCAAGTGTTCTGGGATTCCCATTCTTCTCAGAGTCAGCCACAGTTTGTTGTGATCCATACAGTCAAATGCCTTTCCATAATCAATGAAACACAGATAGGCATTCCTCTGGTACTCCCTGCTTTTAGCCAAAATCCATCTAACATTACCTACAATATCCCTAGTACCACAACCTCTTCTAAACCCAAACTTCACTTCTGGTAGTTCTCTGTTGGTGTGCTGTTCCAGTAGTTTTTGGGTAATCCTCAGGAGAATTTTGCTTGCATGTGATATTAATGATATTGCTTTATAATTTCCACAGTCTTTTGGATCACTATTATATTTTTTCAAATTTGTTGCTTTTGAGTGGTGTGTAGTTTTCCAGCATGTGAATATGCCACAATTTCTCAATCCAGTCATTTATTGATGAGTATTTGGGGTGTTTCCATGTTCTTGTGATTATGATTAATGCTACTATGAAAATCCAGGCTGCTCCTTGGAGGCGAGGATCCTGAAGCTTCATCTGACATACTTTGGGTATGTTGTAAGGAGGGACCAATCCTTGGAGAGGGACATCATGCTTGGGATGGTGGAGAGACAGCACAGGAGAGGAAGACTTTTTATGAGGTGGATTGATTCAGTGAGTGGGGTAATGGAGGTAGGTGTGTCAGACACAGTAAGACTGGCACAAGATAGAGCAGGGTTTAGGTCTCTTTTACATAGTCTCTATGAGTTGCAGGTGACTCAATGGCACATAACAACATCTATGAACATCAGTGTACAAATCTTCATTTGTATCTCAGTTCTATTTTCCTTGGGGTATATTCCTAGTAGTAGAAAAGCTGGAACATATGGAATTTCTGTGTCCAGCTTTTTGGGAAAACACCAAACTGCTTTCCAAAGTATTTGTGTCATTTTATTATCCCATCAACAATGTATGAGAGTTCCAATCTCTCCACATCTCTCTAATATTTATTACTTACTGTCCAGTTAAACTTTGCCATGGCAATTGGGGTTAGATGGTATTTTGTTGTTGCCTGTGACTCATAGCAACCCTATATACAACAGACTTAAACCCTGCTCTATCCCATGCCAATCTTATTGTCTCTGATTTACCTACCCCCATTACCTCAAAGACTATCCATCAGGTAGATTGACACAGTCCCTACAGCAATAGGCTAGTGTGTTAGAGATTGTGAGGGACAGGGTTCTTATCTGTTGTTCATTGGGACACTATGAGTCCTACTTGATTTGATGGCACCAAAAAACAACAACTAAACAATAACAAGAGAGAGAGAAAGAGATGACAGAGATAGAGATGATATAGATAGAGATAGATACAGATGAGAGAAAGATGATATAGAGATGTTTAGATATATTGATATAGTTATAGATAGTGATATAGTTTTTATATATAGTGATATCTTTATATAATTACATATATGCTGTGTATAGAAGAGTTACATAAAGGAAAGCTATATATAGCATCATCATGGTGAAGAGATTGAGATTGTTAACAGCTTCAGTTTGCTTGGTTCCACAACCAATACTCTTGGTAGCAGCAGCAAGGAAATACAAAGACAAATTGCACTGGGAAAGGCTTCTATCAGGGACATCTCCATTGTACTGAAGAGTAATGATGTCCATCTGGAGACTAAGGTGTGCCTGATCAAGGTCATAGTCTTCAAAATTACTTGCTATGCATCAGAAAGCTGGGCAATTACTAGGAATGGTAGAAGGCGAATTGATGCCTTTGAGCTGTGGTGCTGGAGAAGAGTATTGAATATACCATGGATTGTTAGGAGATTCTGAAACTTCATCTGGCATACTTTTCAACGAGTAACCAGTCCTTGGAGAGGAACATCATGGTTGGGAGAGTGGAGGGACAGTGCAGGAGAGGAAGACCCTCGATGAGATGGATCGAATCTGTGATTGGGTTGGTGGGAGTGAGTGTGTCAGAGATGGTGAGGTTGGCATAGGACAGAGCAGGTTTTAGGGCTCTTGTACACAGGGTCCCTATGAGTAGCAACTGACTTGATGGCACATAACAACAACAAGCAGCTATGATGGCATGGTCCATAGGGAGTTGTGCCTAAAGGCAGTGCCTAAATGTAGTGCCTCTCTAATGGTTCAAATCCACCAGTAGCTACAAGGAAGAACAACAAACTATCTCCTCTGATGTGATTTACAGCCTCTGAAAACCTTCTGGAGGGTCAGTGTTAAGAGTTGGTTTTCTATACTCTTAATAAATTCTGAAAATCAGGGGTAAAAGTTGGTTTTGTCTTAATAACACTTAACAAAATAAGTCACACGAACCGCAAATGCATATAATGCCTCTGGAACATATCACAAATACAATATCAAACACTAATAATAAGTATCAAATTGTTATGGGTTTCCCCACACACACACACTCTGGGCCAGAATAGCAATATTATCTCAGATAAATTACTTGGGGGTATGTGTGAAAATTGCACTATTTTTGTTAGCAGTAATAATTTTAATGAGTTGAGTCTAGAAGTTGTATCTCTGGGTAACTATTTTGTACTAAGTAGGGATATGAAACAATGGATTTTATGGGGAAACAGGGGGCTTTCTGTGGTGTTAAGGAGTTTTTGATAGGAAAGAAAGGGTTTTTAGAGAAAATGGTCCTGAAAAGGCTTGTGATGTTCATATTTTTACCTGCTTTGAAGACAAGACCAATGATATACACTCTAAATGGAATAGGCAGGATAAGATTAAGCATGCTGCAAAATCCTCCCTGTGCTCTCAGCGTATATATGACGTCTCCTTCTTAGTCTACAACATGAAGTACATTTCCTGCTTCATTTCACACCACATCCCCTTTGTTTTCTATCCTTTAGACACACCAGCAGTATAGTTCCTGTTCTTGTGCACTGGCTGCTCTCTGGTACAGAAGACCTTTACAAATGACATCATTAACTGCATCTATTTCTCCTCAACATTTTGCTTACGTGAGAGGAGGTCTGGTGGCATTGTAAGTTAACATTGGAGTGCTGAAAGAAAGGTTAATGGTTAAAACCCTCCAGCTATTCTAAGGGAAGAAGAAATGGACGAAATACACTCCTGAATGGTTCATAAGAAGATGAGGTGTTCAGCTCCTTATGGAACAGATCTCTTGTGACTTTATGGAGCATCAGAATTAGAGGAAGACTCATCAAAGATGCTATAGGAAAAACCATGAATTATCTAGAAAGCATCAAAAGAAGGTGAAGGAAATGCATGGTGTCACTGCACAAAATATATCTATTTTGAAATATTTCAGAAATTATATGATAAAGAGGAAAAAGTGATGAAAGAAGAAGTTTAAGCAGCACTGAAGGCACTGACAAAAACTTAAGACCCAAGAATGACTAGTATACCAATTGACATGTTCATGATAATAGATGCAGTTCTGGATGTGTTCACCAGTCTTTGCCATGAAATTTGCAAGTCAGTTATCTGGCCCACTAACAGAAACAGAACCATATTTGTTTCCATTCCCAAGAAAGCAAATCCAATGGAATATAGAAATTAATGAACAATACTATCATTAGCACCACATGTAAGCAAAATTTCTTTGAAGATCATCCAAATACTGTTAGAAGAGGGCATTGAAAGGGCTACTAGAAGTCCAAGCTGTGTTTAAAAGAGGCCGTGGCACCAGGGCTATTATTGCTGATGCCAGGTGGATTTTGACTGAAAGCAGAGAATATCAGATGAATGATTATTTGTGTTTTATTGACTGTGCAAAGGTACTGGGCTGTGTGATCATAACAAATTGTGGCTAATATTGATAAGAATAGGAATTTCAATAGCTAAGTCTACTTATACAAAATCTATTCTCAGACCCAGAAGCTATTGTCCAAATAGAGCAAAGGAGTCCTGAATAATTTAAAATCAAGTAAGGTATGTGTGAGGACTGTATCCTCTCTTCATAACTATTCAGTTTGTCTGCTGCACAAATCATCTGAGAAGTTAGACTTTATGAGGAAGAATGTGACATCAGAATTGGAGAAAGCCTTGTCAACAAGCTTCATGATGCATATGACACAACCTGGCTCTCTAAAAGTGAAGAGAACTTGAAGCACTTGCTGTGGAGGATCAAAGACTGTAGCCTTCAGTAGGGATTGCATCTCAACATAAGAAAAATTAAAAATCCTTACAACTGAACTAAAAGACAGTATTATGATAGATAATTCAATTCATTGATTTCATCTCACATCCACAGTCAATGACCTTGGCACTAGCAGTCGGGAGATCAGGGGCATATAATTGAGGAATTCTACCTTCAATGATCTCTCCAAAGTTCTGAAGATCAGTGATGCACATTTGAAGATGAACCTGATTCAAATTATAGTCTTTCTAATCACCTGCAATGCATCTGAGAGCTGGACAGTGAAAAAGATGACAGAAAAATCAATGTGTTGGAGAAGAATGCTAAATATGTTATGAAAAGAGCAAACAGATATGCTTTGGAGAAATCACAACCAAAATGTTCCTTGGAGGCAAAGATGGTGAAATTTCAAATCTTATATTTCAGAAATGTGGTTATGAGGGGCTATTCCTTGGAAAGTGACATCATGCTTGGAAATGTGGGCAGAGGGAGCAAAAGAGAAGAAAATCCTCAATGAGATGGATTGACACAGTGTCTGTGGCAAAGGATTCAAATGTGTCAAGAATGATAAGAATAGGACAGAGCTCAGATATATGGTTCACAGAGTTGTTATAAGTTGTACTCGACTTGGCTGGACGTAACAACAACTCTTGTCCAGATTTACTGTCTTGAAAGCCCTGTGGAGCTATACTATTCTGCCTTACCAGATATCTCTTGCTCAAATTTGGTTTTTATATTTTGCTTAGTTGCTAGTCCTTAGGGTGTATGGAAATGGAGTTCTGGTGAGTATTTCATTATGTGACCAATAGGTCACTGGTTCAAATTTACTATCTTATTCATGATAGAAATATGGATTATCTTGAAACTGTATATTTTTACAGTCTTGGAAGGCTTGTGGAGACTTATGAGTGGGAATGAACAAGCCAATAATGGGGTTTATCTGGCTTTAAGTGGTGTAAACAATTAACATACTTGCCTACTCATCAAATCATTGGAAATTCTTCTTACTCAGTCTCTCCCTAGCCCCAAGGAAAGTCCCATTCTACAAGAGTGGCACCATGCAATATTTGTCCTTTTGTGGCTGGGATATTTCACTCAGCATAATGTTCTCCAGAGTCAACCATTTTGAATAATATTGCATGAGTTCCTTGTTTTT
>NW_006399791.1:12461262-12464467 GCF_000299155.1 Elephantulus edwardii | reverse complement strand
AAATTGGAAATTCTAGTCCACTCAGTTGTATCTCAGAAGAAAAACTTAATCAGTCACTTCCAAAATACCAGCCTCTTAAAACCCTAAAGGATACAGTTCTATTCCAGCACACAAGGGTCTCCATGTGTTATATCTATTTTGTTTTTGGTTGCTTAGTTGACCCTACATACAACCTCAGGCAAGCATTCTCTGAGTTCCAATTGTAAGACCATGAGAACACATGATCAGTACTTTTTTGAAACAGCATAAGTGGTTCAAATTATAGAATAGACAGATTTACTCAGCACCTAACAAAATGTCTGCAGCTGTTCAATAACAATTGCTGAATGGATCAATGAATAACTGAATAAATGAGCACTGGAAGCTCATGTTTTAGAATTGGACAAACCAGTTTCTTAAATTACAACTATTCAATATATAATACTCATGGATGAATTACATAAAATTGTTTTCCTTTCTATCCTAGAGAAATGGTACTTCATCAGGATTTTAATTCTCAAAGTTAATTTATCATATACCTCTATTAATTTATCAATTAAATATGCTACCTAATTTTTAGTCATCTCTTTCAGTAACACGTCTATTTTCAGGATATACATGTAGTGCATATACAGGTGTGGTTGTGTATGTGTTGTTGCTGTATGATGTTGCGTTGATGCCAACTCCTAGTGATCCTGCAGGGCACAGTAGAAGTGCCTCTGGGCAAGCTGTTAGCCCCACAGTAGCAGATCATACGGCTGCAATAGAACAGGTCTTTACTCCCTTCAAGCTGTTGCTATTCCTGTGTTCAGACCTCTAACTTCTAAGTAGGCAGATGTGCGTTTGCTTAAATATACTCTTAGTTTGAATTGTGGGATATGTATTTTTCATAAACTAGCTTTTTAATGTAGTAATGCATCATGAACATTTTTCATCTCATTAAATGTTCTTTATTGAAATGATTTTTAATGGTGAAACAACATTGTGAATTTTTTTCAAGTACCTTAATTTATTTAGCTAATGGCTTTTTGTTGATATTTAGATGGTTTTTAATGTTTTATTGAAAATATTTTTGGAATAAGCAGCTGTTTGACTAATCATATATATACATACACCAATATAATAGTGTAAATATATAAATGTGGAATTACTCAAACAGATATTTTGATGTATACTCCAAATGTACCATGTTGTAAACATTCTATTTTGTTCATATTTTGCAAGTAAATGTGGTGTATAGATGTCAATATATTGTCAATGAGTTTGAACCAATACATAGCTGACCCTCCAGAGGGTTTATGTTTTCAGAGGTTGTAAATTAAACCAGAAGAGATCATTCATAAGAGATCATTCATCTCTCTCCTACAGAGATGCTGGTGGTGTATATATGGAAGCAGAAGTGGCATCCACTTCCTAAATAACATGCCTCCAGAAACTCTATGAACTTTCATAAATGTTGATCGTTGTAGGGGGGCTTCAGGCCTTTTGTTCATAGGGTGGTTATGAGGCTTGAGGGAAATTCAACAACAATATGTATATAAAGTTGATTGTGTCTTGACTAAGTCTTCAGTTTGGAGGCTTATGTCTGAAGCCATTGGATTTAGGATTTTGAAAGGTGGGTTCTTGTTTTTGTTGAAGGTCTGGTGTGGATTGTTTGGTTGTTCTTTTTTTTCACTCACAACCATTTATGAGCTGATTGGATTTCCTGGATTTGACTAACAGCAAGCAGCTGTTTGGAAGCCTCTTGTTAAGAGCCAACATTAGAGGCTGGGGCAGGGCTTGGGTATTGAAAAGTCCTTTGGGCCATTGGGCCTATGCCCTTGCGCCTAGTTTTAATTGTGTTTTGAATGAACATCCTTGTAAGTGGTAGAACACTGTTCTGTCAATTTGATCTACTGAGGTAACTTGGGGTTACTGTGATACTGAACACTGTGCCACTGGTGTGTCAAATGCCATAATGGTCACCCATAATGAAGCTTTCAGATTGAGACACCTTTGGAAGCAGGAGTGGCATCCACTTGCTAAACAACATGCCTCTGGAAATTCTATGAACTTAGAGAAATGACAATAGTTATAGAACAATAGTAAATATATATATATATTCTGTCTATCTATCTACTATAAATATGTGTACATTGTGTGTGAATATATATATACACACACACACATATGTACACACACATATATACACACACGAATATACACACACATACAGTCAAGACAGAGCCAACTCATACGTGCCCTCCAGTGAACGTTTTCAGAGGAAGTAGAACTCCCAATCCTCACTACTGAGCCATTAGGCAATATCATGGTAGATGGAGAAAGGATTGAAGTTGTTAAAGATCTCATCTTGCTTGGGTCAACAATCAACACTCTTTGTAACAGTATTCAGGAGATCAGGAGAAGTATTAGGCAATTTCAAAGTCAGGGACTCCTCTAAAATACTGAAGACTAAATGTCAGTTTGAAGACTAAAGTTTGCCTAATTGAGTCCATGGTCTTTTTAATCACTTGCTATGCATCTGATAACTGGACAATTGAATGAGGATGACAGAAGAATTGAACTGTGGTGTTGGAGAAGAGTACTGAATTACTTCCAAAATAACAATTATATATATTAGAAAATGTGTAGCCAGAATCTTCCTTGGAATCAAAGGTGTTGAACCTTTATCTTTCAAACTTTAGACATGTTGCTAGGTAAGGCTATTCCCTGGAAAAGAACATCATGTTTGGAAAGGTGTGGAGGGCCAGAAAAAGGGGAAGACTCTGTGAGATTGATTACCTGCAGGAATGGATTCAAATGTGTCGGAGGTGATGAGGATGGTGCACAATAGTACACCATAGGATTATAGTGCACAATAGGATTCAGATCTGTTTTACAGGGTCACTATTAACCATACTCAATTCAAAGGCACCTAAAAACAATAAAATCACGTGGGGAGAGCTTGCATCTTTCTCCCACGCAGCAAGTGGTGAATTTTAACCCTGTGTCTTCGGGTTAGCAGAAAAATCTCTGTCTCTCTCTCTCTCTCTCTTTCTTATGTGTGTATGTATATATGTATGTATATATTGCGGAACAGACCACCAGCTACTCATAGGCAATTTCAAGCTGAAGCTGAGGAAAATTAAATCAAATCCAAGGCAACCAAAATATGACTTTGAGTCTATCCCACCTGAATTTCAGAACCATCTCAGGAACAGGTTTGAGGCTTTGAACACTAATGAGC
>NW_006399791.1:12459542-12459987 GCF_000299155.1 Elephantulus edwardii | reverse complement strand
TCACCACTGGACCAATTGGCAGCATCAGGATGGATGATGAAGAGACTGAGATTGTACACAGCTTTAGTATGCTTGGCTAGGGAGTCAACAGTCTTGGCACCAGCAGCCAGGAAATTAAAAGGCGCATTGCCATGGGAAAGTCTGCTGTTAGGGACCTCTCCAAAGTATTTAAGAGCCATTGTGTTTCTCTGGAGACTAAGGTGCGTCTGATGCAGGCCATGGTCTTCGCAATCACTTGTTATGCATCAGAGAGTTGGACAATGACCAAGGAGGATAGAATGAGAATTGATGCCTTTGTGTTGTGCTGCTGGAGAAGAGTATTCAGAGTACCATGGACTGCTAGGAAAACAAAAATATTCAGCCTGGAAAGGGTTAAACCGGGTGGCTCCTTGGAGGCAAGGATTCTGAGGCTCCGTCTAACATACTTTGGACATGTTGTAAGGAG
>NW_006399791.1:12454804-12459131 GCF_000299155.1 Elephantulus edwardii | reverse complement strand
TGTGTGTGTGTGTGTGTGTGTGTGTGTGTGTGTGTATTCATATATATATATATATATACTTCATGGGAGAAAGATGAGCAAACCCCTCCCATGTGATTCACTGCCTCTGAACATCTGCTGAAGGGTCAGTTATGGGTTGAGTCTGACTCAATGGTACAAAGCAACGAAAATGAATTTATTGTTCACTGTTGTGGCCAGTGTGTCCGCAGAATTTGCAGTCTGAAGCAAGTGGTTCAAATTCACCAGCTGTTCTGTGGCAGAAAGATGGGTGGTTTCCTCCATGAGATTTACTGTCTTTGAAACCCTACTGGAGGTTCAGCTATGGGCCGGTTCTGACTCTACGGGACACAACAATAGTAATTTCCAGCATTACAGCAATATACAAACCACCACTCTGCAAATGTCATATATACTAGAGACATCTGTTTGTTAGTATGTAAATAACTTACCTTATTCCTGTTTTGTATGTATCTGTTTCTTTCCTCACTGAAGATGTCAGCTTTTTCCTGAGTGATTTATAAATGTCTTTATATATGTATTATAGGTGCTTATACGACATTTGCAACATATTGTATTTTTCTCAATTTGTCATCTGCCTTTTAATTTTGATTTATTGGTTTGCTACCAACGAAAAAACATTTTAATATGTCAGTTACATTTTTATTCATTTTTGTTAGGTATTTTATGGTAAGTGTGCATAGAGTCACTGTGAGTTGTAATTGACTCAAAGGTAATAGGTTTGTTTTTAATTTGGGGTGCATTTCTGCATGTTTAGCGTGTTAGTAGAGATTTTATAGTTTTGTTGTTAAAGTTGTTAGAGAATATGATTTATTTCAAAAGATGGTATTTCAGTTTTCCATCAAATATCATTTACCTAAAAGCTTTTTTAATCTTTTATGTCTTCTTCAACACATAACAAACTTACACTTATATTTTATTTTGGTATTTGAGTTCTATGAATTTTTTCAGTATCTGTTGTTGCAAGGCCAGAAAATTATCTTAATTAAGATAATTTATAATGTGTTGCAAAATTAAGGTCCTCTTAATTGCTTCCCTGTCTTTCCCCCCCTTCTTGTTGTGTGCCATCTAGTCAAATCCAACTGACACCGGAGGAGATTGCTCCTACTTCTCCAGCAAAGCATCTGGTGAACTTGAACCGTGCACGCCTTTGGGGTTGCAGCACAACTTCTTGCCACTAGGCCACTAGAGCTGTCTTCTTCCCCATCTTAAAATTCTTTTATTACTGTGATAATATAGTCAATATAAAATTAATATAACAGTAAGATACCATCATATCACCTCAGTGACAGTAGTAAAGCTCAAAAGATAGTGAGCACCAAATGCTGGCTAGAGTGTGGAGAAACGGGAACTCTCACATACTGTCAGTAGGAATACAAAATGGTTCAACCACGAAAGAAAGCATTTCTTTCCTTTGTGTTGGCCTATCTATGTTCCACCAAAATTTTCAGAGTCTCTTTTGACATCCGTTTTGGTCTTTCTTTTCTTTCACCCTTGTCTTTGTAATAAACTTTTCTTAACTCGACGGCACATAACAAGAACAACAGCTTTATAGATGTATATCTTTGATGTCATCTCACAACTCATCTGGTCTTTGATCATTAGTATTCAGGGAAGCAAAGATATTCATGAGATGGTTTTAAATTTTGGTGAGATAGATTCATGGTGATCTTTGGTTCTAAGGGATTGTTTTCATTTTCTTTAACTTCAGTTTGAATTTATAGGTGAACAATTTGATGATTTGATCCACAGTAAGCCACAGAGCTTGTTTTGACCTGTAATATTGAGCTTCTCCATGGATATTTTTCCCAGAAGTAGTAAGTTTTACACCTGTGTAATTGACCAGTACATAGTTGATGACTGGAACAGCAGACAACTGTCAGATGTTCAGTCTGGGTTTAGAAGAGATCATGACACTAGGGACATTATAGCCAATGTTAGATGGATCCTAACTGAAAGCAGAGAATACCAGAGGAACATCTATCTCTGTTTCATTAACTATGCAAAGGCATTTGACTGTGTGGATCACAACAAACTGTAGCTGACTTTGAGAAGAAAGGGAATCCCAGAACACTTGATTATGTTCACGCAAAACCTATTCTTAGACAAGAAGGCAGTTGTCAAAACAAAGCAAGGGAACACTGCAGGGTTCAAAACCAGGAAAGGTTTATGCCAGAAATGCATCCTATTGCCATATCTTTTCAATTTATATGTGGAACAGGTCATCTGGCAGGTTGGTATCTATGAGGAGGAATGTGACATCAGGACTGCAGAAAGACTTATCAACAATCTATATTATGCATATGGCACAATCTTGCTTGCTGAAACTGAGAAGGACTTGAGGCATTTACTGCAGACGGTCAAAGACTGCAGCTTTCAACATGGACTGAAGCTCAAGATCAAGAAAAAAAGATTCTCACAATTGGGCTACTTGGGAGCATCAAGACAGATAGATAAAAGACTGAGGTTGTTAACAGTTTCAACTTGCTTGGCTCCACAACCAACACTCTTGGTACCAGAAGCCAGGAAATAAAAGACAAATTGCGTTGAGAAAATCTGCTGTCAGGGACCTCTCCAGAGTACAGAAGAGCAATGATGTCAGTCAAGAGACTAAGGTGTGCCTAATAGGCCATGGGCTTTGCATTTACTTATGAGGTATCAGAAATATGTACAATGACCAAAGATGATAGAAGAAGAGTCTATGCCTTTGAGTTGTGATGCTGAAGAAGAGTATTGAATATAGCATGGATTGTTCAGAGAATAAACAAGTCTTTCCTAGAGAGAGTGAAATAAGGATGGTCCTTGGGAGGCAAGGATTTTGAAGCTCTGTCTCACATATTTTGGCATGGTTCCAGGAGGGACAAGTCATTGGAAAGAAGCATCATGCTTGGAAGGATGGAGGGACAGCTCAAGAAAAGAAGACCCTGGATGAGATGGATTGACTCGGTTACAGGGGTAATGGAATTAGGTGTGTCAGAGACAATGAAATTGGCTCAAGATTGAGCAAGATTCAGAGCTGTTGTACATAGGGTCTCTATGAGTCATAGGCATCACAACAGCACATAACAACACAACCATAGTGGATCAAGTAAGATCTATGTATATAGTGGCCTTTGTTGCTTTTATTTAAAATATTTTCAATGAATAATTCATTTATTCTGCATAATTCAATCATTTAATCTCTATCCTCTTTTCATCTCTAAGGACATATTTTCCAACTACAAGTCCCTCTTTGCTGAAGTAAAAGAGATAAACAAAAGATTTCAAAGGGCAACTCGAGAAGACAAAGTATGATAAATGTTCGAAAAGCTAGAGTTGGAAAATTAAAAGGGAAGAACATACTCAACATTTATAAAAATGTAAGAACTGAACAAGAAAATCAAGCCTCAAGTTGCAATATCAGAGGGTTCTGTGGGCAATATCTTGAATGATGCTGGAAGTTTCGAAAGAAGATAGATGGAATACCCTGAGTCATTGTACCAAAAAGAAATGGTTGACACAGACTCATTTCAGGAAGTTGTTGTTGTTGTTATGTGCCATCGAGTTACTTGAGACTCATAGTGACCCTATGTACAACAGACCTAAATTCTGCTCTGTCCTGTGCCAATCGCACTGTCTCCGATACACTCATCCAGATTACCCTAGTTACTGAATCAATCCACCTCATAGAGGGCCTTCCCCTCCTGCGCTGTCCCTCCACCCTACCAAGCATGGTGTCCCTCTCCAAGGACCTGTCCCTTTTTACATGTCCAAAGTATGTTAGGTGGAGCCTCAGAATCCTTGCCTCCAAGGAGCCGCCCAGTTTGACCCTTTCCAGGATGAATCTGTTTGTTTTCCTAGCAGTCCATGGTACCCTCAATACTCTTCTCCAGCACCACAGCACAAAGGCATCGATTCTCCTTCTGTCCTCCTTAGTCATTTTCCAACTCTCTGCCGCATAACAAGTAATAGCAAAGACCATGGCCTGTATAAGACACACCTTAGTCTCGAGAGAGACACCATTGCTCTTTAGTACTTTGGAGAGGTCCCTAACAGCAGACTTTCCCATGGCAATGTGCCTTTTAATTTCCTGGCTACTGGTGTCGGAAGTGTTGACTATGGAGCCAAGCAAACTAAAGCTGTGAACAATCTCAATCTTTTCACCATCCATCCTGATGCTGCCAATTGGCCCAGAGGTGAGAATGTTTGTCTTCTTGACATTGAGCCTCAATCCAAGCAAACTAAAGCTGTGAACAATCTCAATCTCTTCACCATCCATCCTGATGCTGCCAATTGGCCCAGAGGTGAGCATGTTTGTCTTCTTGACATT
>NW_006399791.1:12443665-12454609 GCF_000299155.1 Elephantulus edwardii | reverse complement strand
GATCTTGACCCCACATTTCTCCTCAAAGAGCCCAGCCTCCCAGATAATCTGTTCAGCATACAGGTTGAAAAGGTATGGAGACAGGACACATCCCTGGTGTACGCCTTTCCCAATTTTGAACCATGCAGTGTTTCCTTGCTCTGTTCTGACGACTGCCTCTTGGTCCAAGTATAGGTTTTTCATTAGTACAATAAAGTGTTCTGGGATTCCCATTCTTCTCAGAGTCAGCCACAGTTTGTTTCAGGAAGTAGCATCTGATAAAAAACCAATGGGAATGGAAGAAGGAGAGCAACCTACATGGAAAGCATTGGCACAAAATAAGACCTAGAATCAAGGAAATACTAATTGAGTTGTTTCAGGAATCAGATATGACTATGTCATAAATGTTTGGACAGCAGCTACCTGGCCAACTGACTGTAAGAGATCCATTGTTCCTATATCCCAAAACAGTTATTAAACAGAAAGTACAAATTAATAAACAATATTATTAATATCACATGTAACTAACATCTTGCTGAAGATTATCAGAAATGGCTGAAATAATACAATATTAAGGAGCTGCCAGAAATTTAACCTAAATTCCAAAGCAATAAACAACATTTTGCTTATGTCAGATGCATATTGGCAGAAAACAGAAAAGAAAGATGTTTACTTGTGTTTTGTTGATGGTACTGCATTTGACTGTGTGAATCATTAAGAAGAATGGGAATCCCAGAACAATTCACTGCTTATGTGAAAACCATACCTAGACCAAGAAGCTGTTGTCAAAAACTGGATGGTTTCAAGTCAGCAAAAATGTTTATCAGGGGTATATCCTTTCACCATAGTTATTCAATCCATATGCTGAGCAAATCATTTGAGAAGTTAGACTATATGAAGAATTATGTAGCACCAGAATTGGAGGAATATTCATTAAAAATATGTGTTATGTAGATGTCACAACCCGGCTTGCTAAAAATGAATGGAACTTGAAATATTTACTGCAGAAGATCTTTAGTAGGTTTTCCATCCTAATATCAAGAATACTAAAGTCCTCACTACCAGACCAACAGGCAGCATTGGTGTATATGGAGGAAATACTGAAACTGTTGACTATTTTATTTTTCTTGAATATGTAACCATTACCCATGGTAACAGCAGTCAAGAAATCAAAAGATGAATTGCATTCAGAAAATCTGTTGTCCACGAACTACCTCTTCAAAGTCTTAAGTGTGGTAACACTAGTTTTAGACCAAACCAAGGACTTTACAGTTACATTCTGTGAATCTAATGGTTGTACAATGACCTACTTGTTGCACAATTAACATGAATGACGTAAGAAGAAATGATGGCTTTGCTTTGTGGTGCTGTGGAAGAGTCTTGAAAATACTACAAAGTACCAAAATAACAAAAATCTGTTATTGAAGTGATGCTGAAACTCTGTATCATGTACTTTGGGTGTGTTCTGGAAAAGCACTAGTTCTTGGAAAAGAACATCATGCTATAAAAAGTGGAGGGTCAGAGAAAGAGAAGAAGAAGCCCAAAACGCTTGGATTAACAGTGACTGCAGCATGTGACAGACCATGAAGATGGTATAGGATAGGGATGAGGATGGTTCAGATGTGTTGTTCATAGGGTCACTGTCAGTCATACTTACATACAATGGCACCTAACAACAACTGTGAAAAACACTGTGATACTTCCTAAAAAGTTAGGAATAGAAATACCATTTGACCCAGAAATCTTATGCATTCTAAAGAATTTTGACTTGTGACACAGATGTACATATACAGGTGTACATGCACATATGCTCATTACAGCACTATTTACACCAGCATAGAGATGGAAACAACCCAACTGTCCATCCAGGGATGAATGGCTACAGAAACTAGAGTGTATTCCCACATGGAATAGACTGTAACAATAAATAGTAAAGAATGATAAAGAATTTGTGAAACACTGCACAATGTGGATGAAAATAGAGATCATTTTGGTGAGGGAAATAGGTTAGTCACAAAAGAACAATTATGATATTGTTGTTGTTATATGCCATTGAGTCACCTGCAACTCATAGCGATCTTATGAACCCTATCAGCCCTAAACCCTGATCTATCTTGTTGTTGTTGTTGTTGTTGTTGTTAGGTGCCGTCGAGATGTAGACGATTCATAGCAGGAAGAGTCAGCCATCCCTTGGGTTGGTTTTGACTCGATGTTTGGTACACACAATACTATTAGAATGCAGAAGATCAGGCTTCTGTTCCGTGTGGAAGACTGTCCATTATGTGTGTCTAAAAGGACTCTACTGCTCATACATGCTAGGTCATTGTTAGTATTTCCCAAGAATGAGGTCCTGCAGACCCCTTCGATTTATTTTTTTTTCATCTTGGCTTATCTGTTGCTTGTTTATTTTGATTGGCCTTCTCAATATTTAGTAAATACTTAAGAGTTTTACAAAGAACAGTAAGTTAACAAAATAATATTTCTGTGTGTATAAAGAAACATAAAAATATATTTACATATATGCAAACAAGTTTTTATACATTATATATAAAATAGACATTATGCTATATGTGGGATTCATATATATGTGTCATGAATGCACATATTTATATTATGCTGTTATGTCCTCTTTATTTGAAACTGACTCATAGCTGACAGTATGGGTTTTCAGACAATTACAGATTGTTAGAAGTAGTAAATTGCACTGGTAGAGATTGTCAATCTTTCTCCCATTTTTTTATCATATATGACATTACATTTATACTATATATTATAAATTCAATATATAATGCACACAGTTACTGTTGTTGTTGTTGTTATTGTTAAGTGTTGTCAAATCGTAGACAACTCATAAGAACAGAACACTTGTATAACTTTTCATCGTTTCTCCAAGTTCGTGGAATATCCAGAGAGAAGCTGTTTCAGAAGTGGATGCCACTCCTGCTTTTAAGCCTGTTAAATCTGAGAGCTCCATCGAACACTGACCACCATGGGTAACCATTATCACATTTGACACTTTAGTGTTTAGCATCACAGTAACCACACGTTACCTCTGTACAGCAAATTAACAGGCCAGTACTATGCCCTTTTGAAGAATGTTTGACCAAAACCAGTTAATTCCAGGTCTGAAGACCCAAATGCCTTTTTAAATAGGAGGGCAAATCCAATCACCTCACACCCAATTGTGAGCAAATATTTAGCATCCAAGCCTCAACTAAAGCCAGAAAACACACCTTTGTAGAATCTGTCAGCTCCACATATCTTCCTGAACACACTGGCAATATTAAATCTTCCATGTGTTATATGTAAACTAACATTTGATGGTGCATGTACTTTTCAGAGATATGGAGATTCACATCTTAACTCTAGCAGCATTATTGGCAGAGAACCTGTCAAGACTGTCCACTTTGTTTATAATCTGTATATTCCCTATAGTAGATACATATTAGAAATGGCATTTGGTTAATGCAAGAGCAGATTCTCGTTTAACTTTAAACCTTTAGAATTTCGCTTTTCTTCAGGAAATCAGACAGTTTGACCAATTGCCTTTAACACGGAATGAAGTATATTACACTTTCTTTCTGTTGCTGTTGTTGTGTACTGTGGAGTCAGAACCGACCCACAGTTGATCCTTCAGGGATTTGCAGAGGTGCTTTAATAGTATGGAAGGAGATTGCCCATCTTTATCTTACTGAGCAGCTTGTACATTGAACCATGTGCCTTCAGGACTGCAGGACAGCCCCTCACCAATCCTTCTGATTGTCAGTCGTAGTAGACAAGTATTAGCAACTTAATTTTCACTTCCTCTTATAGGATCACTGCAGTAACTGGCCAGATCATGTTGGGTGAAAGGTTGTTGCCCAACCAAATTTGAATATTTCTTGCCAAGCAGGCTTATCTACCTTGGATCTTTATGTACTGTTTTATTCCATACCATAAGCTAATCTTTCATAACATCGATGACTGTCTGAACCATGGCTAAATCATGAAATACTGCATAATGGCTGTCTGTGGCACATTTCAGTATACTTTTTGTGCTTTAGGGAGCTCTGGTAGCTTAGTGGTAAGGAGTTGCACTACCTATATAAAAGAACTGTTTAAAAGGGATATATGATTAGGTATTATTGCCATGACAGGAGTCCAAAACAAAGGCTGCATAGTGCAGTGGACTTGTGGTGAACGTATTATACAACAATGAAAGAATTTCTCTTTTACTTTTCAAAGAGAGGAGCAAACTGGGAAGGAGACTGGGCAGGGAGAAAAGTGCAACAATGAAGAAACAGATATTCAAAGGCTCTGTAAATTCTCATTAAAATTAATAATAATAAAAAAGAGAGAAAAGAATAAAGATAAAGAAAAAAATACCCTGATATAAAAGATTCCTTAAATGTCCATGTATATTAAAATGATAATTTATTATTATTGTTGTTAAGTGCTGTCAAGATGTAGGTGACTCATAGCGACCCTATGAATGAAATACCTGGCCACCTGTATAGCTTTCGGCCTTTCTCCAGGTTTATAGGGTTTCCAGAGGCAAGCTATTTCAGAAGTGGATGCCACTCCTTCTTCCAAGCTTGTTTTAATCAGGAAGCTCCACCAAACACTGTCCACCATGGGTAACCATTATCGTATTTGACACATCACAGTGTTCAGCATCACAGCCACCATGAGTTGCCTCTGTACAGCAAGTGGGCAGAGCAGGACTATACAACTTTATCTTAGTAGGATTAATTAATCACTGAAACATGTAATCTTAAATAGAGTGAATATTTTTACAAGACTAAGTCATTATAAAGGAAAAGTCAAGACTGTTTTAAGTGGATTTTATAATATCAAATTTGCTTTTAAATAAATGAAATATACTGTACTTAAAAAAAAAAAAGGTACATGATTTGAATCCACTGGCCAGCTAGTCTATGGGATAAAGGTGGGCAAACTCCTCCCATGGGATTAACTACTGAAAAGCCACTGGAACATGAGTTATGAGACAATTCTGACTCAATTCAGCATAACAATGGCAATCTTTTTCTTCACTTATACTGAGTTGTAACATTAATCCAAAGCATCTCTGGCAGTTAGAATTATCTGTGAGTGGCTCCTCAGAAGACAGATGTTGCATTGTACAGATTAGGAACTCAGTAGAAGATTGCTAAGAGTCAGAATCAAGTCTATTGCAATGAGAATGTGTTCCTGGCTAGCTTTTTCCAAGATACAATTACCAGATAATACTTTCCTTTCCCATTGATTGTTCCAAGCAGTACAAAGATTTGAGCAAAATAAATAAGCATAAGCAGTCACGAACTACACCATACGTGCTGAATGACACAATTTGACTAAAATTGTGATTCCCTCCCAACTTGCATAAATGTCCCTTTATAGGAAAAAAAGAAATGTATTACTTCCTTTATTACCTTTCAATAAAACACAAAAGAGATACAGCTTTATACAGTCATAGAAGTATTGTAAGCTGGTACAAATTAGAGTATGAAAATGATCGGAAATAATTCCCTGAACAGAAACTTCCCTAAGTCTTTTTTCTCACCTCTCTCTCTGAATCTTGATTGTTGTCCATTGTTTCTACTGCAGTAAGCAGGTGGTCTTTTAATATGGATAAAGGTAGTACCTTTTAAAGAACACAGGAGGGATTAGGAAATTGGATGTCTTTTGTTTGTTTGCTTGCACAGAGGTCCTTACAGTGAGAAGTGGTATGAGAGCTACTAGAAACTTCACTCAAATAATTTGGCCTTTGTCTTTGATTTCTAAGAGTAAAAATTTGGAAGTTCCTCAGCATTTGAAGTCTCTGTTGTATTGCAGAGCTCTAGTTACCATCTAAAGGCTTTTAGTAATGAGGTGACAGCAGGAGAAGGAAAACTGGCTGGAGTGTCAGTTATGGGTCAGTTCTGTTCAATGGCACACAACAACAAGGCAAGAAAGACCCACTATGTGATGTCAGCCCAATTCCAGAAGGAGTGGGCAGAGGCTGAGTTCAGCCAATCATGCCACCATAAAATTTAGTGAAACCCCAATACAACCTCTGGTGACTGAAGTCCCAAGACCTTCCTGCTTGGTGAAATATGTAGATGCCTGAAAGGAGAATGTATTCTCTTATTAGTACTTTTGTTTGTAAGATCCACTTGGGGAGTAGGGTGGTTCCAGAAATTCTGGCAACACTAGTCTGTCTATGAAACATTGCAGTACCAACAAAAAGGCCACATACGTCACTGTTTAAATCCACCAGCTACCCTTTGGGAAAAAGACAGGCAACCTCCTTCTGTAAAGATTCATAACTTTGGGCCTGCGAGAGGGTCTCGATGAGTTGGAATCTACTTGATAGCAGTAGATTTTCTCAGATATTTCCCTGTTAATCATTTCAGTGAGTCATAGAAGCCATGTTTATTCCAAGTCTAATTTATAGTAAGAGTTTACAGTCCATTATAAACAATATTGTCCAATTGTACAAATTACTACTTAAATCAGCATAAGGAAAATTTTAGCTCAACAATTGATCTATGAATGAACACGTGTAACATCTCAGATAAGTCTGTGGTACAATAAGAAGAGTTCATAAATTAAGATCTGAAAACAGGACAAGTCCATTGCTAAATAAGAAGGTCCAGTGTGCCTCTCACATCCTCTCTGACTCGAAGGCAGCAGGAGGAGGGGTTTTGCATTCTTTCAGGGATGTCCTTTCCATGGGCTCATCTCAGAAAGGCATTGTTCAAATTCCATTCCTGGAGTCAGGTAAGTCAGTGTTCCGCTCTGCCAGGTGTCCTTCATGTGAAGCCCAGGTAGTGGCCACAACTCCTGGGACGGTGGTGAGAGGGAAAAAAGGAAATGGACATGGTGAAGGAGGGATATGGGGGACTGGAAAAGTTTAAAAAGTCTGTTGGGCAGGTGCAACCTGGGAGGTATAAAGGAAGAAAGAAGGCCTCAAGTGCCACCCAAAGGAGCCCACCAAAGGAAGGACCTCACACTATCAAAGAGAGCCAGGGCTGAGTAGGAAGCAATATCCTCTAAATGCAAAAGAGTGGGAAAAATTGTTTATTCATGATCCAATTCTCAAGATGACACTGAGAAATTGTTGTTGCTATTATTATGTGCTTTGAGTCACTTGCAACTCATAGCAACCCTATGTACAACAGCTCTGAAGTTGCCCTATCTTGAGCCAGTCTCACTGCAGTTCCTGTGTCAATCCATCTTATCAAAGGTATTTCTCTCCTGAGCTGTCCCTTCACCCTTCCAAACATGATGCCCCTCTCCAAGGACTGTTCCCTCCTTGCAACATGCTTAAAGTATGTTAGATGAAGCTTCAGAATCCTTGCCTCTAAGAAACAGACTAATTTCATTTCTTCACCATCTATCATGATGTTGTCAATTAGGCCAGTTGTGAAAACCATTTTTTCTTGATGTTGAGGTTCAATCTATATTGATGGCTGCAGTCCTTGACCTTCTGCAGCAAGTATTTCAAGTCATTTTCAACTTCAACAAGCAGAGTTGTGTCATCTGCATAACTCAGATTGTTGATGAGTCTTCCTCCAATCCTGATGCCACATTCCTTCTCACAGAGTCCAGTCTCCCAGAAGATCTGTTATGCAAATAAACTGAAAGGTATAGAGATAAGACACATCCCTAGCATACACCTTTCCTGACTTTGAACCATGCACTGTTACCTTGCTCTGTTCTGATGACCACCTCCTGGTCCAAGTATAGGTTTCACATAAACACAATCAAGTGTTCTGTGATTTCCATTAGTCTCAGAATTAGCCATGGTTTGTTGTGACTCACACAGTCAAGTGCCTTTGCATAGTCAATGAAACACAGATAAATATTCCTCTGGTACTGTTTTCAGCCAAGAACCATCTAACATTAGCTATAATATCCCTAGTACCACAACCGCTTCTAAACCCAGCCTGTATATCTGGGAATTCTCTGTTGATGTGCTGTTCCAGTCATTTTGGGATGGTTTTCCAGCAGAATCTTGCTTGCATGTGCTATTAAAATATTGTTAAATAATTTCTGCACACTATTGGGTCACCTTTCTTTGATATAAGAAAAATATAGTTCTCTTCCAGTCAGCTGGTCAGGTCATTTTCCTCCAGATTTCTTGGCACAATGTAGTGAGCCCATCCAGGGCAGTTAGGGAACTGAATATTATTGTAGTCATTTTCACAGATCTACTGAGTTATGGAAATAAAGTTTACTTGAGTCTGCAATCAACACGGATGGAAGCAACGGTCAAGAAATCATGATACACTGAGTAAATCTGCTGCCAAAATCCTTTTTTAAGGATACCACTTGAAAACTAGGGTGAACCTGACTCAAGCCATGGTATTTTTTCATTTTCTTATATGCATGCCAAGTTTGAATAAGGAAGACCAAAGGAGAATTTATCATTTTGAGTTGTGGTGTCAGTAAAAAAAATAAAATATTGAATATAGCCAAAGAGTATACACAAATTTGTCTTAGAAGAAATAAGATTAGGGTTAGCTTAGGGAATCTGATTTTACACCCCTGTCATATAGTCAACTGCAATTCACAATGTTTGTTTCCAAGGCTGTGCACTCAGAGAAATCTGCAAAGAATATTATGGACATCTAATTATAATAAATCAGCCAAAGGAATACAATTCCATTGATAAACAAGAGATCACTATGAATTGGAATTGCATTGACAACAGCTGGACTTAAAGATGTATTCACATCTTTAGCAATCTGAACATAAGACATCCATGATAGACTAAAGAAGAGAGTTGGAGAGGCAAGGGACTTCAAACAAGCAAAATACTTCTGAAAAACAAAAATGAGATTGGAGGCATAGTACTCCCTGACTTCAAAACTTACTACACAGCAGTAGTAACAGCATGGTACTGGTACAATTACAGGCACGTAGACCAATGGAACAGAATTGAGAACCCAGAAAAAAGACGCAGCTATCTATGGCCAACTGAAATGAAAGCTATCAAATGGGAAAATGACAACCTCTTTAACAAATGGTGCTAGCAAAACTGGACTTCCACCTGCAGAAAGCTGAAACAGGAATCACATCTCACACTATACACAAAAATTAACTCAAGGTGGACCAGAGACCTGAGAGTAAAGCCCAAAACCGTAATGTTCGTAAGCTTAGAAGCTTACAAAGTTTAAAGAGATTGCCAAATACAACCAGAAATGCACAATCTGAAGAGGATGCAATTGATGTAGGGGACCTTCAGAGGATTAAATCCACGTGTGCATCAAAAACTTTTTCCAAAAGGGTGCAAAGAAGACCTACAGGCTGGGAACAAGCATTTGGTAATACCATCTCAGACAAGAGTCTTATAATAAAAGTTTACAAAATGCTTCTGGGCCTCCACAAGAAAAAGATTGATAACCCAGTTACAAAATGGGCAAAAGACATGGAAAGAATTTTCAGAGGAAGATATTCGAATGACAAACAGACACATGAAGAAATGCTCCAAATCACTGGCAGTAAGAGAGATGCAAATCAAAAGCACAATGAGATACACTCTCACTCCAGTAACAGTGGCAAAGTTTAACAAGGAAGCAAGTAATAAATATTGGAGAGGATGTGGCCAGAAAGGAACTCACACATTGTTGGTGGGATTGTAAGATGGTACAACCACTCTGGAAGGTAGTTAGGTGCTTCCTCAAAAAGCTGAACATAAAAATTCCATATGACCCAGTTATTCCACTATTTGGAATAACCTGAGAAAATGAGAACTGAGACACAAATGAAGATTTGTACACCAATGATATGGTAGCATTATTCACCATTGCAAGGCACAATGGAATACTATGCAGCATGCAGGAGCAATGATTTTGTAAATTATTACCTATTTGGGAGGGATTGGAAGGCATTATGCTGAGTGAACTATCTCAGTCCAACAAGGATAAATATTGTCTAAAACCATTATTTTAGTATAAGGATCGAAGAGGATGGGAGAGGTTGGAAGCAGAGGGATGAGGATGTACAGCCGGACATGGGGTGAGGTGGGGATTATTCATGGAGTTGCACAGTTTGATGGGGGTGAGGGAAATTGAAAGAATTTGTTCTTGTAAATAATGTATTTGAATTTTGTAAACAAACTACTGGGGAGGAGAAGAACATTGTTCTAAGTACGAGAGAGAGAGAGAGAGAGAGCTGAGAATATTTGAAGAAGTAGTGGTGCTCTGGTGGCCTAGTGGAAAGAGATGTCTTACAGTTCCAAAGGCCACCAGCTGCTCCGCAGAAGAAGGATGGGCAATCTCTTAGCGTCCAATTAACTGCCTCTGAAAACCCACCACAGGGTCAATTATGGGTCGGTTCTGACTCGATGGTACACAACAACAACAGTAGAAGGATGCATCCTTGAAGAGGACATGCTGCCTTGAAGAGGAAGTACTGTCATGATTGTTTCTACTGACATAGATTATACTTTGCTACATTAAGTTTTCTTCTTTCCACTGTAATTCTTTCTTCCTCCTGGGTTTCAATGTTGTGTAGAGTGGAATGTTATGTCTCACAAAGTTGGATTAACTCAATTGTTATGGGATTTGGAAATAAAACCCTGCCTTGATACCAAGCGTGCGTTTTCTTTAGCCTGAAGATCCTTGTTTTATGACATTACTGCCTATCATTTTGAGATTATTCTGAACTCTAATGGAAAAAATCACTTTTCTGACATCCTCTTCTTCACCTGAATGAGTTTGCAATTTTCTCAGCTTTGTTGGATGTTTATCATCCTCTGTTCCCATCAGCTTTAGGCCTTTTATAAACTCCACAATGCACATGCTGGCTGATGGCTTTTCCTGCTTGCTATGAGAGTATTATTATTTATTTATTCATGTGTGTGTGTGTGTGTGTGTGTGTGTGTGTGTGTGTATATAACATTATGAGATATGTTGTTGTTGTTGTTATGTGCCGTCGAGTCGCCTGCGACTCATGGCGACCCTATGTACAACAGCCCTAAACTCCGCTCTGTCCTGT
>NW_006399791.1:12429848-12441700 GCF_000299155.1 Elephantulus edwardii | reverse complement strand
GGGATAGACTCAAGGTCATATTTTGGTTGCCTCAGATTTGGTTTAATTTTCCTCAACTTTAGCTTGAATTTGCATATGAGATATAGTTCGATTTAATTTCATAAAGAGCATACTTGTGTAACTAGTTCCCAGATGAAGACACAGATCATTACCAGCATCTCAAAAATATGCCTCTACTTCTTGTCAATCAGTACCTAATAGATATTCTCTCAAGAATATTTATTATTCTAACGTTTTAAGAATATCTATTATCTGATTTCTCGAAAAGGAAAGAAAACAAAACAACAGTAAAACATGTTGCTATTAAATGGAATCCAAGTCACGGTAAGTGCGTATGTTACCAAACAGCTCCAGAGAACTCTCTTGGTGATGGTCTTAGTGGAGGGAGATTGCCAGGACTCTGTTTTGGTTCTGCTGCTTGGATCCAAACCAATAACTGTTAAGCTAGTATTCGAGCTCACACTGACCCCTTAGTGACTTCAGCTGTAACGCCACATTTTTGGTACCTTATATGAAGTTGTGGTAAAAGGATATTCCCCTGCCTTGAAGAGGGAGTGCTTTCATGACTGTTCCTGTAGACAGTGATTATCCTTTGCTCCATTAAGTTTTCTTTTTCCATTGTAACTCTTTTTTAACCTAGGTTAGAACGTTGTATATAGTTGAGCCTATTTCTCATGTATGGATCTATATGAAGAAGAGCTCATTTGAGAGGCTAGGTTTTATGAGGAATGTAGCATCAGGATATAAGACATTTGCTGCAGGTGGACCAAAACTCTATAGTCTTCAATATAGATCGAAGCACAACATCAAGAAAACAAAGATTCTCACCATTTGGCCAGTAGGAAGTACCATGATTAGATGGAGATTAAGATTGTTAACAATATCAGTTTGCTCAGTTCGATAGTCAAGATTTTTGGCACCAATAGTCAGGAAATCAAAAGATGAATTGCACTGGGAAAATCTTCTGCCAGGGGCCTCTCAAGAGTGTTGAAGAGCAACAGTGTTAGTCTAAGACTAAGGGGCACCTGAACCAAGCCATGGCCTTCACAATTACTTACTTTGTGGCAGTGAGCTAGACAAAGACAAAAGATGATAGAAAAAGAATCAATGTATTTGAGTTGTTGTGCTACAGATGAGTATTGAACATACTTTGGAGTACCAACCAAACAAGCAGGTCTGTCTTGGAGAGGGTGAAACCAAGATGCTCCTTGGAGGCTAGGATTTTGAAGCTTTGCCTTACATAATTTCGGCATGTTGCCAGAAGAGGTCACTCCTTGGAGAAGAATAAGATGCTTGATAGGGTGGAGGGACAGAACAGAAGAGGAAGACCCCTTATGAGACATATTGACACAGTAACGGGGGTAATGGGAGTAGGTGTGTCAGAAACAGTGAGATTGATTGTACATCATGTCACTATGACTGCTAGGTGACTCAACAACAACAACATATGAAGTTATTCTTAGAAAATATACTCTGTGTATCTGGCTTCTCCTATTCAGCCTGATGTTAGCAAATACAGTCACATTGTCAGTCGTAGTTATAATTTATTTGATCATGTGGTACAATATTCTTTCTTAATGTGGCACTGATATGTTTATAAACACTTTCATTTATTTAGGTAGTGTCAAGTTGGGATAATTGTTCATAAGACTTATGAATGCTCTATTACATATTTTTGTGGATATGTGCTTACATAAAATAACTAGGAGTAGAGTTGCTGGTTTTTATTGTTTTTTTTTTTTCCTTAGTGCAAATTTGCTATTATTTCATTAAGTTTTAAAACAGAAGAAAAGTAAATATACTGTTTAAGTCCACAATTTATTATTTATAAATCCTAAGGTTGTTATCGTTGTTGTTAGGTGCTGTCAAGTCACCTGCGACTAAGTCTATGCACAAAAGCTCTGAAGCTTGCCTTGTCCTGAGTCAGTCTCACTAATTCCAACACACCTACCCTCGTTGGCCCAGGTACTGCATCAATCCATCTCACCTAGGGTTTTCCTCTACAGACATGTTTGTTTTCTTGCAGTCTACGGTATGTTCAAAACTCTTCTCCAGCCCCGCACCTCAAAGACATTGATTCTTATTCTGTCATCTTTAGTCATTGTCCAGCTCTCAGATTCATAGCAAGTAATTACAAAGAACAGTGGCCTGGATCAGGTGCCCCTTAGTCTCTAGAATGACATTGTTGCTCTTTAGTACTCTGGAGAGGTCCCTACCAGCAGATTTTCCCACTGGAATTAGTGCTTTGATTTACTGAGTGCTGGTGCCAACAGTGTTGATTGTGAAGCTGTAATTGTTAACAACCTCAATCTCTTCTCCATTTATCATGGTGCTGCCAATTGGTCCATTGGTGAGAATCTTCATCTTCTTGAAGGTGAACTTAAATCTATAGTGAAGGCTACCCTCCTTGACCTTCGGCAGCAAATGTTTCAGGTCCTCCTCAGTTTCAGCAAGCAAAGTTTTATCTGGATAATGTAGGATGTTGATTGATGTCACATTCCTTCTTATACTGCACAGCTTCCTGAATGATCCGTTCTGCATCAATTGAAATGGTATGGATACAGAATACATCCCTGTCACAATGATTTCCTGATTTTGAGCAGTGCAGTGTTACCTTGCTCTGTTCTGACAGCTGCTTCCTGGTCCAAGTTTAGGTTTTGCATAAGCACAATCAAGTATTCTGGGATTCCCGTTCTCCTGAAGGTTAGCCACAATTTGTTGTGATCCACACAGTCAAATGCCTTTGTATAGTCAATGAAACACAGATTCCTCTGGTACTCTTTGTTTCTGCCAAGATCCACTTGACATTGATGAAAATGTCTCTAGAGCCATGACCTAAACCCAGCTTGTATTTCTGGTATTTCTCAGTACTATTTCAGTAATTTCTGGATAATCTTCAGCAGGATTTTGCTTGTGTGTGATATTAGTGGTATTGTTCAATAATTTACACTCTCTATTGGGTCGCCTTTTTTTGGAATGGGAATAAATATAGATTTCTTCCAGTCGGTTGGCCAGGTAGTTGTCCTCCAGATTTCTTGGCACAACCTGGTGAGCACATCCAAGACAGCATCTGTTTGTTGAAATATGTCAATTGGTATTCATTCCATCAATTCCTGGGGCTTTATTTTTTGTCAAGTCCTTCAGAGCAGCCTGAACTTCCTCCTTCATCACCATTATGTCTTAATTATATGTTGTTTCTTGAAATTCTTCTTTGTCAGCCAATTGTTTTTGGTACATTGACTCTTTATACTGCTTCAATCTTTTTTTAATGCTTTCTGAATCATTCAATATTCTGTCCATATCATCCTTAAGTATTGCAACTCACAGCTTCAATATGTTCTTTAACTCCTTCAGCTTAAGAAATTCCAAGCAAGATAGACTTTTTTGATTTTCTGACTCCAGCTCCTTGCACATTTCATTATAGTGTGTTGCTTTGTCTTCCTGAGCTGCCCTTTGAAATCTTTTATTAAGCTCCTTATTATTTTTTATTTCTTCCTTTTGCTTTGGCTCCTCAGTGCTTTAGTGCAATATTCAGAGTTTCTTGTGACGTGCATTTTGGTTGTTTCATCTTCATCTTTCTTTGTCATGACATTTTGCATTCTGCAGGGATGATATTCTGGAGACCTTCCTGTAGCTCATCTGGCCTTTGTTCAAGGCCTCAAATCTGTTACTAAGTTGGTTTTTAAGTTGAGGGGCATAGACTCAAGATGAAATTTTGATTTCTGTGGATATGAATTGACTTTCTTTAGCTTTAATTTTAACTTGCATATCAATAGTTGATGGTCTGTTCCACAATCAGCACCTGGTCTAGTTTTCACTGGTGATATTGAACGTCTTCAATGATTCCTTCCGTAGATGTAATCGATCTGATTCCTGTGCATCCCATCAAGGGAAATCCATGTGTATAGCCTGCATTTATGTTTTTTATAAAATGTATTTGTAACAGAGATATTATTGATTGTGCAGAATGCGATCATTCTATCCCCAGCCTCGTTTCTGTCACCAAGTCCATGTTTTCCAATTACTGATCATTCTTTCTGGTTCTCAATTTTCACATTCCAGTCACCCATTATTGCTAGTGTATCTTGGTAACATGTTTGACAGATTTCTGACTTCAAAAGTTGGTAGAAATCATATATTTCCTCCTTTTTTGGCTCTTGGTGTAAAATACGAATGAAAAGTGGTTTTAACAGTTCTTGCTTATATGCATATGGATATTATCCTGTCACTAGCAATATTGTATTTCAAAATGTATCTAGAAAAAGCCTTTTTAGCTATGAAAGCCACCCCATTTTTTCTCACCTTTTCATCTCTAGCATAATAGATCATATGATCTTATGATTCAAAATGTCCCATGCTAATCCATCTCACTTCATCAATACCTAATATATCAATATTTATGCACTCCACTTCTTTCTTTTATTTTTCCATTTCTTTCTTAATGATGTCTTGTTTTCCTACATTCACATTCCATGTTCCAATCATTAGTTTGTGCTTACAACTGTTCTTAATCCTTTGTGCTTCCAAATTTAAGGGCTCAGCATCAGTTGCCATATCTGTTAGTCTACTCTACGTGTGCTCTATTGTACATACGGTTTTCAAAGGCCTGTTGTATTTCTGAAGTAGATGGCCAATCCTTCCTCCTAGTCTGTCTTAATTTGGATGCTTGTACATAGGGTCGCTATGAGTAGCAAATGACTCAATGGCACATAACAACAAACAACAACAGTTTTAGAACAGTATCTGTCAGGCAAGCATTCTCCCGAAAGAGCAGATGAAATCCTAATACATTAAATTTACTCAGAAACATTTACAGTCCCAACCAGTTGTTGTTGTTTTGAGTTGCTCTTGAGTGAAGTACAACTCACAGCGACCCTGTGACTAGCTGACCAGAACCCTGCCCTCTCCAGTGCCATCCTCATCATTTTTTTTGAGGTTCTGGCTTGTTTTATTGTCATTTAAAAACAACTTTAAAAATGCTAATATTTCTGGCAAAAACAAACAAGGAAATGGGACCATTTGACAGTTCTGTGAAATTTGCCTGGATAGTCTAGGGCTCTAGGCTGGTTGGAGGTGGCAAACCCAGCTTGCAGGGCCAGCCACCCACAGGTCCTCCCCTAGCACTAGTGGCATGGGTCCCCCAGTGAGACGTCACAGGCAGATACCTATTTCACACTGGTGTATGAAGAGTGACTATAAAATGTCTGTTTAGAGCAAATCAAGACCTGAAGGGGGAATGGGAAGGACACCCTCACACCAAGTCTCTGCTGTCACTCCAGCTTCTCCAACCAGCTGCTGTCTGTCATTTCTCTGCTGACTCAAACAGCCTTGGGGACGATGGGGATGAGGCAGAGGGCCAGAAACTTCCACAGCATCACAACTTTGCACAGCCTCTGGCCTCAGTGGGAACCCAAATATTGGGTGGGAGAGGCAGTGTGATCTGGCTGGCTGGGGGCCCCACAGGAAAGGTGGGAGGAGGGGGCCGCCCGGCAGCTTCTCAGGCTGGGCTTGAGGAGAAAGAGCATCCTTCTCACTGGTGTGTCCTTGAAGCGCTCTCCTGTCCCATTAACCTTGATTCACCAATGAAGGGACGGCAGTCCAACAGTGGGGGAGAGGGGGCCCCAGGCTCAGTCACTGTCAGAACCTACAGCAGAAGATCCCTTCCGTTTCCGCTTGGTGGGCTTCGGTTTCGTGTCTTCTTCCGAGGCACTGCTACAGCCAGACTCTTCCTCAGCATTGGGGGGCTGTGTGGCATTCTTTCGACTTCGAGGGCTGGACAGAGCTGCTTTTCGCCAGCTCTTGGGTGGCATCCTTATCATTTATGACACACTAGAAGCTATTGCTGGAGTCACTGTGTCAGTCCGTCTAATACTATTTATATCATTGGTTTTTGTTTTGTCTAAACCTGAATAAGAAATGTTCTAGCTCATCACCATAAGGAAATTTTTAATTCACCACCATTAAAAAGGGAATTCTGGTGGTTTAGTGGCAAAAAGTTGTGCTACAAGAAGACATGAAATGTGAGCCCACCGGCTGCTCTGCAGGAGAAGGACGGGCAGTCCCCTCCCGTGTGATTGATTAACTGCCTCTGAAAACCACCGGAGGGTCAGCTATGGGTCTGTTCTGACTCGATGGTACACAACACAACGACAACCACCATTAAAAACAGTCAACGGTGAACTTTTATTGATTAAAATACAACATTTATTTAGCCGTAGACATTTGTAAGTTACCTATGTGGAGTCATTACCCATTATTAAACCATGTGTCTGGAATCATCTCTATAGAGCTGCCATTAAAAAATAAAATAAGGATGAAGAAAAAAAAATCCATAGTTACTTTGCCCCCATTTTTTGCTACTTTGATATTCATTTGTTTAATTATGCATCTCTGAATGAACCTAGTCCCTAATCCACTGAGCTTCCTCTGAACTCAAACAATTTGCATGTGGTCTAATCCCGTTTCCTAGTCCCACAGCACTCAGGAGTCTAACTCTGCAGGCTGACTCTCATCTCCATACATTCTGTCTCAGAGATAACCGAATGCATGGCCACCTTCCCTAATTAGAGTCACCAGGTCCCCATGGCCTCCAGGCGGTGCCCTCTCTCCTCCACATTCTTTCTCTTCTGTTTTGTTGCGCTTGTTTTCACTTTCCTCTCTCCCCACAGTATTCTTTTCTTCCACTCCCCCTGCCTCCAAGGAGCCTGCTTCAACATTTGTTTATATATCAAAATAATTGAAGACTAAATTAATTCTCAGCTTCAATTTATCAAGCTTTCATTCAATTGTTGCGGCTTTCTTCCCCCTTTGGAGTATGGACTTTAGCAACTCAGGAGCACTTTGAAAACAGAAAGCACACAATAGATATTGATTTATTGGTGGGTACACTGTTCCCTTCAGGTCTGCAGCTATGATTTGAAGATTGATTGACTTGCTGGGTGTTGTTTTGTTTCAGTTATTTGACATTTTCCCCCTTCTCTCATGTGTTACCAATATCTTATTATTAAATTACATAAAGAAAGAATCATTAAGTATGTTTGTAAAGTGTAGATTTCAAAATATTTCTATTCATTTTTATAAAAGAATCTTAATGGAAAAAAATGATATTGAACTACTGGCCTGTGAGTTCATAATGACAGGAGATTATGTTTTATATCTCTTTATATAACAAATAGCATATATATATATAATGGCATTGACATTGTGACTGTAGGTCCTGGGCAGGTGATTCTGGTTCATAGTGACCCCATATGACAAATTAGAACTACCCAATATGGTTTTCTAAGCTGTAATCTTTATGCAAACCGATTCACAGATATTTCTAACATAAAGTTGCTGAGAGAGTTCAAAGCACCAACCTTTTATTAGAAACCAAATGTAAAAATAATGGATCACAAGGGCCTTTGACCAAACTATTGTGGAAACTACATCTTACTGTAACTGTGGAAACAATATGTTGAGCAATTGTGACAAGCAGCTGCGAAACTGGTCTTTGAATATCCATTCCTTTGAGTATTTCTGCTCATATGTCATCCTATCTGCTTGAGAATGAACTGGTTTAAGAATTTGCTTCTAGACAGGAGCCCTTATGGCATAGTGCATAAACTGTTGCCCTGCTATCCAAAAGGTTGGTAGTTTAAACCCATTGGCTACTCTGTATGAGAAGTACGGGCAATATCCTCCCATAAATTGTTAGAGGAAAAGGAACTACTACTGATGGGAATTGTCCAGAAGGTAAAGGATTTTGTTAATAGAACATAGTAAAAATAATAGGATACACTTTTCATGTTATGGTTACAAGAGATTGTATTTACGAGTTAACTTTCTTTGTTGACTCTCTCGTTGATAATTTTGACCAAGCAAACTATCATCTCAAGGAGACATCATGGGGCAAGGCTCTAAAAACAAACTGTGGCCAAAAGTTGGCTAAGAACAGAACTCATTTAAAGAATTAAATTCTAACAACTGCATGGGTTTAAAAGTGAATTTCTCTTCAGTTAGCTTTCAGAGGAAACTTTGGCTGACAGCTTGACTGTAGCCTATTAGAATTCCTAAAACAGAGTACTCAGCTAAAGCATGCCATATATTAAGCCAATGAAACTTTTAATAAATTTGTATTGCTTTAAGCCATCTATTTTGCATCTGTTTTTATGCAACAATAGACAATTAACACAAGTATGCCTTGATTTAAAATTGAGAAGGGAGTGTGTCTGGATTGTATTCTCTCTCCATACCTATTCAGTCTGTATGCTGAGCAAATTATACAAGAATCTGGACTCTGAGAAGTGTGACATCAGGATTGGAGGGAGACTCATCAATAACCTGTGCTAGGCAGATGACATAAACTTGCTTGCTGAAAGTGAGGAAGACTTGAACCACTTGTTGCAGAAGATCAAGTAAAGCAGCCTTCACTATAGGTTTCATCTCAAAGTCAGGAAAAAAGAAAGATTCTTACCACTGGACCAATATGCAGCATAATGATGGATGGAGAAGAGGTTGAAACTGTCAACAGTTTCATCTTGCTTGGATTCACAATTAACACCCTTTGTATCAGCAGTCAGGAAAGAAGGGGACACACTGCACTAGGACAATCTGCAGATAGGGACCTCTTCAAATTATTGGAGAGTAATGATATCAGTTTGAGCACTAAGGTGTGTCTGATTCACGCCGTGGTCGATCCAAGTACTTGCTATGCATCGGAGAGCTGAACAATGAATAAGGATAACAGAAGAAAAATTGATGCCTCTGAACTGTGGTGTTGTGGAAGGTTACTGAACATCCTACAGACAGCCAGGAGAACAAACAGACATGTCTTGGAGAGAGTGTTGCCAGAATGCTCTTTGTTGTTTGGTTTTGGTTTGTTTTTATAATAAAATGGTAATTTTCTTTTTTTTTAAAAAAAATTTCTACTAGTTTACTGACAAAACTCAAATACATTGTTTTCAAGAGCAAATCCTTTCAGTTTCCCCCTCACCCACTGAATTGTACAAAACTCTGATTAATCCCCTCTCCCCCTGAACATCCTCATCCTTCTGTTTCTAACCTTTCCCACTCCCCTTAGATCCTTATATTCATTCTCATTCTACAATAATGGCTTTACCTTTTTGTTCTTTAGTAAGTCCATGGGATATTCAATACTTTCCTCCAACCTCTCAATTAAAAGGCATCAATTTTTCTTCTGTCATCCTTATTCCTTTTCCAGCTCCTGGATGCAAGGGATTGAAAAGCCCATGACCTGAATCAGGCACACCATAGTCTTCAAACCACCATCAGTAATTTGGGAGGTCTTTGACTGTATTCTTTCCCAGGATGATATGGCTCGTGATCTCTGGACTGCTGTTAACCAAATGTATTGATTGTGGATCCAAATAAGATGAAGTCATTGAGAGTTTCAATCCTTACTCCAGCTTTCATAATGTTGCCTATGAATGCAGTGGTGAGTACTATTGTTTTCTTGATGTTGAGATGCAATTCACATTGAAGGTTGTAGTGTTTAATCATCTGCAGCAAGTATTTTAAGTCCTACTCACTTTCAGGAAGCAAGGTTGTGTCATCTGTATAGAAGATTATTGATGAGTTAATTTTTAAATCCTGATGGCACTCACATTCTTTGGCATAAAGTCCAGCTTCTTGAGTAATTTGTGCAGCATACAGATTGAATAGGAAATATAAATACTAGGCAATAAAAGAAGTCTTGGTTGCCTAGTGGATAAGGAGTTGTGCTTTCGAATAAATTCCTGGAAGTTTTAATTCACCAACTGCTCTGAGTGAGAAAGACGAACAGTCTTCTCCCAGGAATTTATAGCCTCTGAAAACTTACTGAGGGTCAGCTATGAGTCAATTCTAATTCAGATGCACATAAAAACAACAGGTAAGAAGACATGAGAGTTTGCTAGTGATTGCTAGGAGTGAGAGAAAGGGCTAAAGGGGGGAAAGCATTGTTAGGATGTGTTGATTATCTGCTAATGAACATGGAATCTTTGGCAACAGATAAAGATGATGGTTTCTCAGCATGATTAATGTAATCAATGTCACTGCATTATACATGTAAAAATACTGTTTATTTTTTTTAAATACACAAGAAGAATTGATGCCTTTGAGCTGTGGTGCTAGAAAAAGAGTATTGAATATACCATGGACTGCTAAGAGAAAAAACAGAGGGTGTAACCTGGCTGCTCCTTGGAGGCAAGGATTTTGAGGCTTCATCTGATCTACTTTGGAAATGTTGCAGGAAGGGACCTGTCCTTGGAGAGGGGCATCATGCTTTGGAGGTTGGAGGGACAGCAGAAGAGAGAAAGACCCTCAGTGAGATGGATTGATTCAGTGACTGGAATAAAGGGGGTAGGTATGTCATAGGCAATAAGATTAGCACAGGAGAGAGCAGGGTATAGGGCTGTTCTACATAAGGTCTCTGTGTGTTGGAGGTGACTCGATGGCACATAACAACCACCACAACAACAAAAGTATCTCTTATGGATGGAGTTGTGATTTCCAAAAAAGAAGCTATTTCTAATCCTTTACCTGGAAGCTTTCTGATATAATATGCAGGGAACTGTATTATTAACTTGAAAGGCCAAACCTCTCTACCAGTGAAAAGCCATCAAGGGATCCACAGAAAAGAAATGAAAAAACTTCTGTGTGATTTGTAGCTTCAGAAATCTAATAGAGTCAGCTATGAGTCTTTTCTGACTCTACAGCAGTGTTGTCTTTGTTTTTATAAGCATCGAATCACCTGCGACTGATAATGGCCATATGTACAACAGCTCTCAATTCTGCCTTATCCTAAACCAGTCTCACTGACTCCGACATCTACCCCTGTTGCCCCAGTCATTGAATTAATATATGTCATCTGGTGTCTTCCTCGCCTGCATTGTACCTCCACCCATTCAAGCATGAGGTCCATCTCAAGTACTGGTCCCTCCTGGTCATGTGCCAAAAATAGGTGAAACAGAGCTTCAAAATTCTCTCCTCCAAGGAGAATAGGGTCACATTGTTGTTGTTTGGTGCCGACAAGTCGTAGACGACTTATAGCTACCCTATGAACGAAAGGCCTGAGCACTGTTTGTACATAGGGTTTCTGGAGGCAAGCCATTTCAGAAGTGGATGCCACTCCTGCTTCCAGGCTTGTTTCAGTTGGGAAGCTCCAGCCAACACTGTCCACCATGGGTGCCCATTACCACGATTGGCACATCACTGTTACAGTCTTCAGCATTACAGCAACCACGAGTTACCTCTGTACAGCAATGCACAGACCAGCACTATACCACCTAGAAGAATGTTTGACAGGAAAACAATTTGAACCCGGCCCAGGGCCGCAGATCAAAATCACCCACCTTTGGCTTGGTAGCATAACTTCCTTTCCACTAGGCCAACGTAGCTCTCTCACATTATTTTCCCAAATAGTCATGTTTCACATTGCTACCAGCTTCTTAGAATAGTTACACATCTATCTACCAGTAATTATGGAGCAGAAAACACTACTTATTTGTAATTAAAATAATAGAGTACCAGACTCTTAATATGATAAATGTTCAAGGGCAATAACAAAATAAGCCCTAATAAGTTGTTTTTAATGCAATTATTTCCTCCGAAAATAATATAAGTGGTACATTTGTGAGATTCTTGGCTTTTCTGAGAGCTTTAAAAAAATAGATGTCACTAGTTCTATATTGTTATTTCTAATTTCTTTCCAAGACAATATATGTTTCTTTTTTTTAATATTTTTTTATTTGGAAAAACATATTGGGGGTACAAGGAGGTGAGGGTTGGGGGCAGAAGGGTGAGGATGGGTCAGGATGCAGTTGCAGAGCTGCACAGTTTGGTCGGTGGGGGGAGCAGGTGAAGGAAATGAT
>NW_006399791.1:12424986-12427008 GCF_000299155.1 Elephantulus edwardii | reverse complement strand
AATTTTTATTTTATTATTTTTGTGTGTGTGTACCATCAAATCAGATCTGACTGGTACAGGAGGATATTGTCCCTCCTTCCCCGGCAGAGCATCTGCTGGATTCGAATCATGCGCCTCTGGGGTTGTAGTTGCAGCTCCTTACCACTAGGCCACCAGAGCTTCCCTCATTGTTGTTTTTGTCATGTGTTGTTGAGTCAGCTATGACCCAGAGCCATCTTATAAACAATAGCTCTGAACCTTGTCCTCTCCTGAGCCAATTTCAACATCTCTGACACACCTGACCCCATTTCCACAGTCTTTGTATCAATCCATCCCATCTAATGTCTTCTCCTGCCCTGATCCCCTACCCTTTACTTTATAAGCATAATGTCTTTCTCCAAGGACTAGTAACTCCTAGCAACAGGCTCAAAGTATGTGAGATGGAGTTTTAAAATCTTTGCCTCCAAGGAGCAAAGTGGTTTCATTCCATCCAGGACACACCTATTTGCAGACAGTCCAAGGTATGTTCTATATTCCTCTCTAGCACCACAACTCAAAGGCATTGATTCTTCTTCTGTCATCCTTAGTCATTGTCCACTTCTCAGATGCATAGTAAGCAGGAGAGAAGACCACGGACAGGATCAGGTGCATTTGTCTCTAGACTGACATAGTTGTTTTTAAGCACTCTGAAGAGGTCCTTGACAACAGACTTTCTTAATGAAATTCATCTTTTGATTTCCTGACTTAATGCCAAGTTGTGGCATCAATTGTTGTGGATCGGGGCAAGATGAAATTCTTAACAACTTAAGTCTTTTTTTTCTTCAGTTATCCCAGAGGTGAGTATCTTTGTTTTCTTGATGGGATGCAATCTGTATTGAAATCGTGGACCTTCTGCAGTAAACACTTCAAATTTTCACTTTCTGCGTGAAAGATTGTGTCACCTGCATAAGACATGTCATTGATACATTTATTGCTATTATTTTTGGATGTGTTTACTTCCAATCCTAATGACACATTCTTTTTCATAAAGCTCAGCCTCCCAAATAATCTGCTCCACATACAGATTGAACAAGTATGGAGAAAGGATGCATCCTGATATATTCCTTTCTTGATTTTGAATCATGCAGTGTTCCTTTGCTCTGTTTGGATATCAGCTTCCTTGTCTAGGTATTGATTTCACATGAGCACAGTCAAGTGTTCCGAGATTCCCATTCTTCTCAATGTTAGCCAAAAGGTTTTGTGATCTACACAGTCAAATGCATTTGTATAGTTGATAAAACCTGAATAGCCATCCTTCTGGTATTCACTGCTTTCAGCAAGATCCATCTGACACTGGCAATGATATCCCTAAGTGCCACAGTCTCTTTTAAATTCTACTTATATTTCTAGTACTTTTTGTGTCAATATTCTGTTTCAGTAACTTTTGGACAATATTCAGCAAGATTTTGCTTGTATGTGATATTGAGGAATACCACGAGAGTTCTTCCCTTTTGATTTTCTTACTTCAGCTCTTTCCACATTTCTTTCTGAGACTTTGCTTTGTCTATCCTAGCTGCCCTTTCAGATCTTCCATTCAACTCTTTAAATTGCTGACTTCTTCTCTTTGTTTAGCTTCTTAATGTTCTAGTGCAATATCCAGAGTCTCTTGACATCCATCTTGGTCTTTTATTCCTCATATATCTTTCTAATGACCTTTACTTTATTTTTTTAAATTTTATTTTTTTCACCTTTACTTTCTTAATGATTATATTCTTAACGTCATCCCACAGCTCATCCAGTCTTCAATTATTAGTGTTGAAGGGCTCAACCTGTTCTCGAGATGATTCTTTAATTCAGGTGAGATAGACTCAAGGTCATATTTTGGTTCCTGTGGATTTGTTTTCACTTTCTGTGACTTCAAATTGAATTTGCACATGAGTAGTTTACAGGCAAAGAATTGATACCTTTGAGCTGTGGTGTTGGAGAAGAACACTGAAGATCCCATGGGTAGCCAAGAGAACAAACAGATATGTCCTGGAAAGGGTGCAGCTGGAATGCTCTTTG
>NW_006399791.1:12422790-12423407 GCF_000299155.1 Elephantulus edwardii | reverse complement strand
CACCACAGCAGTGGGCAATGAGCTTAAAGCCCCTGATGGCTCTGGGCGCTGACTCTCACCAGTGGCTATGGATGAAGTCACAAGCGATTTTCAGCCAATGCCGGAGACAATATATGTTTTTTGATGCAAATGTGCTGCCAGGATTAGATGATGTCTTAATATTCATGAATAAGGACAAAAAGATCGTGAGGTTTATTTATTAGCTCTAACCAGATAAGAAGGTGAAAAGTAGAACACAAAGGAAAAATTTAGGAAAATAACTAGACACACAGAAGACATAAAATTTTTGCTGGAGAAAGAATTATCTTAGATAAATGCATCACAAGAACAAATATTTACTCCTGGTATGCTGACCTAAACATTGTTGGTTCAAATCACCACTGTACTAGAGAAAAAAGGTCTGGAAATGTGCTTCCATAAAGATTATCTAGGTGTCTAAACTTTATGAGGTGAAATGTGACATCAGGATTGGAAGAAGACTCATCAACAACCTACATTATGCAGATGACACAACCCTGCTTGCTGAAACTGAGGAGGGCCTGAAGCGCTTGCAGCAGAAAGAAGGTCAAGGACTGTAGTCTTCAATATGAATTTAAGTTTAACATCAAAAAGACAAA
>NW_006399791.1:12389241-12418604 GCF_000299155.1 Elephantulus edwardii | reverse complement strand
TCAGATCTTTTGTTCATATAGTTGCTATGAGTCATGCTCGATTCGACAGCACCTAACAACAACAACAACTAACAAGTTGATGGTTTGTTCTCCAGTCAGCACCTGGTTTGGTTTCACGGCTGATGGGACTAGAAGTGGTTTCTCACTTCCATTTAGATGGCAGGAGTTAAACATAGATATGTCTTCTTCATGTTCTCCCTCTTCTTCTCATCTTCCAGTTGAATGATGCCAGTCAGTCCACAGTACTTACTGAAGGTCACGTGACTGCATGAGACTAGGTCATGAGTAATAAGAAAAGAAATCATGATTGTATCAGTCCATCCATAATATAAAATTTTAACAGCAGCTAGTATTACTAACACAGAGTGCATAAATGAGAGAAGGGGACTATGGAGCTCTGGTGATCTCGTGGTAAAGATTTGCACCGCCAACCCAAAGACATGTGGCTTAAATCCATAAGCTGCTCCATGGGAGAAAGATGTTTCCTTCCCTGTGATGTATTGCTTCTGAAAACCCACCGGAAGGTCAACTATGAGTAAACTCCAACTGCATGACAAATAACAATAATTATATGTGTTAAACTTCAAATGGCAATTGTGTCCTAGAACATTCACTTTGGATACCTATCTGGGGTCAGCTATTCCTGTCCACTTAAAGTTATGGCATGCACAGGCTAATTGCATGTGCCTTAGTCATTACATACAAGGGGGTACCAGCAGGTACTGTCCAAACTACCTGCCCAGTATTGGACTCCCAAAGGAGGTGGAACACCTCTCCACTAGAAAAGAGCTGATTTTGTTATCTACAAAGTATGAGAGTGTATTTTCTGAAATATTTGCTTAGCAGCTCAGAATTTAAATTTGCAACGTTGACTTAACTGCTTGTTTAAGGCAATAAAAGTTGCTTCCATTGGAGACATAATATTCAGAATACCCATTGTGTGTATTTTTCCAATTAATTGGACTTTAATTACTTTGCAGAAAAAATCTTTAAAAGAGTCATCAAAGTTTTCAAGATGAAAATAAGCTGGTCTATATTTCATTTACTTTACATAGCACTATCTCTAGGAAACTTATAAAAAAAATTAAAACAATAGCCAATTTTGTTGGGGCTTTTTTTTCTCTGTTGAGATTTTTAAAAGACCAAACAGGGGCTACTATCTCTAATTTTTACTAGAGATAAATCTATTTAGAAATATAAGTGCTGAGAAAGAAAACAGGCTTAGGAACGTGGCTTTAAATCAAGGTGACCCTTCATTTTAATTTTTCATAGCATGTGTGTGTCTGTGTCTGTGCTGGTCCACATACACACACACTAGTAAAGATACATCAGTTTTCCACCCACGAAAAGTAAGGATTTTAACAAGAGCATGATAACATAAAGCTATTCTCTTGATTTTTCTCATTTCCTTAATTAGCATTTTTATGGGATAATTTCTTACCAATAAGGAAAGGGGGAAATGAGCATAGAAGTGAAAAAAATATTAAAGAGAAATGTATTTCATTTCAATTACTGAATATATGAGAGTATTGGCATTTCAGTGGGAGGAATTTCCCTTTTAATTTTAGAGACCTGACTTTGGTTTCTGGGCAACCCACCTCACACACAGCTGTCATTCATCTGTCAGTGGAGCACTGCATGTTGCTAAAAGACTAGCAACATTTCAACTGAAGACATTTCAACCGAGCTTTTGGATCAAAATGGACTTAGTTTAAAACACTCATGCCTGTGCGCACGCACGTACACACACACACACAACACCCTTGAAAATCTACTTCTGAAAAATCAGCTAGTGACAATCTTATGCATTCCATTTCTGCACTTGGTAATTAGAATGGCCACCAGGAACGCAGAGTTCTGTACATGGGCTTGCATGTGTATGTGTGTGTATAGATACAGGGATGGGAAGTAACCAGAAAGAAGAAGACACCACCAACAACAACTGAATATAGATTCAGTGGAGCACAAAGTGGAGATGCAATACTGAATAAGATGTAATGGCTGAGCCTGAAGGGAACTGTTCACCATCAACTGCTGGGAATGAATTATGTACAGATGATACACACAGAATTACAAGTGGAGGGATTGAGAGGAAAGGAAAGAAATGATGAAGATGAGTTTGGGCTGTATTTTGCCACATTCCTCCTCAAATATTGGTGCTAACATGGAGAGGAGATGTTTTTAAATCCCATCTTAATCATACCCACTGTGGTCAATTAAAAAATATTTTTGGCATTTGGAGCAGACCAGATGGAGATGCTAAATAAGACTTGAAACCTGAAATTTAAAGCATGTCAAAATTCTATCAGCTTAGTAGGCATGAAATATATTCTTACCTTGAGGCACCCAATTGCCCTTGTGGCTGCCTCAAGTCTCTTTCCCATCTTGTACTTTGACACTCAAAGATTCTGGGCTGTGGGATAATTGATTGAATATTTTACCTTTGATTTGGGACGTATAATCTTCACCGCTGGTCTTGTAAGCTGTTCTTATAATGCTTGTTTCCTGAACAGCATCTCTTACACCTATTTCATGATCTTTTGAGTACTTTCCCGTAGCCTGAATTAGTTTCACATTTATGACAATGAATATCCAAGTAATTGGAATGGCTTCTCTCCATGATATGTCTCCCAAGGCACTCTTGGAAATTAAATGTTATCTCTCAATAGTTATTTGCTTACTTCATCCCTATTTTATTAAATAATCATAAAAATGCTTCCAAACTTAAATATGCTTGTCTTGTGATCTGAATAATCTAGGATGATGGCAGAACTGGCTGAAATGAAGTCAACTCCATGATTTCTTTGCTGTTCTTCAGTGAAATCTCCACTAGTATCTAGGACAACCCAAGTCTTGAGCTTTGAAGAGCTCACTGTTCTCTATACAATGGGGCCTTGACTCATTTGTAACAAATGCAGTAGATGTCTATTGCTTACCATTTGCTCTAAACAATGTTGAAAAGGCTTCAACTTACTAGAGCGAAAGAGAAATTTGGGTTTTCATTGTTGTTTATTTGCATTTTCTATTCCCTTAGAAGAGTTTTCAATTAGATTTCTGGAAATTTATTCTAATTTGGTAAGAGTGTCAAGGTCATACTTTAAGTGGTGACACATTTTATCTGAGTCCAGTTGAGCTTGACCACAGTTGCTTCCTTTCTTAAGAGTGACACGGGGAGGAGATAATGCCTTGACTTAAAGAAGTAAGTCAATGATGCAGTTAATGACTTGTTCAAGTTCAACAGATTTAGAGTCTGTTGCAATTTTATCTGAAACATTATCAAACACCATAAGGTAACAGAAAGGGCCTAGGCTTTGGAATCAGACACTCTTAAATTGAATTGTTGGAGTCTCCATTTACTGGTCCTATGACCTTATTTGTATTCACAGGAATTCCTGAGATACAAGTCATTTTATTGTTGTTATGTGCCATCGAGTCACCTGTGATTCATAACAATTCTGTGTAGAACAGCTCTGAAGCTTGTCCTGCCCTGAGCCAGTCTTACTGACTCCAGCACATCTATCCCCGTTGCCCCAGTTACTGTATCCATCCATCTCATCCAGGTCTTCCTCTCTTGTACTGTCCCTCCATCCTTCCAAACATAATGTTCTTCTCCAAAGACAGTTCTCTCCTAGCCACATGCCCGATGTCTATGAGATGGAACTTCAAAATCAGAGCCTCCAAGGAGAAATTTGGTTTCATCCTTTCCAAGACAGACCTATTTGATATCAAAATATGTATCCCTTTTAGAGTTCTTGTCAGTCTTAGAGAAAATACCTTCGTCATTACTAAAATGGCTGAAGAGTCCATTCCAATTAACGGCAATCACATACAAAATACAATGAGAATCTCTTGTTAATAGTTGCCATGGAAGTGGCTTACATTCATAGTGATCCTATATACAGCATAATGAAGTCATACAGCTCTGTGCCATTTTATTGGCCACTGGCATGCTTAACCTCATTGTTATAATCATGATGTAGTGTCTTCCAGCCTCAGAGACATGTCTTCCAGCACCATGTACGTAAAATAGTATTCTGTTTGGATGTGTGGGTTTTCACTGACTAATATTTGGAAGTAGAAGGTCAGGTGTTTCTTTCTTATCTTCATTGGTCTAGAAGCTCTGCTAAGAATTATTGACCATTAGTGGACCTGGTGCTATTTTGAAATGGGGGACAGGAATACCTTCCAGGATCACAGTAGCACATAAACAGCCACAGTATGACAAACTCATAAGTTATAGTGGTTAATAGATATTATTTTTTTCATTACTTTTCTCAGTATTTCTCACATTGTTACTTCAACTGAGGCACTTGATTCAGGTCTGGTACTATTTGTTCTCACTGCTGTTCAGTCAAAACCAAATCATAGATGATTCTCTGGTGGGTTTTCAGTGACTGCAAAATGCACAAGAGGAGATTGTTCATTTTTCTCCTCTACAGCAGCTAGTGGACTTGAACCACAAGAGAGGAATCGCCTTTGGTTTAGCAGCCCAACTACTTATGCACTATGTTACCAGAGAAGGACTCATAATATAGCTCAGGAATCCTGTTTAGAAAATCTTTATTTACTTTATTTGAAATTTGCTTCTCCACTCACATGGTGGTTTCTTATTCATCAGAAGCACAATCTGTAAGTCTGATATTTGTTATAAATGAAAGCTGTATGTACAAACTAGTCCCAATGTTTCCTTTCTAACTCTGTTATGTGTTCTTAGGCAAGCAAGTACATTTTTCCATTTCTTTGGGGAGGAAGGGCAGAGGGCTTATCTGTAATATCGAGACTGTATCTATGTAATTATTTCTGAGAGACGAGGGAGAGTGACTGCAATATTGTCCCTCAAGTACTTGGCATTCCTTAGAAGAAAACATGATGTAATTGGACTTTAATAACTTGGATGAAAATGTATCCTAGGGCCATAAAATGTTTCTCTCCAACATTAGATCTAGGCGAGTTATTATGATTACCTCTTAAGAAGTGTTCGGATTAACGGATATGTGATTATAAAGTCCATTACAAAGGCAGAATAAGAATAAGAAGAAAGTACAGAAAAGTATATTGATATTTCAATGTTTCTCACTACCGAACATTTTAGGCAAGAAAATTATTTCTCAGGCTCAGTTGGGGGAAAACTGTTCAAAAAAGTCAGTCCTGGATATTTTTCTCATTTTTTTAGTTTACTTGTATCACGTGTTAGCCACTTGCTTCAAGGAAATCCTCTCTATAACATTATGTACAAATGTAGTGGTGTAGAGTCCAAACAATTGGGTCTACCAGTTCAATGCCTACCAAGCCATGTGAGTCACATAACATCTATTGAACAAACATAGAGTGCTTTCTATTTCTGGTGTTTTAGGCACAGAAAGACCAGAAAATGATACCTGACCTTGGTTAAAAACAGTACAATGAAGGACATCATGGAAATACACTTATAAATTGTTAATGCATCCTGTGGCTAATTCTTCATAGCTTATTCTTTTCAGCCAATTAGGGTACTCTTAAATTCCCCCTCTACTTTACTATAATTTGTTCAGGGATAAAGTTGCTGGTCTAAGTCAATTTGGGGTTATTTAGACACTAATTCAATTTTCTAGAACTTCTGGGAAAGAAACTTTCTTGGCCTTAGGAGATTATAAAATATTTTAAAAAGAAACTAGCACTAAGATATGCTAAGTGAACTAACTCAGTCTTATAAGGACAAATGCTGCATAAGAATCATTATTATAAAAATAGAAGGATATATAATAAAATATGCATGGGAGCTCAAGGGGGTAAGGGGTAGGAGTAGATGGGTGAGGATGAGTAGGCATGAAGCCACAGGGTTGCACAGTTTTAGGGGGAAAGAGAATATGGGAAAGATCCAGGTGAAAAGACAGGGTAATTATGGCGAGGTCCAGTGGTGACTAATTTTATAAAACATAATGCATGAGAATGATTCTATGAAACACAGTATGAATGAAGTTTAGTGTGAAACAATGTATATGAACTTTGAAAGCAACCTAATAATTTAAAAAGACAAAAAGAAATAATGTTAATGCTGATGACAGAAGACTACAGTTGGGAAAAGAACTTGTGTCCTCTATGACATAACTAAGGAGCTGAATAAAGCAAATTGAACATCCTATTGCTTTACATTTGGTCTTTAAGGTATACGTTCTAATAAAAAACTTTACTGCTTAAACATGTGTGAATGAAATTGTCAGTCACTTGCAACCCAAACCATCCTAAATATGGAATTAATTGGATGTGTTCCATGACACATTATTATGACAATTCCTTCAAACTTTTATTTAAAATTCGAAATTTTAGATACTCCTATGGCAATTCTATTTTTGAGTGAGATGAAGCATAGGGATCAAGTTTTTAAATATGTACCTCATATGATTCTTAGATTCAGAAGTATTTCACATTCTGGCTCCAACTGCAACAATACAACTAAAACCCCATTTCTGTTGAGTCAATTTGATGAATAGCAACTCTCTATAAGATTTTCAAGGCTATGAATATTCATGAAAGGAACTGTCCCCCTTTCTCTGAAGTGACTAGTGGATTAGCCCTTTAGGTTAGCACCCTGCACCTGCTACATACCATTAAACCAGGGTTCCTTAAGTGAAACAATAGAGACAAGAATAAAACCTAATGAGAATAACAATGGCTCAACAACCAACTAAGGCATTTGATGATAGCTATGATTTCCCACAGGAAGGGACATTTACATTATTCCTGGAAGAAACTAGTCAGAAGGAATTATTTTTCCCCAAAGGGCATTCCAACAAAATATCTATCTCAGATATCTTGGTTGGCGAGAGAATGGGAGGAGAGTGGATAGATGATAAACACTGTATTAGAAGAGATGAGGGGAAGAACTGACCAAAAGGAATATATGTTTAGGCATGATGTATGAGAACAATCTCAACCAAGGGGTGCATTTTGAGGCAGGGCGGGGAAAGGGGAAAGAGGAAAGAAAATGTTCAACAATGAAAAAAATACCATTTTTAAAAAATGAAGATAGTCAATGAGAGTGACAAATCTATTAATAGTGGTGAATGGATTAGAAGAGAAAGTATTATTTTGATTTCAAGTTACTCAATAATATAAAAGCACAGTGGCTACTACAATGGGTTCTTGTGTGTCAGGAAGTATAAGGAAGGTGCAGGATAGAACAGGGTTCAGATCTTTTGTTCATAGGGTCACTATTGGTCGTACTAATTCGACATCAACTAACAACAACGATACATTAAATTATTTGTTCAAGTCCAACATGGTAGAATTCTGTTGAATTCCTGGCACAACTATTCCAGAGCAGTGTGTGGAAGCAGAGACGTCATTGGCTATACTTTTGGAAGAACTGGATTGCCATGTGAAAATATAATGACACTGGCTAGACTTCTCAAACCTTATGCAAAAACTAATTCAATAGATAAGTGACCTTAATACTGGAGCTAAAGCTATAAAAAGCCCTTATAACAAAACAAAGAGGAAAGAACCTTGCTTTGTATAATATTATAAAATGCTCAGGCCAAATATTACTTTATTTGGTGAAAACACTCTTTGGATGAGTGGTACAGCAGAGGTCTATTTGCTCTACTGAAATAACATAGAGTTGCTGCAATAATGGACAACTTAGCCATAGGTGGGTCAAACACCTATGGCTACCTAATTGACTACCCATCTTGGGCAGTGTTTGTTGGAGCTACCAGATTGATTCAGGTTTTGTGGCAGGAGTGGCACCCATTTCCTAAACCACATGCCTCTGGAAAGTCCATAAACTTGGAGAAATGATGATAGTTATAGAAAGGCTTCAGTCCTTTTGTTTATCTTGTGTGTGTGTGTGTGTGTGTGTGTGTGTGTGTGTGTGTGTATACTTATATACTTTGATATCTTGTGTGTGTATGTATACACACACACACACACACACACACACACACACATACACACATATATACACACACATACACACATATATCTCCTTTCCCATGGGTATTCAGTCTAAATGCTCAACAAATCATTCAAGAAGTTAAACACTATGAAGAAACATGTGGCACCAGAATAGGGAAACAGCAGAATACTCCCAGATGGGGGTTTTGGGTCATGAGAGTCAATGGGAATGCTTGATTATGGGAGAATGTGGAATGATTGAGTGCATAGAATTTGAACTTAAATTCTTAAACTCGGTTAGGCCTGAGGCTATAGGCCCTCAGTCCTGGTTTTAATTGTTTTTGGTCAAACGTTCTTCTAGGTGGTATAGCACTGGTCTGTCTATTTTTTTGTTTTTCTTCAGCAAGATTCTTTATTGAATACAGATATTTCTTTTTCACAGTAATCACATGAACTAGGTAATATTACCATCTTTTTTTCCCAAATTTTATTTTATTAATTTTGACGAACATTTACAGAGATTTTGGATTTCCATTCATTCACTGTTGCACTTTACAGAGGTAACTTGTGGTTGCTGTGATGCTGAACACTGTGACATTGATGTGTCAAATGTGATAATAGTCACCAATGGTGAACAATGTTTGGTGGAGCTCCCCAATTAAAGCAAGCTTGGAAGAAGGAGTGGCCCCCACATCTGAAATAGCTTGACTCCAGAAACACTATGAACTTGGAGAAAGATGAAAATTATACAAGTGTTCAGGTTTTTCATTCATAGGGTCACTATGAGTCACCTACAATTCGATGACACTTAACAATAACAATAACAACAACATCAAATTACATCATTTAAAAAATAAATACACAAGGTATATAATGAGTAATATTTAGAACTATGAAGTAGATATGGGTTTATTGTCTCAAATAATTTTTAAGTCTTAAAAGCCAAGTCCATGGGCATCCTTGTCTGGTCTTTGTTTGCAAGGAAAATGTTAGTTATTCTTTGTTGAGAAAGATGTTGGCTCTTGGTTTTGAATATATACTTTTCACTATGTTGAGAAAATTCCCTTCTATTCCAATTTTGCTGAGTATCTTTATCAGGAAGGGTTATTGGATTTTGTCAAATGCCTTTTCTGCATTAATTGATAAAATCATATGGTTCTTCTATTTACTTTATTAATATACTGAATTATGTTGATTGTTTTTCTTATGTTGAACCATCCCTGCATACCTGTTATGAATCCCACTTCGTTATGGTAAATGATTTCTTTTATGTACTTTTGGACTCTATTGGCTAAGATTTTTTTAAAGATTTTTGTATCTATATTCATCAGAGAAATCGCTCTGTAGTTTTCCTTCTTAATAATATTTTTGCCTGGTTTTGGTTATGCTTGCTTTATGGAATGACTCTGGAAGCTTTCCTTCTTTTTCAATTTTTTGAAATAATTTAAGTAGAATGAGTGCTAAATCCTACCTGAATATTTGGTAGAACTCAGCTGTGAAGCCAGCTGGTCCAGACTTTTCTTATGGGGAAGTCTTTTTATGACTTGTTCAATTTCTTCTTTTGTAATAGGTCTGTTTAAGTGTTCTATATCTGTCCTTGTCAATCTGGGCAGGGGACACATTTCAAGGAAATTGTCCATTTCTTCTAGGTTTTCGAATTTATATAGCCTTTCTTAGTATTCTGATATTATAAATTTAATTTCCTCTGGTTCTGTTGTGATGTCACCTCTGTCATTTCTTAATCAAGTTATCTGTGTCTTGTCTTTTTTTATTCTTCTTTCATTAATTTTGCCAGTGGTTTGTCAATTTTATTGGCCCCTTCAAAAAACCAGCTCCTGGTCTTATTGATGGTTTAAACTGTTTTTCTGTTTCCTGTATCATTTATTTCAGCTCTTGTCCTTATAATTTCTTTTCTTCTAGAGGCTGTAGGATTAGATTGTTGATCTTTTTCTATTTGCTGAAGATGTTGAATTACATCATTAATTCTTCTTCTTTCTTCCTTTTTTATATGTGTGCCTATTGCTATGAATTGCCCCCCGAGGAGTGCCTTAGTTGTGTCCCAGAGGTTTTGGTGAGTTGCATTTTCATTATCATTCATTTCAAGGAACTTTTTAATTTCATTCTTTATTTCTTTTATAACAGAATCATGTTCTAGATGAGAATGACTTAGTTTCAACATGGATGGTTGTGTAAGTTTTACTCTTCTAGTTTTGTAGCATTGTGGTCTAAGAAAATACTGTGTATTATTTCAATGTTTTTGAATTTGTTGAGACTTGCTTTGTGACTTAATGTATGATCAGTTCTGGAGAATGTACCATATGCACTTGAAAAGAACGTGAATTGGGTTTTAGGTGGGTGTAGTCCTCTGACTACATCCACAAAGTCCTGTTGCCTGCTTGTATAGATTAGATCTAATGCATCTTTGTTAAGTTTCTTTGAGTTGACCTATCCGTTGTTGATAGTGGTGTATTGAAATCTCCTAACACTATTATGGTGCTGTCTACTTCTCTTTTCAATTCTGTTAACCATTGTTTTATGTATTTTGCAGGTCTATTACTTGGTGCATAAATGTTGACCAAGGTTATGTCTTCTTCATCCATTGTGCCTTTAAACAGTATATAATGCCTTTCCTTATCTTCAAAGGTGTTTTTAATTCTGAAATCTATTTTATCATATATTAGTATTGTTATTCCTGCTTTTTTTTTTGAGGTTGGCATTGCTTGGTATAATTTTTTTCAAGCCTCTGATTTTGAGTCTGTCTTCCTCTTCCTTTTTAAGATATGTCTCTTGTATGGAACATACTGATGGGCTTTGGGTTTTTGTTTTGTTTTGTTTGGCTTAGTTTTTATCCATTCTGCTACTCTTTTTCTCTTAATTGGTGCATTTAGTCCATTCACGTTGTTGTTGTTGTTATGTGCCATCGAGTCGTTTGCGACTCATAGTGACCCTATGCACAACAGCCCTAAACCCTGATCTATCCTGTGCCAATCACACTGCCCATCCCGATTACCCCAGTTACTGAATCAATCCATCTCATAGAGGGTCTTCCCCTCCTGTGCTGTCCCTCCACCCTCCCAAGCATGATGTCCCTCTCCAAGGACCTGTCCCTCCTTGCAACATGCCCAAAGTATGTCAGATGAAGCCCCAGAATCCTTGCCTCCAAGGAGTTGCTTGGTTTAATCTTCTCCAGGATGAATCTGTTTGTTTTCTTGGCAGTCCATGGTAAATTCAATACTCTCCTCCAGCACCACAGCTCAAAGGCATCAATTCTCCTTCTGTCCTCCCTAGTCATTCTCCAACTCTCTGGTGCATAACAAGTGATTGAAAAGACCATGGCCTGTATCAGGCACATCTTAGTCTCCTGAGAGACACCGTTGCTTTTGAGTACTTTAGAGAGGTCCCTAAGAGCAGACTTTCCCATGGCAATGTGCTGTTTTATTTCCTAACTGCTGGTGCCAAGAGTGTTGACCATGGAGACGAGCAAACTGAAGCTGAGAACAATCTCAATCTCTTCACATTAAGTGTGATTATTGCCAGGCCAAGTTTTACTTTTGCCATTTTGTGTTTCTTTTTCTTTTGTTTCTGGTTACTATGGTCCATTTACTTCCCTCACCACTTCCTTTCAATATTGTATTGGAAGTGCTTGGTAGGGCAATACGACAAGAGAAGGAAATAAAAGGCATCCAGATTGGCAAATAAATGGATCGCTATATGCAGATGATATTATAGTGTACACAGAAAACCCCAAAGACTCAACAACAAAAACAACAACAAAACCCTGTTACAATTAATAGGTAATTTTAGTAGAGTTGTAGGATATAAAATCAATAACCAAAAATCAATAAGATTCTTCTGCAACAACAAAGAGAACTCAGGGAAGAAAAAAAAAAACACAAAACACAATACCATTTACAATAGTCAATCACAAACCAAGATACTTGGAAGTGAAACTAACTAGCGATACAAAAGACCTATACAAAGAAAACTACAGAGCATTTCTGAAAGACTCAATAAAAGACCTAAAGAAATGGAAAAATGTGCCATTTTCAAGGGTAGGAAGAATCAATATGGTGAAAATGACAATCCTACCAAAAGCAATCTACATGTTCAATGCAATACCAATCCAGATACCAAATTCATTTTTCAAGGAGATTGAAAGGGAAATTATCAAATTTATTTGCAAAGACAAGAGACTCTGGATAAGCAAAATACTTCTGAGAAACAAAAATGAGGTCGAAGGCACAGCACTCTTTGACCTCAAAACCTACTACACAGCAGTGGTAACCAAAACTATTACACATTGTACTAGTACAATGACAGGTACACAGACCAATGGAACAGAATTGAGAACCCAGAAATAGACCTAGCTATCCATGGTTAATTTATATACAACAAGGAAATCAAAGCTATCAAATAGGGAAATGACAACCTTTTTAACAAATGGTGCTGGCAAAACTGGACTTCCACCTGTTGAAAGCTGAAATAGGATTCACATCTCACACCATACACAAAACTTAGATCAAGGTGTTTCAGAGACCTGAGAAAAAAGCCCAAAACATAACATTCATAAGAGACAAACTGGGATCAAGCTTAGAAGCACTAGTCCAAGATATAAAGAGACTGCCAAATACAATAAAAATGCACAATCTAAAGAGGATAAAATTGATGCATGGGACCTTCGAAAGATTAAATCCCTACACACACAAAACTTTTCCCAACATGATGAAAAGAAAACCTGAAGACTGGGAACAAACATTTGGTAATACCATCTCAGGCAAGAGTCTTATAACAAGTTTACAGAAACTCCTGGGCCTCCACAAGAAAAAAACTGATAATCTAATTACAAAATGGGCAAAAGACATGGAAAGAATTTTCACAGAGGAAGATACTCGAATGGCAAACAGACATATGAAGAAATGCTTCAAAGTACTGGCAATAAGAGAGATGCAAATCAAAATCACAATGAGGTACCATCTCACCCTAGTAACAGTGGCAGAGTTTAACAGGACAGCATAAATGGACAGTAATAAATGGTGGAGAGCCTGTGTTGAGAATGGAACTCTTGTACATTTTTGTTGGGATTGTAAAATGGTGCAGCCATTCCAGAACAGTCTGGTGCTTCCTCAAAAAGCCACACATAGCATTTCCATATGACCCAGCTATTCTACTACTTGGAATATACCCTGCGAATATGACAACTAAGGCACAAACTGAGATTTGTACACCAGTGTTCACAGCAGCATTATTCACCATCATAAGAACATGGAAACAGCCCAAATGGCCAACGACAAGCAAATGGATTGAGAAATGATGGTATATTCACATAATGGAATACCTTACGACTTGCATGAGCAATAACTGTAAATTCTTACCTAACTGGGAAGGTACTGGAAGCATTATTCTGAGTGAACTAAATCAGCCCCACAAGGATAAATATTGTATAAAACCGTGATTGTAGAATAAGTATAAGGATCCAGGAGAGGTGGGAGAGGCCAGAAGCAGAGGGATGTGGAGGTATGAGGGATTTATCATTGGGTTGTACAACTTGATGGTGGATGGTGAGGGGAATTGAATGAATTTGTTCAAATTTTTATTCGAGTTTTGTAAATAAACTAGTAGGAAAAGAAATAAATTTTAAAAAATAAAGGATGTCACAAAGCAAAAAAAAAATAAAGTATTTGCAATGAATGGATCATTGAATATGCAAAAAACACCAAATTTACCATATGACTGAAAATGAGCAAAAGGCTTAAATTAGACATTTCACTAAATATTGTTTGCCCAAGGCCAATAAACATACAAAGAGATCCTTGATATCATTATTTATTAAGGTAATAAAAAATAGCACAAAATGATGCATCACACTTGACGCTGTGATAGTATTGACTCTGTATTCACTACAATGGTTGTTATTTTTTTTTAAATAGAAAAAGCAAGAGTTCGTGAGGTAGGTAATTCTCCAATTTCTTCATCCTCAGCTTTAGTCATTGGTTTGTATATTTGAATAATAAACATATTACTAGAGCTTCCTTGCATACAAATGAATATTATCCTATCACTGACAGCATTGTACTTCAGAGTAGGTCTTGAAATGTTATATTTGATGATGAATATGACACCATTCTGCTTCAATTTGTCATTGCTAGAATAATAGACCATATGATAATGATTAAAAATTACTAATAAAAGTCCATTTCAGTTCACTAATGCCTAAGATATAAATCTTTATGCATTCCATTTCACTTTTGACAATGTCCAATTTTCCTAGATATTCATTCCATGTTATGACTATTAATAGTTTGCTGCTGCTTCTCCTCACTTTGAGTTGTGCCACACAAGCAAATGCAAATCCTTGGTTGATTTAAAGCTTTACCCCATTCACATAATTATCGTTTACTCTACTTTGAGGAGGCCTATCTTCCCCAGAAATATATTGAATGCTTTCCAAATTGAGGTCCTAATCTTCTGAAACTACTGTCAGTGCTAGTCACAAAGTTGTCAAAGGCCTATTATTTTATAATTAGATGCCCAGTTCTGCTACTTATCTATTCTGTAAGCTTCACCAAATCTTGTCCACCATGGGAAGCCCTTCTACTTTTGAAATGACAGTGGCCTAGCTTCCAGTATCATATCAACATTCAAACCACCACAGTATAAGTTGAACACCTAGAATGGTCAAATTTATCAGGACAAAAAGTCTCCACATTACCAGGCCGAGATATAGGACTGAGAAATTAAAATACCAAAACCTATTTTTAAAAGTTTGATGACTGCATAAGATGCACCATTATGTTGTTGTTTTTGTTGTTGTTATGTGCCATCAAGTCACCTGTGACTCATAGCGACCCTATGTACAACAGCCCTAAACTCTGCTCTGTCCTGTGCCAATCGCACTGTTTCTGACACTCCCATCCCAATTGCCCCAGTCACTGAATCAATCCACCTCATAGAGGGCCTTCCTGTCCTGTGCTGTCCCTCCACCCTACCAGGCATGATGTCCTTCTCCAAGGACCTGTCTCTCCTTACAACATGTCCCTAGTATGTCAGATGAAGCCCCAGAATCCTTGCCTCCAAGGAGCCACCCGGTTTAACTCTTTCCAGCATGAATCTGTTTGTTTTCCTAGCAGTCCATGTTACCCTCAATACTCTTCTCCAGCACCACAGCTCAAAGGCATCAATTCTTCTTCTATCCTCCCTAGTCATTGTCCAACTCTCTGATGCATAACAAGTGATAGAAAAGACCATGATACACGCTATAAAATGCTCAGGAGAGTGAGTATCAGTGAGACGTATGTTTAACTAGGGAAATAAGATGAGGGTATTGCATAACAGATGCTCCTTTATCTTTGATGCTGTCTGTTTCTTCTACTGGCAGTCCATACTATGCTCAATGCTCTTTGCCAGCAACTCAACTCAAAGGCACCAATTCGTCTAACATCCTTTGTCCAGCTCTCTGATGCATAGCAAGTAATTGTAAGACCATGGCCTGCATCAGACATACTCCCTAGACTGACATTGTTGCTCTTTAGCACTCCAGAGAGGTCTCTGACAACAGATTTCCCTCACGCAATTTGGTTGGTTTATTTTTTATTTCCTGACTTCTGGTGCCAAGAGTTTTGACTGTGAAACAGAGAAAGCTCTATCTCTTCTCCATCTGTCATGATGCTGCCAATCGGCCCAGAGAGTCTTCATTTTCTTGAGGTTGAGCTTCAATCCATATTGAAGACTGCAGTCCTTGGCCTTCTCCAGCTAATGCTTCAGATCCTTTTCAGTTTCTGCCTTTGTGCTGACCGTAGATGCATTTTGGCTGCTCTTGCTGGATGTTTGAAGGAGAAAATTAATAATTTCTGTGAGGTAAACTTTGCTGGATGATTTGGTTATAACTACTCTGAGGCACCCTTAATGGATGATTTAAATTTGATTGCTAAACTGAAACAGGAGCCTGGACTTACTGAGGAATTGTACCTTAGAACTGCTGGGCTAAAACCTAGACTTGTGAAATATTCTTTGCCTCCCACACTCTCTAACTTCCTTCCCTAGTAAACCTTATTACTGATACAATAACCAGTAACCAGTGTATGGGTCAGCAATGAATTAAAGAACCTCTTGCTGTTGGTGTGACTCTACAGGTACCATGGCGCTGGGCTGCAGACTCTTTTTCTACTTTCTGCTCCAGAGTGCTGAGAATGGTGCTATTCTTACTCCATTTTGCCCTTTTTGAGAGACACTACTGGCTCTGTGTTCCCACACCTAGCTTTCTCCTATTTAGACACTGCTTTATGGAATTTAAAACCTCAAAAACTCAGTGGGAAGTCTGTTATGTCTTTTTTAGGACTCTATGGAAATGAGTTAAAATTCACAGTCTTAGAAACTCGTTAAAGGTTACTATGAGTTGGAATTTACTCAGAGTGGTGTGTTTGAGTTTTCTGGGATTTTTTTCTGTTGTGTTTTTTTTTTAACCCAAAAATAAAGTATAAATCAAGTTAGCTACAGATACAGGAAAGAGTATAACTGTCCATTTGGTTTCCAAAACTTTACATGTTTGTGGGAGTGAGTTTCTTCATCTTTCTTTTTCTGATTGTCCTAGTGTGTTAGAACTGCCAACCTCTCAGTAGTCCAACTTGACCTATTGCACTGGGTGTATCGTTATCCCTAATGCATATCAAACAAAAACTCCAATGCTATCAGACTGATGCTATCCCAAGTGATGGCTTCCCTCCATCAGAATGGATTATATCTGCCACCCGTCCAGGTACCAGTCCAACACGTAATGCACTACACCCTTGGTCTGACTAAAATTAATGTATAGTTTCATATGCAAACACAGTGAGCACTACAATGCTTGCAATACTTTCCAGGATTCTCTTGTAATAAGCAACTATTTAAGACATTGCTATGTATTCAGCTCTTTCTAGATCTGTGAGTCTGGAATTTTAAACTACAATCTGTAGTCAATATCTTAAGGGAATTTCCAGTCCTTCAGCCCTGCACCCGTTTATCTACTGCACCTCCGTGTGCAGAAAAATATAACCACAAAAGAGCTTCCTAAATATAGAGACTCCACATATCCTGTTCATAGTTCTCAGCATCTAGGATAACGTGAGAACAAAACTAACGCTCAATAACTGTTTGTTAACAAAATAAATGAAAGACTTGTGAAGGCACTTGAAACAGTCTGTTTTCTATTCATCCCTGAAAAATATCTCTTTCTAAAGCTACATCATATTCGAGGTCATGCCTCTCTTCTTGGTTCAAATAACATGAGTGGTTTCCATGAAAGCAAGGGCTCACTTTCTTTTACATAATACAGACACAATTCATTGTCCAGAGATAACTTTTCAGTAGCATTCATTCAATGAAATATAAACTGAAACCAAGAATCAAAACTAAGTGGACTGGAGCAGCCAAAAGAGAAATCCCAAGTTCATGGATGCTCTGATGTGCTAACACTTTACTCTTTGTGTTGTTCTTAGACTCTTACCTAAAGGACCTTCACTCTAGTAATAATATTGACAACTGAGAAATACATAGTATGCCCTTTACCCTTTATTATCTGATTTCTTAACCATGTTAGCTGATAAATGGTAAATGGTGCATGACATTTTTATTTGGGGTAGCAAATCCCACATACATACACACAGAGAGACATAGACACAGTCACACACTCAGAGCGAGAGCGAGAGAGAGCGAGATGAGAGAGAGGAAAACTCACAAAAAACAGACAAAGAAATTCAATAATCATTCATCCCCCCATAGCTCCTAGGACTGCATATACAATTAAAACATGTAAATATAATCTTGGATAATGAATAAAAAATTTAACCCTCTTAAACTCTCTCAATTAAGGATAAATGGAGTATGTATCTGTGTTTCCAAAAGATGTCTAAGCAATTTTATTAAACTGAAAGTAGGAGTGAATGAAAGAACCTAAAATTTTAGGTAGCTAAACATTTGCATAGAGTAAATAGGTCATTTAAAGCTGGATAGATACTAATACTACCATGGTTATGTGTTTACAGTATACACATGTGCAGGGCTAAAGGAACAATATTTCCCCATAAAACAAATAAAGATACAGAGATATATAGAGAGATACAGAGATAGAGATAGATGATAGATAGATAGATAGATAGATAGATAGATAGATAGATAGATAGATAATAGATAGATAGATACACACACACACACACACACACACACACACACACACAGAGGGAAGGAGAGATTAACCAAATAGTAAGAAGTTTACAGCCCTTAAAACCCACTGGAGTGTCAGCTATGAGTTTTTCTGAGTCAATGAAACACAAAACACACACACACACACACACACACACACACACCCCTCTAAATGATTACATTAAATAGATCAAAACAAATGGCTAACCAATTCAATGGATCAAAATGAGAATATTTAATATCTATATAAAGACTTAACCAAACTTGATGTTGAATATCAAGTCAAATTCACCAATAGCTCCATAGAAGAAAAAAAAAGGCAATCTCTTCTTATGTGATTTACAGTCTCTGAAACTGAATGGATACTGAACTATAAGTCATTTCCTACTTAACAACAAGGGCAGAGAGATAAATATTTAGTAGTGCTATTTATTTATTCTTTTTAGTCAAATGAGGAAATTTGAACAGACAAACATTAGTAATTTGGGATTTTGGACATTCCATGAATTTTTAGGACCTTATTTTTTCTCCAATGCCACACTTTAAGAAGTTGCTTGAACAGAACATGATAATACTGCATCATGTAAAATCAAGACAACTATCTGGGTTGGATTCTTTCTCTATACATATTTGAACTGTATACTGAGAAAATCATTTGAGATCTGGACTATATGAAAAAGAATGACATCAGCATTGAGGGAAGACTTTTCAACAACTAGAGCTATACTCAAAGATGACACTCAAAACTACTTGCAGAAACTGAAGACTTGAAGAGCTTATTGGAGAAGATTAATGATAACAATGTTTAATATGGAGTACATCTCATAAATAAGACAACAGAAATTCATACCACTATAGACCAATAGATAAAACATCATATTGGATGGAGAAAAGACTGAAGTTGTATTTTTTTTTCAAATTTTACTTGTATCTACAATCAACACAAGTAGCGGTAGTAAAAAAATGCAAAAGTGGTATTGCATTGCTCAAATTTTCTGTCCAAGAAATCTTTAAGTTATTAAAGGACAAGGACATCAAATTAAAGACAAAGAATACCTAATCCAAGCCATGGTCTTTTCAATTGCTTCTTATACATCAGAAAGTTAGACTATAAATTTAGGAAGATAACAAAAAATTCAATGCCTTTGAATTTTACTCTTGTCAAAAAGCATTGCATATACTACTGACTACTAAAAGAACAAATATGTCCCTTATAGAAATTCCTGAAGAAGAAATCAGAATCCTGCTTAGAGGCAAGAATAGTAAAACTCTATGTCACCTATTTTAGACTTGTTGTCAAGAGAGACCAGTCCTTGGAAAGCCATCATACTGGGAAAGATGGAGAAACAGTGAAAGAAAGGAAGACCTACAAAGAGATGAATTGACACAGCAACTGTAACAAAAGGACTCTAACAAGACAGAGGTCATTAAGATGATGCAGGATAGGGTAAGGTTTAGATCTGTTGTTCACAGTGTTGCCATGAGTGATAGAAGAATCTATGGTACTTAACAAGATCACTTGGTTATTGGTAATAACATCCAGTGTTATTTCTTATCCTTCTTCACATTTACAACTCTGTATGGGAATGTAGATTACATAACTAACAAAATTGTTAATGTTCATCATTATATGAGCAATAAAACTTTTGTCACTGAGGCAAATACCTAAGATCAGAGGGACAAATGTTTCCACAAGGAGTCTAGCAATTTTTCTCCTAATGTTTTAAGGATTTAAACTTTGCCAGCATGTTGTTCTTGTATGTGCTGTTGTATTCATAACAACCCATACCTTACCCTATCCTGAGCCAACCTCACACATCTCTGGCACACCTGTCTTCATTACCACAGCCTGTGCCAATCTTTCTTGTCTAGGGTCTTCCTCTTTTGCACTGACCCTTTACTCGTCCAAGCATGATGTCCTTCCCCAAAGACTGGTCCCTCATAACATAATATAACAGGCCCAAAACATGTGAGAAAGGGTTTCAAAATCTTTGCCTCCAAGAAGCAACCTCTCCATGAGAAACATTTTTTTTCTCTTGGCAGTCCATGCCGCGTTCAAAACTCTTCTTCAGCATCACAATTCAAAGGCCCCAATTGTTCATCTCTCATCCTTAGTCATTGTCCAACTCTCAAATGTATAGCAAACAACTGAATTTTTTTTCTCTAGTTGACTTTATTTGAGAAGTGGCTTAACTAGTTATATTGGCTATTTTCCAGTTTAATACATCTAAAAAGGATCAGTCAATATTTATGCATCCCATTTCTTTCTTAACAATACCTAATTTTCCTACATTCATGGTTCTCACATTCCATCTTCTAATCACTAGTGCCTGCTTATAACTGTTCCTCTTCCTTTGTATTTCCATACTTGAATTTCTACCTCTGTTGTCCTCTCTGTTAGTCTATGTGTGTTCTGTTGTACATAGGGTTTTCAGAGGCCTGGTATTTCAGAAGTGGATGACCAATCCTTCTTCCTAGTCTGTCTTAATCTGAATGTTCAGATTTAGAAGAGTATCTGACAGACAAGCATTTTATAGAACAGTGAATGACAAATCCCTCATTGTGGAGTGTAACAATTAGTTACAGTGTCGTCCCTGCCCTTGGCCCAGCATCTTGACCCACTTATTTCCCAGCTCCACCCTCCACCAGGATACTCCTTCACTTCTACCAAATCCCTTCAGCTTTTCTCTTCCATTGTCCAGCACTGATCTGACAGCTTGTATCTGAAGCTTTCTTGGCTTCTGTGATGCCAAACCTGTCAGCTGCTGACAATTTCTTATGCTGTGATGAGTGTCTCTTAAGTTTAGTGGTAACGTCTCCGAAGAGAGGGTGATGTGTCCTGTAGAACTGGTCTATAGAGAGTCACTTCTCTATTGATTGGCCCCTGTTGTGCCCACGTGCACAGATTCCTCTGTCTCCCCCATTCCGCCCTCATGAATCCCTCTATCTCCCCTCTACACATCTTGGAAACCATCTTGGCTCAGCCTTAGGCCTTTTGTACCTGTGGGTGGGCAAAGTTTTTCCCTCCAGTCACTTCTTTATTAGCTGGCCCCTGTTCTGCCCATGTCGGCAGATTTCTCTGTCTCCTCCGTTCTGCCCATGGGGATCTCCCTGTCTCCCCCTGCATGAAGAGATCTATATTTGTTCCCATTCCAAAGAAGGGTGACCCAACACAGTACGGAAACTATAGAACAATATCATTGATCTCACATGCAAGCAAGATTCTATTGAAAATTATCCAAAAATGACTGGAACAGCACATCAACAGAGAACTATCAGAAGTCCAGGCTGGGTTTAGAAGGGATTGTGGTACTAGGGATATTGTAGCTTATGTTAGATGGAGCTTAGCTGAAAGCAGGGAATACCAGAGGAATGTATATCTGTGTCTCATTGATTATGAAAAGGTGTTTGACTGTGTGGATCATAACAAACTGTGGCTGACTCTGAGAAGAATGGAAATCCCAGAACACTTGACTGTACTAATGCGAAGCCTATACTTGGACCAAGAGGCAGTCCTCAGAGCAGAGCAAGGGAACACTGCAAGGTTCAAAATTGGGGAAGATGTATGTCAGGGATATATCCTATCTCCATACCTTTTCAACCTGTATACAGAACAGATTATCCGAGAGGCTGGGCTCTATGAGGAGAAGTGTGGCGTCAGGATTGGTGGAAGATCTATTAACAATCTGTTATGCAGATGACACAACTCTGCTTGCTGAAACTGAAGAGCACCTGAAATTCTTGCTACAGAGGGTCAAGGACTGCAGCCTTCAGTATAGATTGAGGCTCAATGTCAAGAAGACAAAGATTCTCACCACTGGACCAATTGGCAGCTTCAGGATGGATGGTGAAGAGATTGAGATTGTTAACAACTTTAGTCTGCTTGGCTCCACAATCAACACTCTTGGCACCAGTCGCCAGGAAATAAAATAAAAAAACCATATTTTGATGGGGAAGTTGGCTGTTAGGGACCTCTCCAGGGTACTGAAGAGCAATGGTGTCACTCTGGAGACTAAGGTGCATCTGATACAGGCCATGGTTTTTGCAATCACTTGTTATGCATCAGAGAGTTGGACAATGACTAGGAAGGATAAAAGGAGAATTGATTCCTTTGAGCTGTGGTGATGGAGAAGAGTATTAAATGCACCATGGACTGCCAAGAAAACAGATTCATCCTGGAGAGGGTTAAACCAGGCTGCTCCTTGGAAGCAAGGATTCTGCGGCTTTGTCTGACATACTTTGGACATGTTGTAAGGAAGGACAGGTCCTTGGAGAGGGGCATCATTCTTGGGAGGGTGGAGGGATGGTGCCAGAGGGGAAGACCTTCTACGAGGTGGATTGATTCAGTGACTAGGGTAATCGGGATGAATGATAGAAGTTTGTACAATCACTGGCCTAATACTTTTTATAAGAAACATGGATGGTGACAGCACATATCGACTTCATTTGATGGTCTCCACAGGAATCAGACTAACTACATCTGCAGAAGAAATCACTGAAGAGTCTCTGTATCAGCTGACTAGGCCAGGTGCTGATTGTGGAACAGACAATCAACTACTCATATGCAAGTTCAAACTGAAGCGAAGCTAAAAAAATCAAATAAAATTCACAAGAATCAAAATTTTACCTCGAGTCTTTCCCATCAGAATATAAAAGACTATCTCAGAAAGAGGTTTAAGGCTTTAGCACTAATGAGTAAAGATCAGATGAGTTGTGCGGGGATCAGATGGGCTATGGCAGGATATCAAGAATATCATGCATGAAGAATGCAAAAAGTCATTAGAAAGAGGAGAAATAAATGACCAAGATGGATGTCAGAGGAACCTATGAATATTGCACTAGAGTGCTGAGGAGACAAAGCAAAGGGAATAAATCAAGAATTTAAGGAGCTGAATAGATTTCAAAGGGCAGCTTGAGAAGACAACGAAAATATTAAAATAAAATGTGCGAAGAGCTGGAGTAAAAAACTCAAAAGGTACGGCACTGAAGAACAAGTTTAAAACTTGAGGTGCAATATTTAAGGATGCTAAAGTCAGAATTTTGAATGACCAGGAAGCATCAAAAGAAGAAGGAAGAAGTACACAGAGGTACTATACCAAAAAGAACTAACTGACACAGAAGAATTTCATAAAACAACATATGACCAAAAGTCTATGGTGATGAAGGAGGAAGTTTTAGCTGCTCTGAAGGAACTGGCAAAAAACAAGGTCCCAGAAATTGATGGAATGCCAATTAACATATTTCAGCAAACAGATGCTTCCCTGGATGCACTCATCAGGTTAGGCCAAGAAATCAGGAGAACAACTACCTGGCAAATTAACTGGAAGAGATCTGAAATTAATCCCAATCCAAAAAAGGTGAGCCAACAGAGTGTGGAAATGATAGAACAATATCATTAATGTCACACACAAACAAGATCCTGCTGAAGATTATCCAAAAAGGACTGAAACAGCACATCAGCAAAGAAATGCCAGATCTGCAGGCTGGGTTTAGGAGATACCATGGGACTAGGGACATCATTGCCAATCTTACCCGGATCTTGGCCGAAAGCAGAGAGAACTAAAGAAATATCTATCTGTGTTTCATTGACTATGCAAAGGCATTTGTGTGGATCATAACAAAGTGTGGCTAACTTTGAGAAGAATGGGGATCACAGAACACTTAATTGTGATCGTGTGAAACCTATACTTGGATCAGGAAGCAGTAGTCAGAATACAGCATGAAAACACTGCATGGTTCAGGATCAGGAAAGGTGAGCATCATGGATGCATCCTATATCCATATTTGTCAACTATATGCAGAAACAGATCATTCGAGAGGCTGGACTTGATGATGATGAATGTGGCATCAGTATTTGTGGAAGACTCATGAACCACCTGCATTATGCAGATGACATAACCTGGCTTGCTGAAACTGAGGAGGACATGAGGCGTTTGCTACAGAGGGTCAAGGACTACAGTCTTTAATATCGATTGAAGCTAAGCATCAAGAAAGCAAAGATCTCACCACTGGGCCAATTGGTGATAGATGGAGAATAAATTAAGATTGTTAATAACTTCAGCTTCCTTGGTTCCACAATCAACACTGTTGGCACCCACAGTCAGGAAACCAAAAGACAAATTGTCTTGGAAAAGTCAGCTGTCAAGAACATATGTGTGCCTGATCCAGGCCACAGTCTTCACCATTACTTGTTAAGTATCCAAGAGCTGGAGACTCACTAAGGATGATAGAAGAAGCATCATTGCCTTTGAGTTGTGGTGCTGGATAAGTATGTTAAAGACACCATGAACTGCCAGGAGAACAAACAGTTATGTCCTTAAGATGGAAACCAGGCTGCTTCCTGGAGGCAAGGATTTTTAAGTCCCACATACTTGTGGCATGTGGCCTAGAGGGACCAGTCCTTGGGGAAGGACATCATTCTCAGAAGGGTTGAGGAACAGCATGGAAGGGGTAGACACAGGGTGAGCTGAATTAACACCATGACTGGAGAAATGGGATTAGATCTGTTGGAGATGATGAGATTAGCTCAGAATAGGGCATGGTTCACAGCTAATGCACATAAGATTGCAACAAGTTGCCAACAAGTCAATGGCACAAAACAACAACCACAAGATGACTAATGAAGTTCATTCCTGGGTATCACAGATGGTTTGCATTCAACTATTAACCTTAAAATTACTGGTTCATATCTAGCCAATGGCACTACAAATGAAAGACTTGACAATCTTGTTCCATAAATTAAACAGCCAGGAAAACCCTACAGAACAGTTCTAGTTTGTAGCACATTTAATGGCCATCAACTAAGACTGACTCAGTAGTAAAGAGTTTGTTGAAATTTTAAGACAAGAACCATTACTAGTAATTCCACGAATACCAACATCTTTCTAGAAACTTGCCATATCGTGATGGCGTGTGTGCTGTTATGATGGTGGAAACTCTAGCACAGATATTTCAAATATCAACAAGATCATCTGTATCAAATCAAATAGGCACAATGAGCACACAAATTATGAAATACTAAGAAGAAAGTCCTGTGTGTGAGTGTGTGTATATAGTAATGGAAACCTTATCGTTAAAAAAGTAAAAATCCTATTGTCTCAAATAATGCTGGAAGATGAGTCTCTTAGATTGGAAGGAACTCAAAATGCAGCTTGGCACAAATGATCCATTCATATGTGGATCATGAAGATGGCACAGGACCAAAACGCTTCCATTCTGTTTTCTATGAGGTTAACAGGAGTCAGAGCCAACTGACATCTAACAATGTCACTATCAGCTCCTCCTTAGCCCATTTAGAAAAGCCTTCTAGTCTCTTCACTAGAGACATTTACTGAAGAAACTCTGGTATCATAGTCTGTAGTATGTTGTTCTGCTAACCAAAAAGTCTTGCATCTCTGACAGTTCAAATAAATGAATTACTCCTTGGGAGAAAGATAGGCAATCTCCTCCAGTAAAGTTTATAGTCTTGGAAAACCAGTGGAAAGTAATGGAATCTGACTCGACAATGGTTAGTGAATGATAAGTAGATTTGCTTTCTATTGCTCTGTTTACTTCTTTGAAACTTTTGACATTCCAGTCAAAGACCCTGGCCCCCATGCATACGTTTTGACTGATTAGAGAATGTTCTGGCCAATGACATGTTGCAGAGAGAGGACATACAGAGGATGCCGTCACAGGATCTTGCTCTCTCATATAGGCAGCACTATTATGAGAAGAGTGGACAGTAATGTGTTATTAATTAAAGACAAACATGTACAGTCATTACAACGGACTTTTCTATAAAGTTGTATTTAGCAATAAAAACATATTTGCAGACCCATCACAAAAGAAAATAACAGGTTATGGAAAGCCTCCCCCCAAAGAACCTACTGGACCAAATGGCTTCACAGCAGATTCTACTAAAAATTTACAAAAGATCTATCACTAATTCTACTTAAATTGTTTCAAAAAATAGAAAAGTAATATTCTCAGAGTCATTCTATGAGGCAAACAGAACACCAATATCAAAATCAGGCAAAAATATCACCAAAAAAGAAAATTACAGATGGATATCTCTCATGAATATACATGCAAAAATCCTGACATCCATATCCAAAACCATATCAAAAAATATGATTCATCATGATCAAGTGGGATTTATAACAGGTATGCAAATATGATTCAATATTAGGAAAACAATCAACAAAATTCATCAAATTAACAAAACAAATAGCAAGAAGCAAAGGATCTTAGCAATTGATGTAGCGAAGGCCTTTAACAAAATCCAACATCCCTTCCTGATTAAAACACTCAGCAAAATAAGAATGGAAGATAATTCACTCAACACTGTGAAAAGTACATACACAAAACCAAGAGCCAACAGTATTCTCAATGGAGAAAGACTGAAAACATTCTCCTTGAGAACAGGGACCAGACAAGGATGGGCACAGTCAGCATTCCTGTTCAATGTTGTATTGGAAGTACTCACGAGGGCAATATGGCAAGAAAAGGAAATAAAAAGCATCCAGATAAGCAAAGAGATGGTAAAACTCTATACACACATGATAAGACTGTATACACAGAAAACCTCAAAGACTCAACAAAAAGCTGTTAGATCAGGTTAGTGACAGGATAGAAGATTAGTATACAAAGATCAGTGAGATTCCTCTACAATAACAAAGAAAACACAGAGAGAAAAAATAAGAAATCAATACTATTTAGGATAGCTAATCACAAATTGAAGGTCTTGGGAATAAATATAACTAGCGACACAAAAGACATTTATAAAGAAAACATTGAAACACTTCTGTGAGAAATAGTCAAAGACCTAAGAAAAAAAATGGAAAAAAGTTTCCCTGTTTATGTATAGGAAGACTCAATATTGTGAAAATGGCAATCCTACCAATAGCAATCTACCTATTTAACACAATCGCCACACAGATATCAAGTTGGTTTTTCAAAAAGACAGAAAGGGCATTGGCAAGTTTATTTGGGGAGGACCAAGACTCCAAATAAGCAAAGCATTTCTGAAAAGTAAAAATGAAGTAGGAAGGTATAACACTCTCTGATATCAAAACCTACTATACTGCTGTAATAACCAAAACAGCATGTTACTGGTACAATGGCAGGCCCATAGACCAATGGAACAGAATCTAGAATCCAGACATTAACCCATATACCTTGGTCAACTGATTTTTGACAAGGAAACAAAACCTATGAAATGGGGAAATGACAACCTCTTCAACAAATGGTGCTGGCAAAATTAGACGGCTACTTGTAGAAAGTCAAAGCAGGATCCACACCTCTCACCACACACAAAAATCAACTCACGATGGGTCAGAGACCAAAAACCATAAAGATCATAAGCAATAAAGTGGGAGCAAGTTTAGAAGGGCTTGTCTATGTTATAAAGAGGCTGACAAATACACAACCAGGAGAGGATAAAATTGATGACTGAAACCTTCTAAAGATTAAACCCCTGTGAGCATCAAACCCTTTTCTCAACAGGGTGAATAGAACCTACTGACTGAAGAAAAACATTTGCCAATATCATCTTGGACAAGTGTCTCATGTGAAAATTCATAGAGTACTCCTGAGCCTCCCCAAGAAAAAGACTGATAACACGATTACAAAATGGTCAAAAGACATGGAAACGCCTTTCACAGAGAAAGACATTCAGATATCATACAGACACATAAAGAAATGCTCAAAATCACTGGCAATAAGGGAGTTGTATATCAAAACCACAAGAGATACTATTTCACCCCAGTAGCAATGCCAAAGTTTAACCGGACTGCAAGCAATAAATGTTGGAGAGGATGTGGAGAGATAGGAACTCTCCTACACTGTTTGTGGGACTGTAAAATGGTACAACCAATCTGGAAGGCAGTTTGGAATTTCCTCATAAAGCTGAACATAGAAATTCCATATGACCTACCTATTCCACATCTCGGCGTATACCCCAAGGAAATTAGAACTGAGACACAAATGAACATTTACACACCAATATTTATAGCAGTGTTATTCACAATACAAGAAAATGGAAACAGCCCAAATGTTCAACCACAATTAAATGTATTGCGAAATTGTTGTACATTTACATTATGAAATGTAAATGTTGTACATTTACTATACTACATGAGCAACAATACACAACAATACACTGAGGAGGAAAAATTTTGAAAAATTACTACATAACTTGGGAGATACTGGGGGGAATTATGCTGAGGGAACTCAGTGTTTTAAGGGTCAATAATGCCGGAGACCATTATCATGCTTCCAAAAACTCTATAAACTGAAAAATATCGATAATTGTAGAAGAGCTTCAGGCCTTTTGCTCATGGGTCACTATGATTCGTGCTCAACTCGAAGGCAATCAACAACAAGACCATTACTGTAAAAACAGAAAGATACCTAGAAAAATATATATGGAGAGCCAAGGAGGGAATGAGTGGGGGCAGAGAGGAGAGGATGGGCAGGGAGGAATTCATAGGGTCACACAGTTTGGGGGTGGTGGTAAAGGAAATGAGAAAACTTCAGTGGGAATTTTTAAAAGCAATGTAATGGTGGGTATAGTTCAATGGTGATTAATTTTATAAATCATAATGAATGGAAATGATTGTATGAAACATAAGGTGAATGAAGGATATTGTGAAACACAATGTAAACAAAATTTATATGCAAACCATATAAAGTAAAAATTATTTTTAAAAAGAACTTATTTGAATATTTCTCCCCCTTTGCTAGAACAATAACTTAGGCTTTTCATAAGCCAGAACAAATTCAACCTTTTCTTATTTTTTCATATGTTAGTTTTATGTGTAAGAGGAAACAGTTTCCCAAATATTTCTGATATTTTGTTCCATTTGTTGTTATGTTTTATTTCTTTTTTTTTTGGCTAATATCTCTGGATCTCTGACATAGTTGTAATTGCAAAGAGTGGTATTATTCTGTGGGGAAGTTACAGAATAGATATCTATTAAGAGAATGTTGTTGTTGTTGTTGTTTCGTGTCATCAAGTTGAGCACAACTCATAGCGACCCTATGAACAAAAGATCTGATTCTGTGCCATCCTAGTCATCTCTGAAATCCTTGAAGCCATTGTTGCAGTCGTAATGTCAATCCATATCATTGAGGAGCTTTTTGTCTTTCACTTACTCCTCCACCTTTCCAAGCATGTTTTCTCTTCTAACACCATATCCAAGGTATGTGGTAGGAAGCTTTGCCATCTTTGCCTTTAAGGACTAGACAAATAGATTTTCATGAAAATTCCCATGGACACTGATCAGAAATAGGGGATTCCCATATTGTGCTAATATAGTATAGTCTTTCGT
>NW_006399791.1:12383282-12388491 GCF_000299155.1 Elephantulus edwardii | reverse complement strand
GACAACTTTATGGTATACAAGAACAACAAGCTTTTAAGTTAAATGGCATTTTTTAACACAAAAAGAATTACTTTATTTTATTTTTTACCTTAAAAGGGTTTTTTGGGGGAAAAAGGGTTTTGGGGTTTTTTTACTAACATAATACTATTTTTAAAATATTTTCTATGTTTTATTGTAAGTTCTTAAGATTGGCTGATTATATTGTTCTGTTCTTTTGATTATAGTTTTATTTTGGCTAGAGTTGCTGTTGGGAATTGTTTCATATTTAATCTGCTGAATGGCTCTCACAAGGCCTGTGACACTTAACTAATTAGTCAAAGATATCCTCTTCCATGCCATCCATGCCTTGCACATGGGTATCATTTGAAGGACAACCAAAGCACACTTTTCTCTAAGAAGAAGAAGCTTTTTCCTACCAATTTTACCTTCAAAGAAAAAAAGAGTCAACATTTTCAGTGGCTAAAGAGAAGGTTTTTTTCATAGTAAAACATAATCTTTCCATACGTTAGCTCACTACCTGCCTTCCATTTGGCAACGGAGATATTGAATAAGATTCTTCAGCCTTAGATTTCTGTCCACCACATGTCTCTAAGCAAAACATCAGAACTTCACATCACTTATTTCCAGTTCCACCCTTGCTTAAAACGTGTATTTCGACACCTACAGAAATACAGAAATCCTTGAGCAGGCTTTAGGTGACTTGGTAAAATTACGGCATATTTATCTACACACATGTACACATTTAGGTCTGAATCTGTGTATGTATGTATTTTTCCCTTGGGATCACCAGAAATGTAAGAATAGTCAGGTAAGTGGTAAAAGAAATCTCTGTTTCTACCCTTCTTGTCCTAGAGTATCTTCTAAATACATCAGTCGGAATGATTCCCCACCCCCCCTCCATCTAGTGAAGAGAATGACATTGTTGACAACTTTCTTTTGCTCAGCTCCACAATCAACACTCTTGGTTCGAGCAACCAGGAAATCAAAAGATGAATTGCATTGGGAAAGTCTGCTGTCAAAGACCTCTCTTAAGTACTGAAGAGCAACGATGTGAGTCTACAGACTAACATGCTCCTAATCCAGGCCATAGTCTTTGCAATTACTTGGGACGATAGAAGAATTGATGCCTTCGAGCTGTGGTGCTGAAGGAGTATTGAATATATTGTGGACTGTTAGGAGAACAAACAGGTTCATCCTAGAGGGGTGAGACCAGGCTACTTCTTAGAGGTGAGAATTCTGAAGCGTCATCTGACATGGAAAGACCAGGCCTTGGAAAGGGACATCATGCTTGGGAGGGTGGTGGGACAGTGCAAGAGAGGAAGACATTTGATGAGATAAATTGATTCAGCAACTGGGGTAATGGGATTAAGTGCGTCAGAGACAGTAAAATTGGTACAGGATAGAGCAGGGTTTAGGGCTGTTGTACGTAGGGTCTCTATGAGTTGTAGGCAACTCGACGGCTCATAACAACAACAACAATTCAAATCACATCACACCAATCATCTACTCAAAATATCCTGATGAATCTTCTTGGAATGAAAACCAAATTCCTTAAAGTGGCCCACAAATCCAGACAGGACCTAGGTTTTTAATGTCTCTGGAGTCATCTCCTCACACTTTCTGTCTTTGGCTTCACACTAGACCTTGGCTGTAGGCCATACTTAGCAGATGTATCCTTCCCTCCAGGCACTTGAAAAACTTCTGCCTAGAACACTCCTTACTTACTTGTCTTATTATATTTAGCACATTTCTAAAATATCACATTCACAATTATGTTTACTCTGACCATTCTCTTTAAAATTATAACACTCTTTCCATCATTACTAAGACTTCAAACCACAAACCACTCCATGGGAAAATGATATGTCAATCTGTTTCTTTAAGGATTTACAGTCATGGAAAAATTGTAGGGCAGTTCTACTATATAGGACTAAAAATTAGTTATATGACATCAAATCAACAACAGTAATTTTAATATACATGTAAGATGTTTATTACTGATTTGAGTTGCAATCTGCTGAACAGAACTAGGTTGTATTTGTTCTCTAAGTACTTTACTGCAAACCTAAATATTGAGAGTTTGAATCTACCCAGTAGTGCTGTGGAAGAGAGACTAGTAATAGGTTTCCTTAAATATTTCAGTCAATATGTTTCCTTAAAGATTATAGTCAAGAAATCACTGAGACCAAAAGAAGCCTTCAGTCTATTTCCCTGAAAAAATCTTGAAAGTGGAACCAAATCTAGTGCATGAATTAATCTTTAAACTCAACAACAGTTAATCTAAACTAGTAAAGAATATCTGATTTGGACATTGTAGTCTAAAAAATTAGTTATATGACATCAAATCAACAATAGTAATTTTAATATGTAGATGAGCTTTTGCTGCTGCAAGATGCCATTGAGGTAACGTCTATCCACAACAACCCTATAAACAGCAGATCGGTACCTTCCCTGTCATTATATTATATATACTTGAGAACATTATTTCAGTCACTGTGTCAATCCATCTCACTGAGCATCTTTCTTTCACTGACCTTCCATTTTCCTAGGATGATGTCTTTTTCCAAAGGCTGCCACTGCTACCAACTTGCTTAAAATATGTGAAGAAAAGTTTCACCATCCTTGCGTCAAATGCATACCCTGGTTCCACTTCCTTCAAAACACATTTGTTTATTCTTCTGACGGTCCATGGGCTATTCAGCACTCTTCTCCAATACCTCAACTCAAAGGTATGAATTCTTCTATTGACTGTATTAATTGTCTAACTTTCAGATACATAGCAAGTGATTAAAAAGACCATGGCTTGAATCAGGCACAGTCTAGTCTTTAAACTATGACATCATTATGAGTTATCAGCGGCAGCAGTTTGCATGAGATGAGTGAGACTGCCCATTCTTCATCCATGGATTTGAACTATGTGCCTTTGGTATTGCAGCACAGTTTCTTACCACTAATACACTAGATCTCATTTATTGAACTATGTGTGTAGAAATTATTAAACAGGTGTGCCTTCTCATGTGTATTTTCTCAATAAAAAGAAAATAAATATATTAAAAAGACTGCATACAATAAAACCCAGTGGAGCTTCATGATTTGGATTTTATTTCATGATGATATATTTAGACAGGTTTTTTTTGGTTCATTTGTTTACTTCTTTTCCATTAGTATCACTACACTTACGTTACTCTACTTAATTAAAAAAAACAAAACAACAAGACAAAAAAAGGCAATCTTATATTATTACTATTGCTGTTGTTAGGTACCATTGTGGTGGTTTGAACTCATAGCAATCATATATAAAATGAACACTATCACTCTTATTCCATCTTTAAAATCTCTGCTGAGCTTGAGAGCATAGAATATATGTATTCAATCTAGTTGTTATTATCATTTTCTTCTTATCTCACTAAATTACGTATTCCATGAGGTGAGGGATTCATGTTTTTGCTTTGCTTTTCCATTGATGCACTAATGAATAAACCAACATTTATGTGAATCATGTTTTATATACTGGGAAATTATATTTGTTTAATGAGTCAATGAGTGAACACAGACTTCCAAAAATAATTATTTGGGGACTCAACAAAATATATTTATGTGTCATATTTCTTTATTATATAAAGCAAAATTATTTTTGTCCCTATTTTATTGGTCAAATTGGAATGCTGAGTATAATAAAATATCTAAAATGAACCAAGAGTACAAGTGACAGTCCACCCACAAAAGTTTAGAGCAATCCACAATTAAATTTCAAAGCTATGCTTTTCCCTATTTCTAAGTAAATTGAAGGGTGGAAAAAGAGTGAAGTGAAAATTTCATTCTCTTTTCAATCTGGTTTTTTTTTTTTGGTTGGGTTTTTTTGTTGTTTTTTTTTTAAATTTGTTTTTTTGTTTGGGTTTGGGTGTTTTGTTTTGTTTTTGTTTTTGTTTTTTTTTACCAGCTTAGGGTGAAACCAAGTTTCTCCTTGGTGGTGAGGATTCTGAATCTCCATCTCACATACTTTGGGCACGTGGCCAGGCCATCATGTTCAGAAGGGTAGAGGGACAGCACAGGAGAGAAAGACCCCAGAGGAGGTGGATTGCTACAGTGGCTGGGGCTTTGGGGCTAAGTGTGGTGGAGTTAGACGGGCTCAGGACAGGTCAGGCTAAAAGAGCTGCTGTACACAGGGTCACTATGAGTCGCAGGTGACTCAAGGACGCATAACAACAACAGCAACAGTGACGTTGTACAAAGAAATAAAAGTAAAAAGGAAGGGTCTGCTTTCCACAATAGTGTGATTTCATGTAAGATGTGACATACTACTATATAAATTTAAAGAATGAAAAAAATCTAAAAAGCATTGGACTACAAATAATGTATCAGAAGTAAAAGTAGTGGTTCCCAGAAGTAGCTCATGTGTCTGCTCCAGTGAAGTTCTTGACCATATCACAGGAAGAGATATTCTAATCAGAAACTGAAGGGTTTGGGGATTTGAGGAGACAGAGAAAAGAACTTGGTGTTACTAATGTAGTTGTAATTGGTGAGGGCATTGAACTAAAGAGCTACTCAAAGACCCACAGAAATATGCACGATTCCCTTGAGCTATTAGCCGAATACTCATTTATACAAGCAAAGAACAAGCTGTAAAGAAATTAAAAAGAGCAGACAAGTAAATACATGCAAATAATTGCCAGGAAAGCAAAAGTTGATCAAAGCCCCAGAATTTCTTATGTGATAGAAGACATTCAAGTATCTAATAGTTAGATACTGTTTTTAGTTGTTATTGTAAGTAAAAAAAACCAACAAAACACAAACAAAAAACCCACAAAAACCTCACTCGTACTGACTCGATATATACAGAGTAGAATTGTACCAGTTTCAAGACTATCGGAGAGAGTGAAAGAATTGGGTAAGATCCAGTGAGAACCTGAAAGGATGAGGAGATAGTGGGCATAGATCAATGATGATAGGCTTTATACAATGCAATATATGGGAATGATCATATGAAACACAATGTGAATGAAGGAATGGGTGAAACATAATGTATATGAATGAAACAAAATGTATACAATTTTGTAGGATAATAAATACAAAAATAATTCAAAAAAGACACAAAAATGCAAAAGACTGCAGAGAACCATTTAATAGCGATATATGATTGGGTATTATCCTTATGACAGGAGTCCAGAATGAAGGTTGCATAGTGTAGCATATGGCGGGGGGGGGGGGG
>NW_006399791.1:12369582-12383182 GCF_000299155.1 Elephantulus edwardii | reverse complement strand
GGGAGAAAAATGCAACAATGAATGCATGGAAATCCAAAATCTCTGTAAATGTTCATGAAAATTAATTAAAAAGAAAATAATGCAAGAGACCTAGAGAAGACATATCTTCAAAAGTGCAGTGGGTAGGTTTGAACTTCCAATTTTTCAGGAAGTAAGTAGTAAAGTTTTAAATATTTGCGATACACAAGGACTTTTCAAATAGCAGTGGAGAGGCATTGTATTTTTAAAGCATTCAGGTGAAATTCCAGTAAAATTTAGATTTTGTTGTAGTACTAATTGAGCCCAAGGGCAAAGATTGATCAAAATGTACTCTAATAAAATTTAGACAGACATTAGAAAGAACAAACTGATCCACAAAACTTTAACTACCAGTCAAAGCAAACTACATTCTTTTCTTAGTTTAATTTTTTATTGATATTTTAACAAAAATTTACCAAGAACATAGATTTCCGTTCTTTCATTGTAGCACATTTTCCTCCCTAGCCGCCCCCCACCACAACCCCATCACCATTCCCATTTCTCTTGGAATAAAATTATTTCATTGTTGCACAATTTCTTCACTTTCTTGTCAGTCGACGTTGCTATTCAACTTTTATTTATTCTGGACCGTTGTCATGCAAATAATACCTCATCATATATTCCTTTTACACAGTTCTTTCCCTCATCTGTTTCAATGCATTATACATATGTATTTTTATTTCACAGTATTTTCTTAGTTTTGCCCCCATCTCCCATGCCAGTCCTGCTTTATAACATTGGCATTATGCAGTATTTGTCCTTTTGTGACCAAGATATTTTACTCAAAATAATATCCTCCAGGGTCACCCATTTTGTATAATATTTTATGAGTTCTTTGTTTTTCAATGTTGTGTAGTATTCCATTGTGTAAATATACCACAGCCTCTCTATCCGTTCATTTGTTGATGGACACATGGATTGATTCTTTTTCTTTGCTATTGTGAACAACACAACAATAAGTATAGATGTGTGTATATCTGTTTGTGTGGCAGTTCTGTTTTTTTAGGGTATATTCACAGTATTGCAATTGCTGGGACACATGGTATTTCTATTTCCAACTTTTTGAGAAAGCGCCATACTGCCCTTCAGAGTGGTTGCACCATTTTACACTCCCACCAACAGTGAATAAGGGTTCCATTACCTCCACAACTTCAGCAGTGTTTGTTGATTGCTGCTTTGTTGAACTTTGCTATTGTTACTGGAGTGAGATGATCTCTCATAGTTGTTTTGATTTGTATCTCTCTTAAGAGCTAGGAATTTTTGAACATTTCTTCATGTGTTCAACATCTGAATGTCTTCTTTGGTGAAGTGTCTCTTCATATCCTGTGCTCATTTTGTGATTGGGTTGTTTTCCTTTATCTTGTCTAGGTGCTGGAGTATTCTATAAATTCTGGATAAAAGTCCTTTATCAAACATTTTATTACCACATATTTATTCCCAGACTGTGGCTTTCTTATTTACACTGTGGGAGAAGTTTTATAATGTGCATAGGGATTTGATTCTTGGAAGATCTCATTCATCTATTCTATACTCTCCTTACTTTAGTTGTCAGTTTAGGTAGATTTATATTTATTCTTTTGGTAGTTTTGTTAGTGGTTTGCTGATTTTATTTTCCTTTTTGAAGAACCAACTCCTGGTTTTGTTGATGGTGTCAATTGTTTTTCTATGTTCTTCATTTATTTCTGCCCTAAGTTTCAGAATTTCAGGTTTTTTAGAGAGTGGTGGGTTTTTGTACTTGTCTTTATTAATTTGTTGATGATGTTGGATTGTTATTGTTGTTGTTGTTATGTGTCATCAAGTCACCTATGACTCATAGCGACCTTATGTACAAAATCTAAAATCTGCTCTATCCCTTGCCAATCTTATTGTCTCTGATCCACCTAACTCCATTTCCCCAGTCACTGAATCAATCCATCTTATCAAGGGTCTTTCTCGCTTGCGCTGTCCCTCCACCCTCCCAGCATGACATCCCTTTCCAAGAACTGGTCCCTTTTTGTAACATGTCCATAGTGTGTCAGATGAAGTTGCAGAATCCTTGCCTCCAAGGCACGGCCTGATCTCACCCTCTCTAGGACGAACCGTTAGAGAGTCAATTATTTTTTTTTCCTTTCCTTTTGATGTGTTTGCTTACTGCTATAAATTCACCACTAATTACTAAATATACCATAAGTAGCTTTAAAAATATGAATTTATTATTTTGTAGTTAAAATGTTTAGAGCACTAAATCTAGGGTGTCCAATCTAAGGGACAAGTTTTCTTTGACATTTTTAGGTCCTGGTATCTGCCACTAATTCTTAAGAGTTCTTGGCTTTGTAAATGTATCTCTCTATTGTAACCTGGTGTCTGTCTCTCCTTTTCTGAGTATGTCCTTTCATATTCTGCTGTCTCTATAAGGTATCATCACTGAGAATTGTACCTCATTGTTATTTTTTTTTTTTGCATATCGCTAGTAATTTTGAACATTTCCTCTTGTATCTATTGGCTATCCAAATGAACTTCTTTGTGAAAAATCTTTTATACCATTTTATGATAGGTTCTATTTCTTGTGGAGGCCTTGTGGTATTCTGTCAAATTTGGATATGAGACCCTTAACTGAAATGTAGTTGCCAAATGATTTTTCCAGAATTGTAGGCTTTCTTTTACTTTACTGGAGACTTTTTTTCCCCCCTACAAAAAGTACGTTTATTTACCCCATGGAGTTTACAATGGATCTTTTTAAAGTGCTAAAGAACAAGTATGTCACATTAAGGACTAAAGCATACTGAAACTGACTTAAGCTGGGGAATTTTCTCTTTTTTAAATAAAAAGCTTTAGATCGCTTCTCACCCTTTGGCTAAGATCAAGTGTAATATCTGTTCTTATCAGTTTAATATCTGATACGTCCTCTATCCGAGGACAATATATTAAATAAAAAGCTTTAAAATTTTATAATTGCACATTTTCTTCCCCCTTTCATCCTCCTCTCTCAGCCCACATGGCAGTGCACCCCTTGTTCTAGATTATTTTCATATTGTTATTTGCTTGTTGTTCTTATGTGCAATCGAGTCATCTGTGATTCATAGTGACTCTATGTACAACAGCCCTAAACTCTGCCCTATCCTGAGACAATCTTATTGTCTCTGATACACCTAGCCCATTACCCCAATCACTGAATCAATCCATCTTATCAAGGGTCTTCCTCTCCTGTACCGCTCCAGGATGAACATGTTCATTCTGCTAGGAGTCCATGGTATATTCAATACTCTTCTCCAACTTCACAGTTCAAAGGCAACAACTCTCCTTCTATCATCCCTAGTCATTGTCCAGTTCTCTGATGCATAATGCTTAACCCCATATTCATTTTGGACAGTTCTTCCCCTCATCTATTCTAATGCAGCATTCGTTATCTATTCATTCTTTCCCCATTTCCTCCCCAACATCTCCACATGTCTGTCCTCTTTGTTAACAGAGGTGTTAAAGGTTTTAAAGGTATTTGTCCTTCTGTGACTGAGATATATCACTTAGTATAATGTCATGAAGATTCCCTTATGTTGTGTAATGTTTTGTTATTCCATTGTTTTTCAAAGCTGCTAGTATTCCATTGTGTGAATGTGCTAGTTTTTCCATCCATTTGCTTATTGATAGGCACTTGGGTTGCTTCCATCTCTTTGCTGTTTACTAATGCAGCAATGCACATAGGTAAGCATACATCTGTTTGAGTTGTGCCCCTGGTGTCTTTAGTGTATATTCTTTGTAGTGGAATTTCTGGGTCAAATGGTGTTTCTAGTTCCAACTTCTTTAGAAAGTAGAGACAGCCTTCCATAGTAGCTGTACCATTTCACATTTCCACCACTACTGTAGAAAGTTCCAATCTCTGCACAACCTCACCAGAATTTGTCATTTTCTGCCCTGTTTAACTTTGCTATTGTTACTGAAGTGAGATAATATTTTCTAGTTATTTTAATTTGCATCTCTCTGATAGCTAGGGATTTTGAACATCTCTTAGTGTTTATTAGCGATATGAATGTATTCTTTGGTGAAGTGTCTATTCATATCCCATGCCCATTCCATGATTGGATTATTTACCTTGTATTGTTGAGGTGCTAGAGTATGCCATAGATTTTAGATTTACGTCCTTTATCACACATGTTGTTGTTGTTGTTGTTACATGCCATTGGGTCCCTTCAACTCATAGTGACCCTATGTACCACAGCCCTGAACCCTTCTTTATCTTGAGCTAACTGCATTGTCTCTGACACACCTACTTCATTATCTCAGTCATTGAGTCAATCCATCTCTTGCACTGTCCATCCACTCTTCCAAGCATGATGGTTCTCTCCATGAACTGGTCTGTCCTTGCAACATGCCCAGAGTATGTCAGATCAAGCTTGAAAATAATTGCCTCTGTGGAGCAGCCAGGTTCACTCTCTCCAAGACAAACTTGTTTGTTCTCTTAGCAGTCTGTGGTATATATTTTATACTCTTCTCCAGCACCACAAGGGAAATGCATCAATTCTCCTTCTATCATTCTTAGTCTTTGTCCAGCTCTCTAATGCATAGCAAGTAATTACAAAGACCACGGCCTTCATCAGACACATCTTAGTCTCCAAACTGACATGATTGATATTTAGTACTCTGAAGAGGTCCCTGACAGCATATTTTCCCAATACAATACATGTTTTGATTTCCTGACTGCTGGTACCAAGAATGTTGATTATGGAGCCAAGCAAACTGAAGCTATTAACAATCATAATCTCTTCACAGTCTATCATGATGCTGGAAACCGGATATGTCATTGCCAAATATTTTTTCCCCAGTCAGTGGGTTTCCTTCTTAACCTGTCAGAAAAGTTTTTTGATGTGCATATGGATTTGATTCTTAGAAGTTCCCATTCATCTACTTTGTTCTTTCCTGGTTTTTCATTATGTTTGAAAGACTGTTCATCCTGTAGATTAGGGCTTCTAGAGTTCTTCCTAGCTTTTCATAATGAATTTTACAGTCTTTGATTTTACTTCTAGGTCCCTGATCTATCTTGAGTTGGTTTTTGTATAAGATGTGAAGTTTGGGTCTTGCTTAAGTTTTCTACAGATGGCTTTCCAATTTTCCCAACACCATTTGATACAGTCCTTTCCCCACTTAACTGATTCCATTTCCTTGTCAAATATTAGTTGAGCAGAGGTGGATGAGCTGATTTCTGGGTTATCATTTCTATTCTATTTATCTTTGTGTCTATTGCTATACCAGTACCATACTGTCTTGACCACCACAACTGTGAAGTAGGATTTGAGATCAGGGAGTATAATTCTGCCTATCTTTTTTTCCTCTTTTTCAGTAGTGTTTTGCTTATTCAAGGTCTCTTTCCATTCCAGATAAAATTGGAAATTGTGTTTTACATCTAATTGAAGAATAGAATTGGTATCTCCATTGGGATTGTGTTGAACTTGTAGACTGCCTTTGGCAGAATTGTAGTTTTCATGGTGTTGAGTCTTCCTATCCATGAGCATGGTATATTTTTTCCATTTCTCCAGCTCTCTTTTTGTTTCTTACAGTAATGTTTTGTAATTTCTGTGTATAGATTTTTTTTATTTTAGTTAGATTTATTCCCAAGTATTTCGTCTTGTCGTTAGTTATTGTAATCGATATTGCTTTTCTTAGGTCCATTTTTATATTCTCTTAATCACTGTAGAGAAATCCAACTGATTTTTGTATATTGATCTTGTACCCTGTTACTTTGCTGAATTGGTAGACTAAGTCCAATAGTTTTCTAACTGAGGAAAACTTTAGGTTTTTCTAAGTATACTATCATATCATATGCATATAGAGATAGTTTTACCTCCTCTTTGCCAATTTGTAGATATCTTATTTACTTGTCTTTAAAAAAGACCCAATCATTGATCTCATCTTTTTCAGGTTGTGCATTTTTTATTATAATGTTGTAAGGTAGATTTCTAATTTTGTTTCCATTTTGTGTCTTATGATCTTTACGATTTTAGGTTTTATACCTAGGTTTCTGATTCACTTTGAGTTGGTTTTTGTGTATAGTGTGAGATGTAGATCCTGTTTCAGTTTTCGATAGTCTGATGTCCAATTTTGCTAGCACTGTATATCCTTATTAAATGGTTTTATCACTTCATCAAGTATCAATTGACTGTAGGTTGATGAGTGGACGTCTGGATGATCTATAATTGAACCTCCAACAAGTTTGCAGAGGCACTAAATTATGTGGGAGGAAATTGCTTATTTTTCTCTATGGAAAAATGGAGCAGCTGGTAGAATTGAACTGCTTGCCTCCAGTTGGTAGTAACATTAATATGTGAGGGGGTGTATGTATACACACACTCGTGTGTGTGTGTGTGTGTGTGTGTGTGTGTGTGTAAAGGGGATCTCTGGTGGTCTAGTGGTAAGAAGCTGTGCTATAAACTGGAAGGCAGGCATGTGGGTCAAATTCACTGACTGTTCCACAGAAGAAAGTTGGGCAGTCACCTCATTTATAATTAACTGCCTCTGAAAACCTGCTGGAGGTTCAGCTAAGGGTCTTTTGTGACTCAATGGCATACAATAACAACCACATATCATATATAATATGTATATAATATAAAATATCTATATTATATAACATATATCTGTGGCTTCCCTAAAAGGGAAAAAGAACACACTCAGTATTTCTCAAGCACAAAGACCTGAAAAGCAAATTCAAGCCTCAAGTACCAACACTAAAGTATTCTATGGACAAATGTTTGAATAATGCAGTAAGTATTTTAAAAAAAAGGGAAGAAAGAAAGATGGAAGAAGTACTCAGGGCATGGTACAGGATAAGGTAGGGTTCAGCTCCTTTGATTCTTTTGAGTTGCAGTCTACCCAACAACAACAATAGCTAGGAATTTTGAGTATTTCTTCATGTGTTTGTTAGCCATGTAAATAGCCTCTTTGATGAAGAATCTTTCCATACCACCTGCCTATTGTGTAATTGGGTCTTTTCTTATTGACTGGCTTTATAATTTTATAAGTTTTAGTTGAGTCCCTTGGCAGATGTGTCATGGCCAAGTCTATGTTTCCTGGTCTCTGGACTTTCTTTTCACTTCATTGAAGAAAAATTTTAATGTAGCAAATTATTTCATTTTGAGAAGGTTGCATTAATAATTTTTGTCATCTTCTTGTGTATATTTGGCTATATTTGAGAGTCTATTCCTGCCGTAGATTAGGACTTCTCAATTTGATGCTGGTTTTTTCTCTGGTGATTTTTACTGATTTTGGATTTAAGTCAAGATTCCTGATTTACTTTGAATTTGTTTTCGTGTGTGGTATGAGGTGTGCTTCTTGCTTCACTTTTCTGCAGATAGATATCCAATTTTGCCAGCACCATTTGTTAAAGAGGTTGTCAATTCCCTACTTAACTGATTTCATCTTCTTGTCAAAGATCAATTGACCGTAGATAGATGAGTTCATTTCTGAGTTCTCAATTCAATTCCATTGAAACATATGTCTGTCACTGAATGAGTACCATGCTGTCTTGATTACTATGAAAATATATTAGAATTTGAGATCAGAGAGTAAGATGACTCACACCCTGCTTTTCTTTTTTAGTACTACATTGCTTATTTGGGGTCTTTTTCCTCTCCAGACAAAACTAGCAAATACCATTTCCATTGTGTCAAAGAACGGTGTTGATATCTGTGCTGAATTGCATTGACCTTATAAATTCCTTTAGATAGAATTGTCTTTTTCATTGATTATTCCTATCTATAAGCATAACTTCTTCCATTTACCTAGGCCTCTTTTTGTTTGTTTGTAAGTATTTCATCTTGTATTATAATTGGTATTGTTTTTCCTATTTTCTATGTTCTCTTTGCTACTATCAAGAAATCAGATTAATTTTTGTTGTTGTCGTTGGTTTTATATCCTGTTACATAGCTTAATTAGTCAATGATATCCAACAATTTTCTTGCTGCATCTTTAGAGCTTCCTAAGTATATTATTATATAATCTGCATGTATAGATAGTTTACCTCCTCCTTGCCAAGTTGGATGCCTCTTATTTCCTTCTCTTGTCTTATTTCTTTTGCTAGAACTTCCAATACAATTTTTAATAGTATTGCTATAGTGGGTATCCTTGCCTGGTCCCTGTTCTCAGGGGGAATGATTTCTTTAAACCCTATCTGTTGAGGAGGATGCTGGCTTAGAGAATATGCTCTAAATTCTGTTGAGGCAATTCTCTCCGTTCCTATTTTGTTGAGTGCTCTTATCAGGAAAACATGTTTGACTTTGTCAAAGTGTATTGTTGCTGTTTTTTTTTTTTCTCATTGAAGTGATCATGCTGTTCTTGTCCTTTTTTTAAATTGAAGTGATGGTTTACATTTATCGTTTTTCTTAAGCTGAACTGGTCTTGCATACCTATTATTACTCCCATGTGGTCATGTCATATACATTTGTTGATATGTTGTTGGATTCTATTGGATAGGATTTTGTGAAGGATTTTTGCCTTTATGTTCATGAGAGATATTTTATAGTTTTTATATAGATGTTCTATAGTTTTCCTCTTTGGCCGTGTCTTTGACTTACATTGGTATCAAAATTTTGTTTGCTTCATAAAATGAACGTGGGATTCGATTTTATGTTTTCTATTTCCTGAAACAATTTATGTGGGATTGGTAATAGTTCTTTTCTGAATGTTCGCTAAAATTCCCTGATAAAGTTATCTGGTCAAGGGCTTATTTTTTGGCTAGGAAGGTATTGTGGGTTTTTTTTATGGTCTGCTCCATTTCTTCTTTTGTGATGGGTCTGTTCTACTCAGTCTATGTCTATTTAAGTCTGTGTCAGCTTGAGTAGGCTGTGAGTTTCTAAGTTTTTGTCCATTTTCTCTACGGTTTAGTATTTGTTACAGTCCTTTTTTTTATAATATTTCAACATTATCCTTTTATTTCAGTTTGTCCTATTGTGATATCAAATGCGGAACCCAGGCTACTTGTGCTTGGTGTTCTATCCAAGGCACTCTACTGGGTCTTATCTTAGCCCCAACCGAGTTCTGAAACTTAGTCTCTGTCTGTGACTTGTTCTAGCAAATACGATGTGTTGCATGTGATCATATCACTGTTAAGATCCTTAAGACTTACAAATGCCTGGCAGGTACTGTTATTGCCTTCCTGGGGGCCTTAAGCTTACATGGTAGAATTCAACCTCCTTCCTAGAGAGCACCTGGAGAGCCCATGTGAAGAGGCAGAGATGCTGAGACTATACAGATCAAGAACTCAGTACAGCCATGCCAGCTTTTCAGCTGAGCACAGCCTCTAACTGACCTTCCAGCTGAATGTAGTGGCAGAAGCCATCACTAGCAATGTCATCTGCTCCCCTCACCCCCCACACACTGGAATCCTAGACAAATAAAATAGCACTTGTTTTAAACCACGATGTTTCCATGTGTTGGTTAGATAACAATATGTAACCTGAACAGAAACCATCTTCATCTTCTTTCCATTTTTTTAAGCAGATGATGCAAATCACTACAGAAAATAACACACACATGTAAAAAGAAATAACACAGAGAATATTAGCTAGCAGAGAAGACATATTTTGCAGATTCCTCTCAAGGTAAATCTGAAGACCAGGATACCCACGGGGTTCCCACTGTGATTGTGTACATTCCAAATGCATAGTGAGCCTGTAGGGCATAGTAGAACTGCCTCATAGAATCTCCAAGGATGTGAATCTTCGAGTAAGCAGATTGCCTTTTTCTCCCACGGAGTGGCTCGTAGTTCCCACAATTGATCCTTGGCTAGCAACTATGTGCCACTGTGGACCCTTGCCACATAAGGTAGATGATGTTTTAAAAAGCAGAGAAATTCTTTGGAGCTAAATCACTTTTTATTACTTGGTTTGGCCTTGAGGAGAAGGGTTGATCAGCTTATATGGCTATCTAGAGAAAGGAAAGTGTTATGAACTTACCACACGACAACAATCAGGTTGAGCAGGGCCCTGATAGATTTCATTCAACAGAGTGCACTATGGTGCTTGGCCAATGCAAACAGTCTTTTGAGCACATAGGCACAGACTTATCTGAGCTTTTAGCACAAAAAGCATACCCTCACCTTTCCATCTCAAGCACACGCATGTAAACGTGATACTGAAAGTCCTAGGCTCACTGAGCTCATGTGAGCACAACCAAGCCGTGTTGCAGTTTTCAGCCTCTTGGACTTTACTTCTCTCCTGCTGTGAGCATGTGCCGCAGGTCTGACAGCACTGTGCAAATGACAGAAGCCAAGGACTCTAAGCTATAAGTGAATGTAAATGAATGGGGCCTCCCAGTAAATAAAATTAGAGGCGCATTATTTTGTTTTTCAATCTAGAAAGAAACACACTTTAAAATGGTGGTTCCCGGCAAGAATAAAATAACCAGCGTGATAGCTCTGCTCAAGTCAATTTCCTACAAGTGGCAAAATCTGATCAGAGCTCCCAAAATAAGGGAACATCAGACTATCTTAAACACAGCCTCCCCCAGGGGATGTGTCACGAATCTCTCTTTACTGGGCTTCTTATAAGCAACATTAATACAGCCAGTTCATCTCATGAGTAGAAGGGGCACTGATAGATGCTGCAAAAATGTATTGTTAATGAATAGATAATATATGAGATGATGTGGGAAGGTTCAATTTTTAAACATTTCCAAATTGGCCAATTTCCTTGATGTTTAAAAATATTTGCTAAGCGCCATGATGGTGGAAATATTTTGCTGTCTTTAAAATACATGGAGATGGTTATAGTATTAGAATATTTTATGGATACCATTTCTGCAGGCTACTGGTACTTAGATAACAAATGGTGTCAGGAAAGTTTCTTCAGTTTGCTTGGTTATTTAGGTGCCTTTTTGAGGCCCTGAGAGTGTTAAAATGATTGATCAGCTGCTTACCAATAAAATGTGACAGTTTGAGCCCATCCAGAGACATTTCAGAAGAAGTGCTGGTGATTTACTTGAGAAAAAACAAGCGTTTAAAACCCTGTAGGGTGCAGTTCTACTCTGATACACATGGGGTCATCCTGACTTGGAGTCTACTCAATGGCAACTGGTTTGGGGCCTTTTGCTATAGAAAGCTCTAGTGTATAACAGAGACCCCGTTGAGTAAGGTCATGTCGGGTAAGGTCAATTATACACTTTCGTTTATTTCCCCTCTCCTCTTAAAAATCTTTTTTCTTAATAAGTCTCTAATTAGGTATACCCAGACCATCCTATTAAGATTAATACTTATCCAATTATCCTTAGCATTATACTGTTCTATGTTAGTCAAAGATTGTTCCTTATTTACCATTGGCAGCTCTCTGTAAGTGTTTACATCTGCCATTTTTTTCCCATTCACCAAGATATCCAATAACCTTGAAGACTATAGAGCGCACAAATGAATGAATGTTAGTAAAGGACTTAATTTCTTGGATACAGACGTCGTCTCACATCCAAAAAGGGAACGAACGGGTTATTCTATTGCCTGAGGTTGTAGTTGTTGTCTCATAGCCACCCTATGAACAAAAGGCCAGAAACCCTTCTACAACTATTGACATTTATCAAAGCTCATAGAGTTTCTGGAGGCATGTTGTTTAGAAAGTACATGCCACTCCTGCTTCCAAACCTGATTAGGACATAATTGGAGTTCAGTACAATCTGCTTTGGTGGATCAGCCTTTTCATGTTATCTCAGTGAAAAGCTACAGTGATAGTGGTTGCAGGAGAGCACAAATTCTTGATTTTCAACAGAGGAAATTTCTCTATAACTATCAAAGCTACTAGTTTGCCCAGTATATGCTTGCATAGCAAGATCAAGCCTATGCCACATATTCACACATTTGTTGAACATAGGTTCACTTTGAGTAACAGCAGGTTCCAGGGCACCTGACAATAGCAATGACACACAGACACTGTGTTCAGTATGAATTCATCATTGCCTTTACATGTCCTCAAGGAGCTCACTACTGATTACAAGATAAACATATGCGCACACAAAACAATACTAAGGTGCTGTTGCACGTGCTTGTGCTGCACAGGAAGCAGTCAAAGATCTGAAGGAGTGAAGAGAAGAGAGCTATCTGCATGGCTTGACACTGAAAATGAGATTCAGGGGCTGGTTTTTGGTGGATAGATAGAGAGGGTTTTGCCAGGTGAATGAGGTGAGGAGGGATGGAAGGAGGATAAATAGTACTCTGGACAGTGAAGACAGAGAAAGGGAATGGGGTGAATAAGGAATGGTAGAAGTTTGGAATGAATCACAGAGATTTGGAAAATATTGTATATCTTGATTAAGTTCAAACATTGGAATAGCCTTTCGGAACCTCAGGTCTTAGAAACCAAACAGCTTCTCAGACTTTTGCATAACTTAACCAACTACAGAGAGAGTATGCTCTATCCCGATGTGTCTAATAGTGATTATTACATTTCCCACATGCACATCATTATTTGTCCAGGTAGCTCTATGATTTCAGTATGACAGGAAACTTAATCAAACATGTAATATGGTGATTACTCCAGGAGTGGTAGCTGATGTTATGTGGAACTGTAGAGCAAATTCATTGGCAAGCGTACAATTGATGGACACATGACTTAAGCAGAAATACACACATGTTGCTGGTGTTGTTAGGTGCTGTCAAGAACGACTCATAGCAACTCTATGAACAAACATCTGGATGCTGTTCTATCCTGTGCAATCCTCACACCTCCTGACACACAAAAGCCAGTTGCCACAGTCACCATGTCAATCCACCTGGCTAATGCCAACACTCCACTCTTCTCAGCATCATGTTTTCTTCAAGAAATAGGCCTTCCTGGTAACATATTCAAAGTATGTGAGGCAAAGCCTCATCATACTTGTCTCAAAAGATCATTCCAGCAGCACCCTCTCCAAGTCTTTAAACTGGCATCCTTACTTTTATAGTTGTTGTTATGTGCCATCAAGTCACCTGCAACTCATAGCAACCCTATGTACAATAGCCCTAAACTCTACTCTCTCCTGTTCCAATCTCATTGTCTCTGACACACCTATCCCCGTTATCCCAGTCACTGAGTCAATCCATCTCATTGAGGGTCTTCCTCTCTTGTGCTGTCCATCCACACTCCCAAGCATGACATCCCTCCCAAAGGACTGGTCCCTTCTTGCAACATATCCAAAGTATGTCAGATGAAGCCTCAGAAAACATGCCTCCAAGGAGCAGCTGGCTTTACCCTCTCCAGGACAAACGTGTTCATTTTCTTAGCAGTCCATGGTATATTCAACACTCTTCTCCAACAGCACAGCTCAAAGGCATCAATTTCCCTTTTATCATCCCTAGTCATTGTCCAGCTCTCTGATGCTATATCAGGCACACCTTAGTCTCCAGACTGACGTCATTGCACTTCAGTACTTTAGAGAGCTCTCTAACTGCAGACTTTCCCATCACAATGTTTTTGTTGTTGCTATGTGCCGTCGAGTCACCTGCGACTCATAGCGACCCTATGTACAACAGCCCTAAACTCTGCTCTGTCCTGTGCCAATGGCACTGTCTCTGACACTCCCACCCCAATTATCACAGTCACTGAATCAATCCACCTCATAGAGGGCTTTCCTCTCCTGCGCTGTCCCTCCACCCTCCCAA
>NW_006399791.1:12344760-12367032 GCF_000299155.1 Elephantulus edwardii | reverse complement strand
TATCTAATTTTCCTACATTCATGGTTCTCACATTCCATGTCCCAATCACCAGTGTCTGCTTACAACTGTTCCTCTTCCTTTGTATTTCCATACTTGAAAACTCAACCTCCTTTGCCATTTCTGTTATCTAAATGTGTTCTGTTGTACATAGGGTTTTCAGAGGCCTGCTATTTCAGATGTGGATGGCCAATCCTTCTTCCTAGTCTGTCTCAATGTGAATGTTCAGATTTAGAGAAGTACTAGACAGACCAGCAAGGTAAAGGTATATCCCTTATTTCAGAGTTAACTTTCGTGTCAGTGTTGTCCCTGCTTCTTTTAATTTCCTAGCTGCTGGTGCCAAGAGTGTTGACTGTGGAGCCAAGCAAATAAAAACTGTGAATAATCTCAATGTCTTCACCATCCATCATGATGCTATCAACTTTCCCAGTGGTGAAAATCTTTGTTTTCTTGTTATTGAGCCTCAATCCATACTGAAGACTGTAGTAGCTGACCTTCCACAGCAAGCACTTCAGGTCCTCCTCTGTTTCAGCAAGCAGGGTTGTGTTTTCTTTAATACTTTGAAGAAATCCTTAACAGCAAGTTTTGCCAATGCAACATATCTTTTGATTTCTTTGGAATATTATAGGACTTTAGCCCAAGATCCTTAGAAGTTATTTTGTAGTTGAGTCTACAAGGTCCCACTTTAAGTCCTTCTGAAGTTGTAAATGTTTACAGCTGTATTTGTAGCTTATTCTTAACCAGCATGCCACTTCCCCCATCCCTTGGATTTTTGTTTATTTATTTTTAGTATGTTTTCTTCTTTTTAAAAAATGTTATACTGGTCTACTTACAAGTACATAAAGTTAGTACAACATGCTTCCCTTTTTATCAGTTCTGAGAATTGAACTTTGCCTTATAAACTCTAGTAAGCTTGACATCTTTTGCTCATAGGCAAAACCTGAAAATGACAAATGGTTTCATTTCTTAAACTCTTACATAAAGGAGGAGTTCTAATGTCATAGTCTATAGTGAGTTGTGCTACTAACCCAACCCAAGAGTGACCCCAAGAGAGAAAAATGGGCAATCTCCTCTCCTGCAATTGTGGTATTTCCCTAACACAGCATTTTTCTTTTCTTTTCTTTTCTTTTCTTTTTAAAAATTTCATGACATCATTGACAAGTTGAATCTTTTTTCTGTCTGTCATGAGTTGCCTAGTAATCTAATGGTGATGATTTTTTTTCTTGATATTTAGATGTAATCTATATTGAGCACTTGTATCTTCTGCCATGTTTCACTTCCTTTTCAATACCAACAAGCAAAATGATGTTATCTGCATAACACAGTGTTTTGATGAGTTTTCCTCTAAACGTGATTTCACTTTCTTCTTCATATGGTCCACTTTCTTGAATTATTTAGTAAGCATACAGATTGAATTGGTATGGAGAAAGGACGAGACACTGATGCACACATTTCCTGCTGTGAGCAATCATTCTGTTCAGACAAAACATTCTTGATCTAGGTCTAGGTTTTGGATAAGCAGAATTAACTGTTCTAAGTTCCCATTCTTCTCAGTATTATACATAATATGCTATGATTCATACAGACAAACAACTTTCTAGTAGTCTCTTCTTTCAATCAAGATCCATCTGACATCATATAATCATGATGCCATGGTCTCTTCGGAATCTAGTTTAAATTTCTAGAAGTTTCCTGTCAATGTACTGTTCCAGTCATTTTTTTTTAAATTAATCTTCATCAAGATATTCCTTATGTGTGGTATTAATGGCATTGTTTGATAATTTACACATTCTATTGACTTTTTTAAATGGATAGGCACAATTATGGAATTCTTCTAGTCATATTTGGCTCTTTCAGATTTCTTGGCATAAACTAGGGATTATGCTTAAGGTTGCATGTTTCCCAAAACACCTCAATTGGCATTTTATCAATTCCTAGTGCCATATTTCTTCCAATGCTTTCAGTCAGCTTGATTCGCTGCATTTATCATCATTGGTTCTTGATTATGTACTACTTCTTGAAATAACCAGTGTCTTCTTGAAATGAACAGTGTCAACCAATTATTTTTGGTACAGTGGCTCTGAATTTCTGCTACCTTCTTTTGATGTTTCCCACATAATTTAATGTTTTACTCATAGAATCCTTCAGTTTTGCATCTTGAGGATTAAATTTGTTCTTCAATTCTTTCAGATTCAAAAGTATGGAGTGTGTTATTCTCCCTTTGTGTTTTCTCACTCTTGTCTTTGGGCATTTCATTATAATACTCTCATTTGTCTTTTTATTCTTCCCTTGAAATCTTCTATTCCTTTTTCTTACTTCATCATTCCCCCCCCCCCTTTATTTATTTTGTTCTCTCAACGGTCTACTACAAGTTTCAGTCTCTTCTGGAAGCAATTTTGGTCTTTTCTTTTTCCTTTGTCTTTGTAAAGATCTTTAGTTTTCTTCATCAGTGATATGCTTAATGTCATCCCGCAACTCATCTGGTCTTTTCCAGTCAATAGCATTCAATGCATCAGATGTATTCTTGATATAGTATTTAACTCAGTTGGGATGGGCTTAAAGTCATATTTTGGCTCTCCTGGATTTGTTCACATTTTTTTAACTGGTTGTGTGTGTGTGTGTGTGTGTGTGTGTGTGTGTGTCTGTGTGTGTGTGTGTTTTCATTTGCTGATGTTGTTTGTTTAACAGTGTTTGGGGTTTTTTTTAATTTTCTGCTAATTTATTTACAAAATTTGAATACATTGATTTTAAGAACAGATTCTTTCAATTTCCATCATCCCACTCCCATCAAATTGTAAAGCTGATGATTAATTCTCCTCCCCCTGCACATCCTCATTTCTCTGCTTCCACCCTCTCTCACCCCTCTTAGATCTTTATACTCATTCTATAATTATAATTTTATACAATATTTATTCTTGTGAGACCAAGTTAGTTCACTCAGCATAATGCTTCCCAGTCCCTCCCAAGTTAGATAATAATTTACAAAATCATTGCTCCTGTATGCTGCATAGTATTCCATTGTGTGACTGTATCATAATTACTCAATCCATTCATTTGTGATTGGACTTTTGGACTGTTTCCATGTTCTTGATATGTTGAATAATGCTGCTATGAACATTGGTGTACAAATCTCAGTTTGTGACTTAGTTCTCATTTTCTCAGGGTATATTCCAAGTAGTGGAACTTCCACATAAGTTATTGATGGGCTGTTCTTCAGTAAGCCCCAAGACTTATTTTGATACTGATATTGAGCTTCTCCATGGACTATTTCCACAGATAAAGCCTATCTGACTCCTGTGTATTCTATCAATTAAGGTTCATATGTATAAATATTATTTAGATTTTTCTTTAAAAAGGTTTTTGCAATGATTAAATTAATCATTGTATAAAATTCTATCATTTGATTCTCAGTTTCATTCCTGGCATCAAGTCCATACTTTCCAACTACTAGTGTTTTAGTTTACAACTTTTGCACCCTAGTCACCAACTATTATTAATGCGTCTTGATTACCTGCCTGATGTACTTCAGGCTGCAAACATTGCTATAATCCCTCTGTTTCTTATTCTTTCATTTTAGTGGTTGGTGCATATATTTTGTTAATAGTTAAAGTAACAAGTACACTTTTATTTTTTTAACCTAAATTGTATTCCATCACTCACAATGCACTTCAGGTTAGATCTTGAAATGTTCTTTTTTGACAATGAATGTGACATGACTCCGTTTTAAGTTGTAAGTCTTGGTATGATAGATAATATGACTGGAGGATTGGCATATAAATTAAAATCTTGAAAAGGTTTTATAGCTTCAGTTTCTGTCATTGAGGATCTTATCTGATAGGACTGGCTAATGGATAAATCTTCTTTTCACAAATTTCCAAATTTCTTTTTGACCACTATGTCTGAGGCATACCTAAGAGTTTACATTGGCTATTTCATCTACTTGAGATGTCCTTTTGATGTCCTTTTCTTAGACTGGATTGTTCCCTCATCTGCTTTAAATCATTAATCAATGCTATCTTCTCAATGAGATATTCCTTGACTACACTGGTGACTTAGAAGCAAGAATCTGCGCTGCAAACCTGAAGACATGCAGTTCGAGTCCATCAGCTGCTATGTGGGAGAAGAATGAGAAATCTCCTCCCATGCAATTAACTGCCTCTGAAAACCCACTGGAGGGTCAGCTATGGGTGGGATCTGACTCTATAGTATACAACAACAACAATTTTATTAAAAGGGAGCTCTGGTGGCCTAGTGGTAAGAGGCTGCAGTGCAATCTCAAAGGCACATGGTTTGAATCTACCAGTTGCTCCTTAGGAAAAAGATGAACAATCTCCTGTGTGATTTATAGCCTCTGAAAACCTGCTGGAGGATCAGCTATGGGTTATTCAGACTCAATGGCACATAACAACAACCACCTTGTTTAAAAATGACAGTTCTTTCCCCTTTTATGTTTGTACCATTGCCAAAATCAAGACTCTGGAATCTTTATTTTATTTTGAAATATTTCTGTTTTCTGCATCACTTCTTTTCAAAATTTTTGTTTCTGGATTTTCTTCAGGATCCACTGAAAAAGAAACAGAGAAGTAGAAAATATAGGGTCTAATTACCTGATACTTAATAAAGATGACAGGAGAAGAATCAATGCCTTTGAGTTGTGATATTGGAGAAGAGTGCTGAATATACCATGGACTGTCAAAAGAACGAACAGGTTGTCTTGGAGAAAGTGAAACCAAAGTACTGCTTGAAAGCAAAGATAATGTAGCTTTGTGTCATATATTTTGGCCATGTGGCTAGGAAAAGCTATTCCTTGGAGAAATACATCATGCTTGGAAAGATAGTCAGCAAAAGAGAGGAAGACCCTCAATGAGATGAACTGACACAGTGACTGTATCAAAGGGCTCAAGTGTGTTAAAAATGATGAGGATGGCACAGGGTAGGTAGGATAAGGCTCAGATGTGTTGTTCATAGGGTCTCTGTGAGTCATACTTTATTTGGCACTTAATGACAACTCAGTTTCCTTTTTATAATATTTTTTATTCTGTGTCTTAATAAACACATGTAACATCTGATTTAAATTATGCTAAGGTCTAAAAGGAGCCTCTAGGTAAAGTGCAAACCTGACCAAGTTATGCAAAAAAATGATCATCTGAATCCACTCAGAAAAATTTGTAAGAAGTGTCAGGTAGTCAGTTTCTGAAAGGTCACAACCTTGGAAAGTCTACGCAGAAGTTCTTCTCTACAAATATTTTATCATAATAATATACATGTGAGTTTATGGGAACTTGTTTCTGTTGTTAGTATTGTTTGGATTTGGAAATGGAAAAGAACTGAAAAGTAAGTGAGTATTGGAAAATAATATACACAACTCTAAATTCAGAAAATTTAGACTCCAGCATCCTCCACAGATATGTGTATGAATATGTAAATATCTTGATCTTGCTTTGTAACTATGAAATGAAAAAAATTATGCTCCCTTGATCCATTAAAATGATACCTTGGTCCATTTTCTTTGACTGTGAAGAATTGTTCATAATCCCTTCTATTACAGAACAAAGTGGTTATTTATTAAATTAGTGATTATCACGAGACAGAGATTGTAGCAAGAACTTGCATAGTAAGTATGTGTGAGGAAGTACAGTTAAATATCAGAAAAGTGATATTAATATAGTGACCAAGACCCTAAAAATAAGTAATGAGGAACAGAAAGAAAATAGACTAGACACCAAAAGATGAGAACAAAGATGAGTTATGTTTACAATATAATAAAATATAGAACATTCAAAAAGGAAGGATTTGTGGTCTAATTTACTAGTGATTAATCTACTAAGTATTAATCAATGTTCTGTAGCCAAAGTCTTGTTTTGAGATTCATATTCTACCAATTATTTTCTCACAACAGAGAAGCTGTAGGGATTTTGCACCATTTTGTCCTTGTGCTCTGAATATCAAGAGCAATAGTAGCTTCTTATCAGAACACACCAATTCAAAAGGAAATTGAATCTCTTCTGACACACCCACGGAATTCCTGAGAGCAGCTGTCATGGACATCCTATTCCAAGTCTTAAGCACACTGTGATGAACATGATATTGTTCTTACTAAAAGGTCAAAAGAGAAATCGATGGAAAAGTAACTTGAAACAGTAAGGACTTTTCCTGTATTTGTGATGTTAATAAAACATCCTATCAGTCACAGCTAAACTTAATTTCCACTCTGATTCTGTACTCATTTCCAAGGGCAAAAGAACATGACTCTTGTCAAAACAAATTTGTCCTTAAGATAACATATTAATTGTACTACAAATGGCTCGATTTTTAAATCTTAGTTGACATATTGTTTACCTTTGTTCTAAATGAATTTAAAAAAATTAAACAAATTTTACCTTTTGAGATTGTACTCTCAACCTCCAAGCTGATGTGCTTCTGAAAAATAGTTCATCTAGAATGTCTTAATTTAGATAGTAGGATAATAAGTTGCAAATCAGACTGTCTAAATTATATCACATTAGAAATTATGAATTGGACTGTAGAAAAAATATGGAAGCAGCTATGGCTAAATTGATGGCATAATAATTGCATACCAGAAGAAAGAATACTACAAAAATGAGAGTGCTATACTTTGAATAATAAAAAAAGTCTTAATAAAATGCTCAGAAAATGTGTTTCTACTTTGATATTGAAAAGCAGTAATAAAACAGTCCACTATATAAGCATAGTACCAAAGATCAAAAAACATCCTCTGTATAATCTTGGATGGTAATGGTACTTATCAGAATAAACACATAAAAACTAAATTACTCAGAAAAATCTATTTTAAAAACATATTCAAGAACTAAAATATATTGTAAAACTAGTAAAATTAAAAGAAATTTTTCAAATAATAACTTCCTTCTTACAAAAATTACTGCAAGCTATTATAATATGGTAAACTGAAAAGATTCACATATTGCCCCTTGCTCATCTGACTTCTCAGTTTAGGGCAATGACTAAAATTAAAGTGAAAGAAATTGAAGATTTTTACCAAGTTTTGCAGTGTGAAATTGACCAAAAATGCAATCAAGATATGTTAATTAACAATTATAAAGTAGGCAAAGACATGGAAACACTTTTCACAGAAGACACTTAGAGGCCAAGAAACGCTTGAAGAAATGCTCAAAATCACTGACAATAAGAAACACAGATCAAAACCACAATGAGAAACCATCTTACTTAGTAGCAGTGGCAAGGTTAACAGGACAACAAGAAATACATGTTGGAGAGGTTGAAGCAAGATCAGAACTCTTATACATTGGTGGGGTCTTAAAATTATATGACCACTCTGGAAGGCAGTTAGGCATTTCCTCAAAAAGCTGAATATAGAAATTCCTTATGACTACGTTATTCCACTGCTTGGACTGTACTCAAAATAATTAGAAATGAGACTCAAACAGAGACTTGTACACTAATGTGCATAGCAGTGTTATGCACCATCGTAAGAACATGGAAACAGCCTAAATGTTTAACCACAACCAAATGTATTGGGAAATTAAGGTACAGTCACATGATGAAATACTATGAAGAATTCAGGAGCAATGATTTTGCAAATCACTACCTAACTTGGGAGAAGTTAGAGAATATTATGTTGAGTGAAGTAACACAGTCCCATAAGGACAAATACTGTATAAGATAATTATTGTGGAAAATATATGAGAATCTGGGAAAGGGGAGAGAGGTAGATTTGGACCAGGAGTCAGTCGTCAAAACAGAGCAAGGAAGCACTGCATGGTTCAAAATTGGGAAGGTTGTGCATCAAGGATGGGTCCTATCTCTATATCATTTCAATCTATATGCAGAACAGATTACTCAAGAAGTGTGGCATGAGCAATCTGTGTTATGAAGATGACACAACACTGCTTGCTGAAACTGAGGAGGACCTGAAGCACTTGCTGCAGAAGATCTAGCATTGCAGCCTTCAATATGGATTGAAGCTCAACTTCAAGAAAACAAAGATCCCACTACTAGGCTGATTGGCAGCATCATGGTAGATGGTGAAGAGATTGAGACTGTTGACAGCTTTTGTTTGCTTGGCTCTACAATCAACACTCTTGGTACCAGCAGCCAGGAAATTAAAAGACAAATTGCATTGGGAAAGTCTCCTGTCAGAGACCTCTCCAAGGTACTGAGGAGCAACAATGCCAGTCTAGAGATTAAGGTGCGCCTGATACAGGCCATGGTCTTTGCCATTACTTGTTGTGCTTCAGAGAGCTGGAAAATGATTAGGGATGATTGAAGGAGAGTTGAAGCCTTTGAGCTTGGGTGCTGGATAAGAGTACTGGATTTAGCATGGACTGCTAGGAGAACAATCAAGTTCATCCTGGAGAGGGTGAAGCAAGGCTGCTCCTTGGAAGCAAGGATTCTGAAGCTTGATCTGACATACTTTGGACATGTTGCAAGGTGGGACCAGTCCTTGGATTGGGCTATCATGCTTGGGAGAGTGGAAGAATGGAGCTGAAGAGGAAGACCTTCAATGAGATGGATTGATTCTGTCACTGGGGTGATGGGGATAGGCATGTCAGAGACAGTGAGATTGGCAAGAGGTAGATCAGGGTTTAGGGCTGTTGTACGCAGGGTTGCTATGAGTTGCAAGCCACTTGGTGGCACATAGCAACAACAATAACAACAATCATAGGAGTCACACAATTTGATGGGTGAAGGAAATGTGAAAGATTCAGTGCAGAAACCAATATTTACAAACACTTTAAGTAAATAAGTATAAAATAATTTATTTAAATAATTTTTTAAAAAGATATATTAATTGTCATTGGTGACTAGAATACAAAAGTTAGAAACAATGAAGAAGGAAAGGTAGTCAGAAAGTACCAATTTGGTGACAGAAATACGGTCAGAAATAGAATGATCCTATTTTGTATATTCAATGATTTATTCATCATAAATACTATTTTTGAAATACACCACCAGCAGCTTTGTACATGACCTCATGTGATAGACTGCATAGAAATCAGATTGACTATATCTGTGCAAGGAATCATTAGAGCAGCTCAATGTCAGCAGTCAAAACCGAGTCATAGGCTGACAGTAGAATAGATCATTACTCATGAACTCGTTCAATTTCAAGCTGAAGAAAATCAAAACAAATCCACAAGTATCAAAGTACAACTTTGAGTCTATTCTACCTGAACTAAAAAAATCATCTTAAGAGTAGATTTGAAGCATTGAACACCAATGAACAAAGATGAGTTGTGGGATGACATCAAAGATGTCATCCATGTCATTACAAAGACAGACGTGAAAGGAAAAAACAACAACAAAAAACAAAAACAAAGTGGCTGCCAAAAGAGACTCTGAAAACTGAACTATAGCATCAAGGAGACAAAACAAAGAGAAGAAATGCTGAAGGAAACGAGTTGAACAGAAGATTTCAAAGGGCAGTTTGAAAAGGCAAAGCAAAGTATTAGATTTTGCAGGGAGCTGTAATTGGAGAATAAGAAGGGAAGAACATGGCATTCCTCAAGATGAAAGAACTAAAAAACTGAGTCGCAATATTGAGAAATGGGCAGAAAAATCATACAGGAAGCATCAAAAGAAGATGGGGGAATATGTGAACTCATTGTACCAGAAAAGCTGTTTGGGCAACATTGAAATATTTCAGAAAGTACCATATGATCAAGAGCCACTGGTGATGAAAAAAATCCAAGCTGCACTGAAGGTATTCGCAAAAATAAGTCCCCAGGAGCCTATGGAATACCAATTGATATATTTCAAACAACAGATGCAGCCTTTGATGTGCTCACCAGGCTATGCCAGGAAATTTGGAGGAGAGCTAACGGCATGCCTGACTGGAAGAGATTATTAGATTATATCCCATTCCCAAGAAGGGTGATCCAATAGAACTCAGAAATGATTAAATATTATCATTATTATCACATGCAAGCAAAATGTTGCAGAAGATCCTTCAAAAACAGGTAAGTACATAGACAAAGAATGGCCAGAAGTTCAAGTTGGGTTTAGAAGAGATCTTGGCACCAGGGATATTATCGTTGATATCAGATGGAAACTAACTGAAAGCAGAGGATACCAGAAAACTGTCTATTTGAGTATTATTGACATAAAGACATTTGTGTTTTATTGACATAAAGACATATTTGACTGTGTACATCTTAACAGATTATGGCTAACACTGAGAAGAACAGGAACCCCAGAACACTTAATTGTGCTCATGCTAATATGACTGGACCAAGAGTCTGTTGTACAAACAGAACAATAGAGTACCACATGATTTAAAATTAAGAAAGGTGTATCAGGATGTACTCACTTCCTCCATCTATTCAATTCACATGCTGAGCAAATTATTCGAGAACCTAAACTCTGAGAAAGACTGTGGCACCAAAATTTGAGGAGACTCATCAATGACACAACCATATTTATGGAAAGTGAGGAGGACTTGAAGCGCTGGATGCCAAAGATCAAAGACTGCAGCCTGCAAAATGGATCGCATCTCAACATCAAGAAAACCAAAATCATCATTAATGGATCAATAACAACATTATGGTGTCAACTAGGAAAGCTAATAGTCTACAATTCAGGATGACAAAGGGATAAAATTCCTCAATCAGGACAGCTTATCAAGTGTGCTAACCATCTCCTTAACCTTCACTTTTACAACTCAGGTCAGTGTTACAAACTTCCTGTTTCAGTTGTTATGTGTCATTAAGTCAGAACCAATACATGGCTGTGAAGTGCATGGGAAGAGATTGCTTATCTTTCTCCCATGGAGAAGCTGATGTTTTAAAATTACTTCCGTTTGGCTTGGCAGTGCAACCCCTTATTCGTTCGCTGTGCCACCAGAGTTCCATAAAGTTCCCTTAGTCCTGAAAATTATGACGTCTCACCCTGGTCCTTCAAAGGTCACTGGCTCTGGCTCTGGCTCTGTGAGGTGGTGATGCCAGTTCAGCTCTATCTCACGTTAATCTCTGGCTGTCTACTGAGGCTGCTGCTGCTCTCTGTTAGGTCCAGCTCTGACTGGGGCAGGCACCTCTGGCCCTAAAAGCTACATTTTCCATTCTCTGCTTGTCTTAGTCATATTCCCATGTTCTACAACTAAACCTGCTCAACTGAAGTTGGTGGAGAGAAAAATGACCACTTCCATAATGGTTAGTTTATGTACATCTTATTTCAGATTCCCACAGTTACGAGATGAAAATAAAAGCTGATGAATAGGAAATACATTTTCAACAATAAAAACCTACCTCCAGAATGCTGTATAGTATTCTGTCATGTGAATGTATCACAATTCTTCAATTCTTTCACTTGGACTATTTCACTTGGGCATTTGGATTATTTCTATTTTCTTGCTATTGTGAATAAAACTACTATGGAGCAATAATTCTGAAACATACTATGTTACATAGGAGAGTCTGGAGAGCATTATGCTGAGTGAACTAATTCAGGCCGTAAGTACAATTACTGCATAAGACTATTTCTGTAAAAATGTAAAGAAAACTAGTAAAATGTACACATTAAGTCCAAAATGGAAAGGGAAGAGGAAAGGTGGGAAGGGAGAAGTAGAATTGCAGGAGTGTTTGGTGATGCTAATAGTGGGCCTAGATCAAAGTTGATTAATTGTATAAAACAGTATTTGGGAATGATAGCATGAAACACAATGTGAATGAAGGCATGTGTCAAGCATAATGTATATTAATGTAGCACATTGTATACAAGTTTTATATACAAAGTAATATAAAATAAAAATAAATTTAAAACGAAACAAACACCATGACTCCGCCAATCTCAAGCTGACTCAGACTCATAAAAATCCTATGAAGAAAAACAGGTAGAAACCTTTCCAGATCCTGTGCCATCTTCACCATGCCCTCCCTCCACTGTGCTGGGTTTTTGGAGTGGATTTTGGGGGATTTTTAGCTTTATTCTTTTGTTTCTTTTAAATTGAAAGCAACTTTGACTATAATTTGTTAAAAATTATTTTCAAACACTCAAAACATAATATGGGAATGACATATTTCCCCTCACTCAAAATGATGACATCCATAGAGTACATCCTTGGTGACCAACACTGAAGCATTAACTCAGGTGTGTGCATGTGTGTGTGTGTGCACGTGTGCATTCTAAAGTGAAATACCGTCCTCAGCCTTTCAATCAGGTCCATGCTGTTGTTTTAATCAATGTATCAATCCATTACATCTAGGGATTTGTTTTATTTTTTTCCTCTCTTTTTTCTAATTCTCTACTTTTCTCAGCATTCTTTTTTCAAAAAAAATTTCCAAAATTTTGCCTCTTGACAATATGTTCTAAGTACAAGACAGCTTTATCACCCCTGTCTCTATGAAGCACTCTGGTTCCACTTTCACCAAGACATATTTTTGTTCTTTTGGCAGTCTGTTGGATATTCAATACTATTTACCAATACTAAAATTCAAACTATGAATAATTCCTTGGTCTTTATTATTAATTCTCTAACTTCAACATGTATATAAATTGAAAACAATGGCTTAAGTCAGGCTTACTTTAGCTTTTAAACTGACATTCTTGCTTTTTAGCACTTCAACAGGGTCTTAGAAAGCAGATTTTCCCAATGCAGATATAAGACATTACAAATACAAATTCTTATACCAGGAAAAGGGAGCATAAATATAGCATAGAATAAAGATATTTTTAAATAGAACTATGTAATTTTAAAGAACCTAGATTATAACAGTCATGAAACAAAATGTGTGTAAATTGTTGAATGGAAAATTAATTTTATATTTAAACTTTCACCCAAACTAAAATAAAAAGAACCAATGGCAAAACTAGACCTTCCTAGATAAACAGAAATGAAGTTATTTTGCAAACCTAGGCAGGCTTTGTAATAAATATTTGAGAGTCCTTCAGCCAGATAATCTGTAACAACCTCAGATGAAAACAAATGACACCATTACCCTGATGCCAGCCAATGTAGATAAACACGTTCCAAAAGTAAAATAAAGATACAAAGCTGAAAACAGAACCGTAGAAGATAAAAGTGCAAATAGTGACAACTTGAAGAAAAATGGAGGAAAAAATGTGAAAGGTAGAACTTCTTCACAGAGAAAAAGTTAAGGCAACAGCAAGGTGCATCAGACTGTTTTGTATTTAGAAAGACAAAGGTAAATGACTAGTAACCACAAAGAAAAATTATCAATAAATCCATAAAGATGAAGATGAAAATAAAAACTCAGTAAACACAAAAAGAACTTAAAACAGAAAATAAAGTGAAACAAGGAAATAATTTACATCACACATGTGCGCACGTGTATATCACACACACACACACACACACAGACCCACAGACCCACACAGCAAAACAAAATGATATAAGTATACCAGTCAAAAGACAGCAGAAATGATCAAAAGCAACAAAACACATTATGTTAAATATGTTACTAATGAAAAACGGACATTAAATATCAACATAAAAGTTAAGATAAAAATCAAAGTGAGAACATATATTAAGAAAATAGTAACTAAAATAATAAGATACTGAAAAGTATATTTTAACATGTCAATAGTTGTAGAGGTGCTTCAGGCCTTTTGTTCATAGGGTTGCTGTGAGTCATGCTCAACTCCAAGGCAATCAACAACAACAACAACAAAAACGCTTTACATAAGAGGGAGAAAAATGATGTTAAATAATGATCAAAGGATAAATTCACCGGAAAATATATAACAAAAAAGATACATACTTAATATAAAAACTTAAAATACACAAATAAAAACCATTTATAGAACTGGAAAAACAGTTGTGCAATAGTCATAGGTGACTTTACTACACTACTGTGGATAACTGACACAAAACTAGAAAACAAACTGATAAAAAAGAAGATAATAAATTAACTTGATCTCATAGACATATGGAGAACATTTTTTTTTCAAATGAAAGAAGGCATCAAAATAGTACAAAACATCTTTGACTAAAATCCATGTAACTCACTCACTCATTGCTGCTGAGTTGGAGAGCATTCATCGCTTACCTTCTTTCTTCCAGTGGTTTTTAGAGGATGTAAATCGCACAGGAGGCCACTGTCCATCTTCTTCCCATACAGCAGCTGGTGTGATTGAACTGCCTCCCTTTGTGGTGGAAGAGTAACTGTATCCTAGGCCACCAGAGATCCCTATATCAATAAGAGAAAGGACAAGTAAAAAATTAAGCATTTGAAAACTGAGTAACCCTTTATGCAAAAACTATTAAGGAATCAACTCGATTCATTGCCATTGAGTCAGAAATGACTTCAAGATGACCCTTTGAATCTCAGAGGCTGTAACTTGTACAGGAAGGGTGTCAATCATGGTTAAATACACTTACCCTTTGACTTAATATAAAACTTCCCAAGAAGGCCACCAGAGCTCCCGTATTATGTAATAGAATGAATTTGAAAATAAAATCAAATGAAATGAAAATACAATAATATATCAGCCTTTGGGACACCATAGAATTAAAATCAATAAAAGCACAAGTCCAAAGAGAAGAAAGATATAAAATCGATAACTTAACTTGACAACTTGAATAGTAGGAAATGAAGTGCAAAATAATACCAGATTGTTACTGTTTGATATTAGGTGCCCTCAAGTCAGTTCCTGCTCTCAAAGACCCTATTATTACCAGAATATAGGAAATAATATAGAGTAGAAACAAATGAAATGAAAAACAATAGAAAAATTAGTAAGACTGAAAACTGTCTATTGGAAAATGTCAATAAAATTTTTAAACTACTATCTGAATTAACAAAGGAAATAAATGAAGAAATCCAAATAATCAGAAGATGAAGTGACACTTTAACAAACTAAAAAAAGACTATTAAATCATAATATTATGAAAATTTTTGCTCTAATGAATTTACATAAAACTTAGCATAAATGAACTAGTTTTTTGAAATACAATATTATCTACACTAACATAAATGTAGACTGTTGTTGTTTGGTGTTATCAATTGGACTATTACTCAAAGTGACACTATGACTAATGGATTTAATTCCTTCCCAATCCTGCACAGTCCTAATCATCTCTAATATACATGATGGTTTTTTTCCAAGGACTAGTTCTTCCTAACAACATGTCCAAAGTAGGTGAGATAAAGTAGATGAGAGAAAGGTTCACAATCCTTGCCTCTAAGGAGACTGTGGTTACTCTTTCTCCAAGATGTATTTGTTGTTTGGGAAGTCCACAGGATATTTACTACTCTTATCCAGTATCACAATTTACAGACATCGATTCTTCTGCCATCATTATTTATTGTAAAACTTTCATATGTATGTTGCTGTTGTTATGTGCAGTTGAGTCACTTGTGACTCATAGTGACCCTATGTATAACAGCCCTAAAACCTGCTCTATTCTGTGCCAATCTTAACTGACTCTGACACATCTGCCCCCATTACCGCAGTCACTGAAACAATCCATCCCATCGAGGGTCTTTCTTCCTTGCAGTTTCCCTCTACCCTAGCAAGCAAGACATTCCTCTCCAAGGAGTGGTAACATGTCCAAACTGGTAACATGTCCTTGCAACATGTCCAAAGAAAGTATGTCAGACAAAGCTTCAGAATCCTTGCCTCCAAGGAGCAGCCTAGTTTAACCTTCTCCTGATGAACCTGTTTGTTCTCTTAGAAGCCAATGGTATATTCAATACTTTTCTCCAACAACACAGTTCAGAGGTATCAATTACCCTTCTATCCTCCCTAGGTGTATAGCTACTAATTAAATATATATGAGGAAGTGAGAGGTGCAGAACAATGATAATTATATAAATTACAACATATACCAATGATAGTATAAAACACAAAGTGAATGTAAAAAACACATAAATGATTATATATACAAACCAATTTTGAGAAAAAAGACTATGGCTTTGACTGGTTGCTCACTTTGGAGAGGTTCTTGACAGTAGATTTTCTCAATGCAATGCATCTTTTTATCCCTTGAATGCAGCCTTACCAAGTGTACTGATTGTGAAAACCAGTAAGATGAAATCTTTGAAAATGTCAATCTTTTTTACTTTCATGATGTTGACTATTGATGTGTAATTTAATTTGCTTTTTTTTTTTAAAATTGAAATGTTAATGAAAATGTATAGAGACTTTGGGTTTCCATTCATTCCTTACTGCACATTTTCCTCCTTGCCCACTCTTTCCCCCAGTTGGTTTTTCTTTGAAAAGTAAAAAGAAGAAAAAAAAAAAAAAAGAAAAAAGAAAAAACACAAACAAAACCAAAAAAACTTTCATTGTTATAAAACACACACTCCCAGTTCACTCCAACATTGAAGCTCTCATTCTGGACTGCTGTCATGAAAATGATACAAAAATAATGTATACTGCAAGGAATTTTATTTTCTTGATGTTGTAATCTATATTGAAGACTATAGTCCTTGATCTTCTGCAACAAGACTTTTAAGGTCTTCTCATTTTCAGCAAGTAAGGTTGTGTCATCTGCATAATACAGGTTGTTGATGAATCTTTCTCCAATTCTAAAGGCACATTCTTTTTCATATAGTCCAGACTCTTTAATTATTTGCTAAGCAGGTGAAATTTTGTTGTTGTTTTTGTTAGATGCCTTTGAGTTGAGTATGACTCATAGCGTTCAACAAGACAAGAGATCTGAGCTCTAGCCTATCCTGTGCCATTCTAACCATCTCTGACATACTCAAAGCCCACCTTTGCAGGCACTGTGCCAGTCTTTCTTATTCAGGGTCTTGCTCTACTTTGTCTGTCCTCCAGTTTTCTAAATATGATGTCCTTTCCAAGGAATAGTCTTTCCTAGCAAAATACCCAAACTACATGAGACAAAGTTTCTCCATCCTTACCAAGGAGCACTCTGGTTGCACTATTTCTAAGAGATGGCTGTTTGTTCTTCTGGCCACCTGTGGCATATTTAGTACTCTTCTTCAACAACACAACTCAAAGGCGTCACTTTTTCTCCTGTTATCCTTATTTATTGTCCAGCCCTCAGATGCATAGCAAGTGATTGAAAGGCTATGGCCTAAATCAGGCACACTGTAGTCTTCAAAATGACTTCACTCTTTCTCAGTAATTTTTAAGGTCCCTAATAGTGAATTTGTCCATTGCAATACATCCCCTGACTACTAGTAACAAAGGTACCAGGATTGTGGGTCCAAGTAAGATGAAATAATTGACAATTTCAATCTTTTCTCCTTCTAGCATGATGTTCAGTTCAGTGGTGAGAATTTTTATCTTCTTAATTCTGAGATACAATCCATATTAAAGGCTGTATTCTTTGATCTTCCCGTGCCAGCAATTCAAGTTACTCTCACTTTCAGCAAGAAACTCATAGTAACTCTATAGTTAGCGTCTATAAGCTCTGAACCCTGCTCAGTCTGAGCCAACTACACTGTCCGTGACACACTTGCCTCCATTGCCATGGTCACTGTGTTAGTCCATCTCATTCCTCTCCTGCCCTCTACTCTTCCAAACATGATGTCCTTCTCCAAGAACGGATCCCCCTTCTGTCAACATGCCCACAGTATGTGATGTATAGCTTCAGAGTTCTTGCTTTCCAAGGAGCAACATGTTTTCACTGTCTTCAGGACAGAACTGTTTGTTTTCTTGGCACCCTAAAGGTATTTACATACCAGTGGCATAGAAGCATCATGGGAACCTGCCTGCACATCAGTCTAGTACAGCATATTGTCTGACAAGAGCTGAACTCATAAAAGCAAACAATAAAAAAGTATATACATATTTAAGTTATGAGATAAGCAGCAATGTGCAAATAACTTCCCTAATACAAGAAACTAACAGATTGGTGTTATATCCCTAAGAGCAAATCATAAAAACAAGCAAGCCTACAGATACCATGCTGCGGGTCATTTCTGGCTCCAACAAGGCACGGGTGGATCCTGTGTTTTATGATCCCATCTCACCACTTTGGAGGAAAGGATAATATACTTGATTTATTTGTCTGCAAGAAAAAAAAAGTCCCCTGAAATTCCTCACGTTGTTGTTGTTGAGCACAATTGAGTCAGAACCAACTCATAGCTGACCTTTGCAATTACTTGCTGTGCACCTAAAAGTTGGGCAATAATTAAAGACAACAGAAGAATTGATGCCTTTGAGTTGTGTTGTTGAACCAGAGTGCTGAGTAGCTCACAGACTGCCAAAAACACTAACAAGAAAAAGAAAAGGCACAGCCAAGGTGTGCCTTGGAGGCAAGGATAATGAAATGATGTCTCACATATTTGGGGCATGTGGTTAGAGAGTTATTCTTTGGAAAGGGATATCATGCTTGGAAAGGTCGAGGGTCAGAAAAGAAGGGTAAAACAACAAGATCAATTGACACAGTGACTGTAACGGTGGGCTCAAATACATCAGAGATGGTTAAAAATGGTGCAAGATTCTCACTTCACAGAGTCAGTATGAATCATCGTCCACAGCAGTTAATAACAATACAGGGAAAGGTTGAGGAAAGATTGTGCACCTCTCAGTCTCAAAACTTACCAAACAATTGTTGTGCAGTAGATCAGTGCTTCAAAATGTTTTTCTGAGTCATTGGCTTTGACTTTCATTACATGGCCACGTACATCTGTACTAAATATGTGAATGCTAAAAACAACTCCCATGCTATGAATTGCCTCTGAAAACACTCTGGAGGGCCAGCTATGGGTCTGTTCTGATCTCAGGACTGGTTTTGTGCCTTGAACATTGTTGATGATAATTGAGAAATTACCACTCATAATGACCCTTCATTAGTTGTCTGAGGCAATACATTTTGATGGAAGGAAACTGACCTTTCTCCCTTAGAGCAATTGATGGATCTGAATTACTGACCTAGTGATTAGCAACCTGCAGATTTCAAACTACAAATTACTCACCTGTTGTTATTATGTGCCATTGAATCCCTGAACCCTGCTCTATCTTAAGCCAATCTCATTGTCTTCCAACACACCCACCCACTTTTATCCCAGTCATTGTATTGATCCATCCCATCAAAGGTCTTCCTCTCCTGAGCTGTCCTTGCACTATTCCAAGCTTGATATTCTTTTCCAAGGACTGGCCCCTTCTAGCAACATGCCCAAAGTGTGTGAGATGGCTTACAACTACAATAGTGAGATAAAATCACAGGCTTGGAAAAAAAAATGCTGTCTGCCAAAGGAACAGAATTATTTTAAACAAACAAAATGCTGGTGAGGTTATGAGGAGATTTTAAAGGTTGAAGATGCTGATGGTACTGTAAAATAGTACAATCATTTTAATATAAGATATGGATCCTCTTCAAAAGCTAAGAATAGAAATCTTGAATGAAGCAGCAATTTTTTTTCCTTGTGTAAGAGCATGATATGGTTAAGTTTCAAAGACCATATCATTATATGGAAATGGGATTATGCAAAAATCATTACCTAACTGCTAAGCCACACAAAATCACATCCTAGTCAAGTTAATACATAAACTTAACTTTTTCTTTACTCCCCGGCTGTAAAGTCAGTGAATCTGGAAGACTAGCATAAGCTGAAAGGACTCTGTCAAGAAGCCCCTGGGGTCTCCTTAAACCACAGCTCTTCTGAGAGATTTCCTGTCTATACTCCTAGGACATAGATACTGACCCACTGCGTTCAATGACTGGGTAGAGTAGTCAGAGAACATTAGAAGGACTCGGAATTTCTGTTGTAGAGCCTTCAGCACACATTTCTAGTAGGAGAGAATATGAAGGATTCCAAAAAGAAAATATGCCATGCCATTGGAATGAGAGTTCACCTAGCCTTAACTAGGGGAGAGCCAGCTTTCAGCTGCGGAACAAGGGTGTCATTCTTTTCTTCACACCATGGAGATAGGATAAGAGAAAAATGTAGGACAAATTTCAAACTATAAATTTTTCTGTTTAGACACTAGAGAGATTTTAGAATTTTAGACACTAGAAGAATCACCAAGACTATATTGCCTTACATATCTGTCAGTTCATAGCATGCTCTGAGTCATATTAAACTCAATGGCACCTAATAAAAACAACAACTATTGAGATAAAATTATAAATAAAATCACCAATTTGAGAAAGCTTAAAAGAAAAGACTACATTGCCTTAAAGTAACCATTGAATTTGGCTCTCAAGCTACTTCTAGAAGTCACCTTTCGATCAAAAGAAAGCTTGGCTTATGAAACAAGTGCTACCGCTCTTGAGTAATGTATTCCTAATCAATCAACTCTATTAGGTCATATAGCTAATATCTACCCAAAATCAAAGATAAGAAGGTGAGGCGGGAAGGAAAAGTTGAGATCAATGTATCTAGAAAGAATATGCTGACACAATATAAAAACGTGTGGGAACAAATATCATGGAACTATTGTACAAAAATTGTCAAATGGGACCCTAGTTTTCTGTGTAAACATTCCCCAAAAACACAATAAAATGTTTTTTTAAAAGCACAAAAGTATGCAGAGACTAATATTTTAATAAATAAATGCAAAAACACTACATTCACAAATGAATCAGCATGTTAAAGAAATAATTTACACTTAAAGCAATTAGAGTTTATATTAGAAAATAAGGCTAGTATAACAAAAGGAAATATATTAGTATAATTTATCATTTTAATAAGCAAAGAAAAGCTTAATAGTTGCTAAAATTATTTAAAGATATTTTATATTAATGCCTTCAAATTCAAGACCATAGAACATGTTTGATCAAATTGCTAGTAGAAAAATATTAGCCTTCTATGAGAAAGCTTTAAAAAATAATGTTGCTGATTGTTGTTATGTACCATCGACTTGGAACTGACCCTCCAGTAGGTTTTCAGAGGCAATAAATAGCACAAGAGGTGATTGTCTATTTTTCTCCTAGGGAGCAACTAGTTAGGGGTTTGAACTGACTAATGGTTGACAGCACAACACCTTTACAACAAAGCCACCAGGGCTCTCTTTAAAGATAATATTGTTGTTGTTGTTGTTGTTAATATGCTGTCGAGTTTAAAGATAATTGCTAAGATAAATATTATAATAATATGCTGTTGTTCAGTGCAGTCGAGTCATAGGCAACTCATAGTGACTCTATGAATGAAAGTCCTCAACACTTGCATGTGTGAGTTTCACCCTTTCTCCAGGTTCATGAAGTTTATTATGCATATATTAGAACACAAAACAAATGATGTACTTATTCTATTATTCTTATATTAAATGTAGACTATCTATGTATTCTGTTACATATATTTGGAAAGAAAATAACACATTACCATGAGTAAGCCCTGACCTTCCATCAGATTTGAAGAGACTGTCTATCTTTCTCCCTGGTGGATTTGAACTGCTTACCTTTCAGTTGGCACCACAATGTGCAATATTCTACACTATCTGGGTTCCTCATGTTTCCTTAGGAGTCTTTTATCTACGATAGTTTCTCAGGTGTTTCTAGTTTTTATTATCCTAAGAGTTATGAGGTTTACTTGCCAGGTAAATTTGAAAGCATCTTTTTCTGATTTCTCTCCATTATTAGAATAAGGTTGTCAGGTTTTAGAACGAACAACACAGAGGTAAAGTGCAATTTCCTTCATCTAATAAATAGGATACTCTTTCTCAAGATGGAATTACTACTGGTGTTAACATTAATCATATCCCTGATACATAAAGATATTTATTAGATTTTTCTACCATACACCTTGAATATTGCTTACCTTTCTCCATACCTACTGTTATGTTCAAACCACCAAAGTGGCTTGTATTAACTGTGTAACTCCCTATAGACTATCTTAGCAGGGTTACTTAGATTGTATCAAAGAAAACTGCCATATATAACCTACACATAAGGAGTAAGGAATTATGTACTAATTCCTTGAAGGTAAAATATATACATATACATATACATATACATATATCATCCATTTTCTAAACAACATGCCTCTGGAAACTCTATGAACTATGATAAATGATGATAGTTACAGAAAGGCTTCAGGCCTTTTGTTCATAGGCTCATCATTATGAGTCACATTTGACTCAACAGGAATCAACAACAACATATAAAACATTGTTTTTGGCCAAACATTCTTCTAAGTGGTATAGCACTGGTCTGTCCATTTGCTGTACAGAGGTAACTCAAGGTTGCTGTAATGCTAAACACTTTGACATTGATGTGTCAAATGTGATAATGGTTACCCATGGTGGACAGTGTTTGATGGAGCTCCCTGATTAAAACAAGATTGGAAGCAGTAGTGGCATCCACTTCCAAAATAGCTTGCCTCCGGAAACTCTATGAATGTGGAGAAACAGTGAAAGTTGTACAAGAGTTCAGGTCTTTCATTCATAGGATCGCTATGAGAT
>NW_006399791.1:12335059-12342165 GCF_000299155.1 Elephantulus edwardii | reverse complement strand
TACAGTGACTCAGTATATTCCTTCCATCTTCTTTTAATACTTCCTGGATCATTTAACATTCTGCCGAAAGCATTCTTGATTATAGCAACTCTAGGTTTGAATTTGTTCTTCAGTTCCCTGAGCTTAAGATATGCTGAGCGAGTTCGGCCCTTTTGATTTTCTGACTCCAACTCCTTGCACATTTCATTGTAAACCACACAACATTCATTCCGGCCCGAGGGCCGCCTAGCTACACACCAGTTCTACAGGATGCATCACCTTTACTCGCGAAACATTACCACTAAACTTCAGAGACATTCATCCCAACATAAGGAACTACCATCAGCTGATGTGTTTGGAATCACAGAAGCCACAGAAGCCTCATGTGAAAGTAGGACAATAAATAAAGAGGACCAAAAAAGAATCAATGCCTATGAATTGTGGTGTTGGTGAAGAGTATTTACTACACCATGTACAGCAAAAAGAACAAACAACTTTTTCTCAGAGAAGAGATGCCACTTGGGTGTTCCCTAGAAAAATGAAAGGTGAAACTTCATCTCATATACTTGGGCACATTGTCAAAAGTCTTCAGTCCTTGATCAAAAGACACGGTTGGAAAAATAGTGGGTCAGAGAAAGAGGAGAAGGAGCTGAAGGAAATGGGTTAACTCAGTGACTGCAACAATGGATTTGAACATTGTGGAGATTACAAACATGGAGCAAGAAATGGCCAAGTTTTGATCTGTTGTTCATAAAGTTGCTGTAAGTCATAGAGAATTCAACCACATCTAAAGACAAAACCAATAAAGTCTTCTCTAAACTGTGGACCCATGAATTATCTGAAATGCGTCTCCTTTCTTATCTATAATCTATTATTGGATAATTATAAATATGTCTTCTATCATCTTCCACCCATTACATATCACTTTTGAGTTCCAGTATATGTAAAAAGTTGTTGAATAAGTAATAGCCTGTATCCCTGTATTTGTTGTTCTTATGTACCATTGAGTCACCTGAAACTCATAGTGACCCTATGCACCACAGCTCTGAACCCTGGCCTATCCAGGGGTGGCCTTACTGATTCCAACTCACTCAGTATCTCCATTAGTATGTCATTCCATCTCATCAGCATCTTCTTCTCCTGAAATGTCCCTCTACCTTCCAAGAAAGATGTCCTTCTCCAAGGACTAGTCCCTCCTGGCCACATGCCCAAAGTATGTCAGAGAGAGCTTCAAAATCCTTACCTTCAAAGAAGAACTTTGCTTCCCCCTATCCAGGAAAGAACTGTTTACTCTCTTAGCAGTTCATGGTATATTCAATACTCATCTCTAGCACCACAATTAAAAGGCACCAATTCTTCTGTCACCCTTATTCACTGGTCAGCTTTTAGATACATAGCATGCAATTGTAAAGATAGTGGCCTGAATCAGGTGCACCTTAGTCTCTAGACTGAAACAGTTGCTCTTTAGAACTCTGGAGAGGTCCCTGACAGGAGATTTTGCTAATGCAATTTGTTTTGTTTTGTTTTAATTTTCTGACTGCTGTTCCCAGGATGTTGATTATGGAACCAAGTAAGCTGAAATTGCCAGCAAGCTTTACCTCTTTCCCATGTATCATGGTGCTGCCAATTGGCCCAGTGGTGAAAATCTTTTTTTTCTTGATGTAGAGCTTCAGTCCACATTGAAAATTTCAATCCTTGGCCTTCTTCAGCAAATGCTTCAGGGCATCCTCAGTTTTGCCAAGCAAGATTGTGTCATCTGCATAGCACAGATTATTCTTGAATCTTCCTCCAGCCCTGTTCCCATACTCCTCCTTATAAAGTGCAGCTTCCCAAATGATCTGTTCCTCACATAGATTAAAAAGGTATGGAGACGGAATGCATCCCTATTTCACTCCTTTCCTGAATTTGAACCATGAATACTTCCTTTCTCTGTTTTGAGCGGCTGGTTGGGTAACTTTATTAGCTAAGTTTCATCATCCTAAACATTCCTTGCATACCAGCTATTTATTGATATCCTTATCCTGATTCCCTTACTAATGATTTAATTACTGTAGTTTTCTCTTTCACATAATCTAATTGTAACCATATAATTTGTAGAGTTTTTATATTTAATCCTTTCACTTCGAGATGTATATCTGAAGTTCATTCATACCTTTTAATGATTTCTCAATTGAACTCGTTATGTTACTAACAGATATTCCATGTGTTGGTGTCATAATGTTAAACTAAGATATCTTAACTGCTGAAATATTGGAAAACATCAATGAAATTTTGTGAGCTAGGTAAATAAAATAGATGCCTGAGTTAAGAACATCAGAGTTATGAACATTTTGTGCTGAAGAATATACTGCCCTCAAGTCTATTGTATTAAAAATGTTTCTTAAGGACAATGATTATAACAATTCATACATCCTACTTTGTGATAATCATGAAAACATTGTTTGAGCCTTTAGTGGTTCACTGTTTGATGAAGATCACTGTCTACCTTGCTGTTAACATTGTACAGATAAGTAACTTTGTACTTGGCTTAATTTTTTCCCCTTATTTACTCTTGTAACCATGCCACTGAAGTGTAAATCCTATGCAAGTTCTGTTTATATATCAAAGAAAAGGGAAATAAATGATAAGGATTGAAGATAAAGTGGAAGGCGTAACACGATCATAAAGCACTGGAATGACATTGACTCTTGGAAAAGCATCAGGCTACATTTGTTGGTAAACAGAAACTTTAAAAGGATACAGTAAGAATAATGGAACGAACATATATGAAAGGCTCTGCCTTAGAACTGAAAAAGTTTTTGATGAAAGAGTTAGCTAAAGCTTTTTGTCTTATTGAATCAGCATTGTAGTTACAGAAACAAAATCTTAATATATAGAGAGGTTAACTAAAGCTTACCTTGTTGCTGAGGGCCTCAGAAGCTACAAGACCATTTATTAAGTACAAGTAAAAGACAAGCCCTGTGTAAATTTTCCTTGATGTAGACTTTAAGAAATTCATTTTAGGCATTTTAGATATCCCCCTACACTGTCCCCTCCGTAGGCAAAGTCAAACTCTGACTCTGCAGCATTATGTGCATTATTTTCAACAGTTGTTTTCTCTCCATTATATTCATCTACTTCTTAACAATAAATGTTATCCCAAAGTTATCTAACAATCAACATTCTAGTTGTTGTTTTGTTGTTTTATGCCATGGAGTCGCTTGCAACTCATAGCAACAGGCAACGTATTCATGCAACAAGGTTAAATGTTGACTTTTAAATAATTTCCCCCCCTATCTCAACTGTGCTAAGCACCATTTCTTTTATAGATATGAGTATCTTTGCATGCACACACATACAGGCACATACACTTTTTCCTTTCTAGCTCTTTCTCTTTTGTACAGGATGCAATTATTTCTATTGTTATTATATTGTTGTTGTTACTATGTGTTGTATTATCATACTTAAGATTTTTATTGTATTTGGAAACACTTAAGTGTTTTATATATGTACCAAAAAAAACCCACTTCCAACGAAGCAATTCCAACTCATAGCAACTCTTCATCAAGTTTCTGAGGTTGTAGACATTTTTAGGAGGAGCCTGTACATCTTTATCCAGCAGAAAGTTTGGCAGATTCAGACCACTAAACTTTCAGATCAACACGTAACAAACGTACTATAGCAGCATGTTGTTGTTGCAAACAGTAGAGTTAGAACCCACCTATAACTGCCCCTTCAACAGGTTTTCAAAAACAGTAAGTCCCACTAAATATAATATCCATTTTGTCCAGCATAGCAATTGGTAGATTCGAACTGCTAAGCTTTGTGCCTTTGTGTTGAGAAATATTTGATTGTAAATAAGAATCCTATGTACTTTTCCTCAATTACCTGCAAATTTTGCTTACAAACAAGTAAATTAATTCCACTCATCACCTGGGACCTGGCATCTTGGTGCACAATTGCTAGGCTGTGTTTAACTGTATATGGAACTGTCACACATCAATGACAGTGAACTAGAATTTCTGTGGCTTTGTATCACAGCATCGGTAAGTATTACTAATTTAAAAAATCAACAGGGGGCTTTTTAGTAACAGATAACTTTCTGCTTCAGGAACAGAGAGGAAGGAACAGAAGCAAAGCAAGCTCTCTTCCAGGTAAGCTCTCCCTAAGGTAAACCTCACAGTAGCCCCATTATAGAGGCATAAAAAATCTCCTTCTCAGGGAACTCTGCAGTCACAGATAACTTTGCTTCAAGATCAGAGAGAAAGAAACAGAAACAGGTGACTTCTCTTCCAGTTCCTTTTTAGTTAGCTTCCCAGCAAAGATGAACATCCCATCAGTTGAGGGGACAGAGAGGAAAGACCAGAGGTGGAGCAAGTTCACTTAACAGTGGACTCCCAGCCCCAAGGGACTTTGCCACAGGATCAGAGAGGAGGGATCAAAAATCAGGATGAGTTGCTCTTCCCTTCCCTACTGGAGTGCTGAGCTCCTCAACTGATGCAAGCCTTCCCATGAGCCCAGAGACCAAAGATATTTTCAGACAGGGTAAGTTGCCCTCCCCTTTTCTGGAGCAATGGGCTTCCTAGCCAAGGTTCTCAGACCTGAAAGGGTCCCAAGCCAAAAAAGCTCTATGACAGCAATAATATAGAAGAAGCAGACTACCTCATACTCTAGACAAAACCAAAGCAAGCTATCACCTCCCAAAATGATCAAAACACAGAATCTAAGGATTTCCTGAAGTTGGAAAGAATGATAGAAGGTTCTGTCACAGAATTCAAAAGAATAATGGTCAAGTATTTTTAGTTAGTAAAATAAAAACTTGGATGATTATAGGTCTCTATAAGCAACAGTCAAGAGGAACTTAAAATAATTATCAACAATGCAGATAAAACAAATGAGGAATTAGATACCCTAGAAAAACAAGAAACAACAATCCAGAACACTAAGACCTGTGTCTCAGAAATAGTCAACATGTTGGAGGGACAAGTGAATAGAACTAAAAAGATGCAGCAGACAAACAATTAAATAGAAGATACAGAGATTAGCATTGATCTCCTAAACAAACAGAATAAAAAAGAAAGTAAACAGAAAAGAGACTAAAAATAACGTGGGATACCATCAAGAGGTAAAGCACACACATATTTGGTATTCCAGAACAGGAGGAATAAAATAATAATAAAATAACTGGCAGTGAGAAAGTTATAGAAACTCTACTAGAAGAAAACATTCCTGGCATCATAAAGAATGAGAGCATATACATACAAGAAGTTTAGCAAACCCCATATAAAATAGACTCCAAAAGAAAAACAACAGGGCATAACACAGTCTTATTCACTATTCACCAAAATCAAAGACAAGGAGAGAATTTTGAAAGCAGCTACAGAAACATGAAGAGTAACCTATAAAGGAAACAAATAAGATTAAGTGCCTGTTTCCCAGCTGAAATCATGCAAGCAAGAAGACAGTGGAATGACATCTATCAAGCAGTCAAAGAACATAACTGTCAACTAAGAATACTGTATCCAGCAAAACTGTCCATTATATATGATGTAAAGGTCAAGATATTCTTAGAGAAGTAGAAATTAATGGAGTTTGTAAAAACAAATCAATGTTGCAGGAAATACCGAAAGAAGTCTTTTTCACAGAGACACCATAGAAAGAAGGAAGGATCAAAGGATTCAACAACACCTAAAAGGACAACAACAACAAAAATTAAAGAAATAAAACCTTGCCTCTCAATATTTGCACTAAATGTGAATAGTTTAAATACACTAACAAAGAGGAAAAGAGTAGTAGATTGGATTAAGAAAAAAAACCCAACCCAATACCCAACAATATATTGTCTACAAGTGACACACTTTAAAAGTGAAGATAGTGACAGACTAAAAACCAAAGGATGGAAAAATATACCAAAAAATTGATAACCCTCAAAAATAGGAGTAACAATATTAATCTCCAAAAATAGTATTCCCTCCCCCCCAGGGAAAAAGACCATGATAAAGAACAAGAAAGAACACTATATAATGCTTAAAGGGTCAATAGAACAAGAGCACTTAAGCATAATAAAGATCTATTTGCCAAATGACAGAGCAGTAAAATACACTAAGCAAACATTAACAGAATTGAAAAAAGAAGAAGAAAACACCTACTACTATGATAGTAACAGGACACTTCAATACACCACCCGGAAAAAAATATAGATGCACCGGAGTGAAACTCAATGAAAATGCTGGAGAATTAAACTACACAATCAACCACCTCAATGTCATAGATATATATACAGGCTAACACACCCCCAAAAAGTGCAGTATGCATTCTTCTTCAGCATACATGGAATATTTCCAAGAATAGGTTACAAAGCAACCCTCAATAAACTATAAAACACCAAAATAATACAAAGTATTTCCTCAGACCACCAAGCTACAAAATAAGAAATAAAAACCAAAAGTACAAAGGAAGGGGAAAAAAATCATACACCAACAAGCTGAAGAAACTCTTGATTGAACATGATTGAGAAACAGGAGAGAAAAATTTTCTTGAAGTAAATGAGAATGGAAACATAATTTTCCAAAACCTATAGGAGGAAATACCCAAAGCAGTGACTACTTAGTGGTCAAGTCAAACCTATAAACAAACACATCAAAAGGGAAGAAAGAATGAATATTGATATTTCTATCCAAGCATCTCCAAAAACTAGAAAATTAAAAGCAAGATAACACAACAACCTCTAAAAGAAAAGGAATTATTCTAAAAATTAAGGTAGAAATAAATAAAATAGAAAAGAAATTGACACTAATTAACAAGACCAGAAGTTAGTTTCTTCAAAAAGATCAATAAAATCAACAAATCAATAGCAAAGCTGATAAAGGAAAAGAAAAAAAGATGTAAATAATCTGAATAAGATGAAAAATGTGACGCCACAACAGAACAAACTGAAATAAAAAGGTTACTACTAATAATAATAATGGATATTATAGCTAATGTAAGATGGATTTTGGCAGAAAGCAGAGAACACCAGAAGAATGTCTATCTGTGCTTCATGGACTACACAAAGGCTTTTGACTGAGTGGATCACAACAAGCTATGGTTGACTCTGAGAAGAATGGGAATCCCAGAACATTTGATCGTGCTAATGCGAAACCTATACT
>NW_006399791.1:12334198-12334959 GCF_000299155.1 Elephantulus edwardii | reverse complement strand
ATTATCACTTTATTATTTTTTGGACGATAAGATGCCCTGGATTCATCTTGGATATCTCCAGCCTTTGTCCTAGATCCAGCCATTCTCAGGGTAATATTAAGGTAATGGGATCCAACCCAAACTAACATCAGGAACACCTGGGCCTCACAGACTGGAAGTTTCTGAAACTGCCTTTGCCCTCTCAGATCAGAATTCCACCAGGTTTTGTTGACAGAGGATTGAAAGCAAGACTAAAAAACCAAATGAAACTAGTGGGAGTAAGTGTATTGGAGTGAGTGAGATTGGATCAGGGTAGGGCAGTGTTTAGAGCTATTGTATACAGAATTTCTATGAGTGCAGGCGACTCAATGACACATAACAACACCAATGAAGTTATACGAGTTCTTACTAATGACTCTTTCATTAATTTGATCATATCTTACGGATATCAATTATTTCACTTTACTTTAATCCACAGTACATGCCCTGAAGGCAGTCAAGAAATTAAAAGATGTATTGTCACGTATTTGACAACATCTGTTGTCAAAGATGTCTTTAAAAAAAGTTATTTTATATTGGTTTACATGTAAAGTTCACAATGCTACGGACTTCTTTAAAGTGTGCAGAGCAAGGATTTCAGTGTGCTTGCTTTGAACTAGGGTATTTTCTAAAACTTCTTATGCATGTGAAAGTTGTTGTTATGAGCCGTCGAGTCACTTGTGACTCATAGTGACCCTATGTACAGTAACAGCCCTAAACTCTGCTCTGTCCTGTGCCAATCG
>NW_006399791.1:12320561-12332156 GCF_000299155.1 Elephantulus edwardii | reverse complement strand
TGTTGAATATACCATGGACTGCTAGGAGAACAAACAGGTTTGTCCTGGAGAGGGTGAAGTTCCATCTGACATACTTTGGGCGTGTTGCAAGGAGGGACTGGTCCTTGGAGAGGGACATCATGTTTGGGAGAGTGGAGAGACGGTGCAGGAGAAAAAGACCCTCGAGGAGATGGATCGATTCTATAAGTGGAGTGGTGGGAATGAATGTGTTCGAGATAGAGAGGTTGGCACAGGATAGAACGGCATTTAGGGCTCTTGTACACAGGGTTGCTACGAGTCACAAATGACTCGCTGGCACATAACAACAACAACAACGACAATGGAATTTTATGAAAAACTATATATTCAAACATATATGAAAACCAACAGAACTTTGTAATTCAGGTTACCCAGATTAACCTGGAGAAAGAATGAAGGTCTTTCATTCATAGGGTCACTATGAGTCACCTACGACTCAACAGCACTTAACAACAACAGCATAGAGAGAGATAGTTGGCCTAGTGGACAGAAAGTGATGCTACCAAGTGATGCACCTAAATGTGGGTGACTAATCTGTGGCCCTCAGGCCTGTTTTTTTTTTTTAGTGAAAATTTCTTCTGGATAATATAGCCCTGGTTTTTCCACTTGCTGTATAGAGGTAACTCGTGGTTACTGTGAAGCTGAACACTATGACACTTATTTGTCAAATGCAATAATGGTTTACCCATAGTGGACAGTGTTTGGTGGAGCTCCCTGATTAAAACAATCTTGGAAGCAGGGGTAGCATTCACTTATGAAATAGCTTGCCTCCAGAAACTCTATGAACATTGAGAAATGATGAAAGCTATACAAGTGTTCAGGTCTTTCATTCATAGGGTGGCTATGAGTCGATGGCACTTAACAATAAACAACAGACTGATACAGACAGGTGTAGAACTTTTGAACAGACCGATTACAAAAGATGAAATTGAACAGGTAAAAAAAACAAAAAAGACTTATCCATAAGAAAAATCTTGGACCAGATGGTTTCACAGCTGATTTCTATGAAACATTCAGAGAAGCTCTATCACTAATTCTGCTTAAAAGTATCCTTTAAAAAGAAGAACAATGAGGAACACTCCCAAAGTCATTTTACAAAGCCAGCATAACTCGGATACCAAAGCCAGGAGAAGATATTAGCAAGAAAGAAAACTACAGACCAATACCTTTCATGGATATGGATGGAAAAATCCATAATAAAATCCAAGCCAATAAAATCCAAAATAACATAAAAAAAAACCCACATCATGACCAAGTGGAATTCATAACAGGTATGCAAGGTTGCTACAAAATAAGAAAAACAATCAACATTTTAACAAAGCAAATAACAAGAACCGTATGATCTTAGCAATTGATGCAAAAAGGCATTTGACAAAATCCAACATCCCTTTCCTGATAAAGACACTTTGCAAAATTGGACCAGGAGGGAACTTCCTCAACATGGTGAAAAGTATATATGCAAAATCAGGAGACAATATTTTTCTCAGTGGAAAAAGACTAAAAGCATTTTCCTTGAGAACAGAAATCAGACAAAGATGCCCAATGTCACCAGTTCTACTCAATATTGAATTGGAAGTGCTTTCTAGGGCACTATAATTAGAGAAGGAAATAAAAGACATCCAGATCAGGGAAGCGATGGTTGAACTTTCACTATATGCAGACGATATGATAGCTGTCTTTGTTGTTACATGCCATAAAGTGGACTGCAACTCATAGTGACCCTATGTATAACAGCTCTGAAGCATTCCCTGTCCTGGGCCAGTCTCCCTGACTCTGACACATCTACCACTATTGCCCTAGTCACTGTATCAATCCATCTCATCTGCCATCTTCCTCTCCTGTGCTGTCCTTCCAGCTTTCAATCATGATATCCTTCTCCAAGGATCAGTCTCTCCTGGCTACATGCCCAAAGTATGTGAGACTTCAAAATCCTAGCTTTTAAGGAGAAACTTTGTTTTACTCTCTCCAAGATAGACCTATTTGTTTTCTTGGCGGCCCACAGTATGTTCAACACTCTTCTCCAGCATCACAACTCAAAGGAATCAATTCTTTGTCACTGTCCAGCTCTCTGATGGATAGCAAGTAATTACAAATATCATGACTGGAACCAAGCACATCTTAGTCTCTAGACTAACATCGTTGCTTCTCAGTACTCTGAAGATGTCCCTGACAGCTGATTTACCTAAAGCAAGTAGTCTTTTTATTTCCTGACTGCTGGTGCCGAGAGTGTTGATTGTGGAGTTGAGCAAGCTGTAACTGTTAACAACTTCAATCTCTTCTCCATCCATCATGTTGCTGCCAATTGGCCCAGTGGTGAGAATATTTGTCTTCTTAAGGTTGGGCTTCAATCCATATTGAAGACTATAGTCCTTGATCTTCTGCAGCAAGTGCTTTAGTTCCTCCTCAGTTTCAGCAAACAAGGTTGTGTCATCTGTATAACACAGGTTATTGATGAGACTTCTTCCAATCCTTACACCACATTCCTCTTCCTAAAGCCCAACCTCTCAAATAATCAGTTCTTCAGATAGATTGCAAAGGCCTAGAGACAGGATAAATTCCTAACACACTCCTTTCCTTATTTTGAACCACGCAGTGTTTTCTTGCTCTGTTCTGAGGACTGATTCCTAGTTCAAGTATGCTTTTGTTGTTGTTGATTGCCATTGAGTCGAGCACAACTCATGATGAACCTATGAACAAAAGAGCTGAAGCTTTTCTGTAACTATATTCGTTTCTCAAAGTTCATAGAGTTTCCACACATATATTGTTTAGAAAGTGGATGCCACTCTTCCTACACATAAAAACAGCCAAGTGTTCTGGAATTCCAATTCTCCTCAAGGTTAGCCACTATTTGTTATGTCAAATATTTGCTCAGCTCCACAATCAACACTCTTGGCACCAGTAGTCAGGAAATAAAAAGATGAATTGCATTGGGAAAATCTGCTGTCAAGGACCTCTCCAGAGTACTGAGAAGCAACGATGTCAGTCTAGAGACTAAGGTGTGTCTGATCCAACTCATTGTCTTCACAATAACTTGTTATACATCAGAGAATTGTACAGCGACTAAGGATGACAGATGAGTATTCAATGCCTTTGAGTTGTATTGGTTAAAAATTTTGAAGAGTTGTGCTGGAGAAGAGTCATGGACCACGAAGAAAAACAAATAGGTTTGTCTTGGAGAGGATAACACTAATTTTCTCCTTGGAGGCTAGAATTTTGAAGCTCTTTCTCACATACTTTAGGTATGTGGCCAGGAGGGAATGGTCCTTGAAGAAAAACATCATGCTCAGAAGGGTGGAGTGACAGTGCAGGAGAGGAAGACTCCAGGTGAGATGGATTGATACAGCAACAAGGACAATGCGTCTAGGTGTGTCAGAGTAACTCAGGACAGGGCAAACTTCAGAGTTGTTGTTCCTAGGGTTCTATGAGTTGCAGGCAACTCAACAGGACATAACAACAACAACATATGATTTTACTTTTCATTTGTATGAAATTTCATATTTGTTGTTTATCTTGTATGCTCTGGAGTCAGAACTAACTCAGAGCTGGCCTGTCAGTTTTCATAGGCTGTAAATCACACAGGAGACTTTCCATCTTTCTTCCATAATACAGTTGAAGGATTCAAACTGATTGCTATTTTGGCAGCACAACGTTTACTGATCAGGCACGCACCAAAACTTCCAATTAATATTTTAAAGTAATCTAAGTGGCTCTGGTTTGTGTTTTTGTTTTTGTTTTTCATTTTCACAATCAAGTATTCTGGGATTCCCATTCTTCTCAGAGTAAGCCACAGTTTATTGTGATCCACAGTCAAATATCTTTGCACTGTCAATGAAACACAAATAGATATCCCTGTAGTACTCTCTGCTTTCAACTAAGATCCATGTAACACTGGCCAAGTGCCAAGGCCGCTTCTAAGCCCAGGTTGCACTTCTCACTTCTGGAAGTTTTCTGTTGATGTACTGTTACTGTAGTTGATGGATTTTTTTGTGTAGTTTGTTGTGTTTTTTTTTTTTAAATAATTATCAGCAGGATCTTGCTTGCATACAATATCAGTGATATTGTTGGATAATTTCTATACTCTGTAGGGCCACATTTTTTAACAATTGGAACAAATATGGATGGCTCTCTTGCAGTCAGTTGACCATGTGATTGTCCTCTATCAAAAAGCTGGACAATGACTAAGGATAATAAGAGGAGAATTGTTGCCTCTGAGTTGTGGTGCTGAAGAAGAGTATTGACTAAACCATGTACTGCTAGGAGAAGAATAAGGTTCATCCTGGAGAGAGTGAAACCAGATTGCTCCTTGGAGGCAAGGATTCTGAAGCTCCATCTGACATACTTTGGTCATGTTGCAAGGAGGGGCCAGTCCTTGGAGAGAGACATCATCCTTGGAGGGGTGGAGGAACAGCACAAGAGAGGAAGAGCCTGGATGAGATGGGTTGACTCAGTCACTAGGGCCTTGGAGGTAGGTGTGTCAGACAGTGAGGTTGGCTCAAGATAGAGCAGAGTTCAGAGCTGTTGTACATAGTGTTGTTATAAGTCACAATTTGATTTAATGGCACATAAAAATAAGTCTGTTTGCTGCAAGTGAGGAGGACTTCAAACACTTGCTGCAGAAGATCAAAGAATGCAGCCATCTCAATGTCAAGAAAACAAAGATTCTCATGCTGGACCACTGGCAACATCATTAGGAATGGAGAAGAGATTGAAATTGTCAACAACTTCATCTCACTTGGATCCATGATCCTTGGTACCATCAGTCAGAAAATCAGAAAACATATTGCATTGGGAAAGTTAGAGACTTCTCCAAATTGTTGAAGAGTAATTGATGTCAGTTTGAGGACTAAGGTGTGTGTGATTCAGGCCATGGTTTTCCAATCAATTTCTATGTATCTAAGAGCTGGACAACAAATTGACCTGATGGAAAAACAAAATTGATGCCTTTGAGCTGTGGTGTTGGAAAAGATCACTGAACATCCCATGAACTGCCCAAAGAATAAATAAATAAGTCTTGGAGAAAGTGTAGCCGGAGTGCCTTTGTAGGCAAGGACAATAAGGCTTTGCTTCACATACTTCAAGTATTTTGCTAGGAGGGAAATGATGCTAGGAAGCATCAAAGCATGCACTGCAGAGGGACATGATGTTAGGAAGGGTGGAGGGTTGGTGAAGCAGAGGAATACCTTGATCAGGTGGATTGATACGATGACTTCCACAATGGGCTGTAGTGGGTCTGGAAGTGTGAAGATGGTACAGGATAGGATGGGGTTGAGATCTACTGTTCATAGGGCTGCTATGAGTCATATTTACTCGTTGGAACCTAACAATAAGAACAACAAAGTCTATTTTCCTGTAACAATTTTGCTTCATATTTAATGCAAATACTTAATAACAGTTTCTTCCTAAATCCTTTCCAATTACCTTCTTGTCATTCATTAACTTATCTGTATGATATACTCATCCAACAAATTGTTCCTTTAATTATTTAAGAGACACAGGTTTTTAATAGGTGAATTAAAAGAACAAAAAAGAAAACACATTTAATATTTTTTATTTTTTATAAATTTTTAAAATTCTATCTTGCATGATTTTCTACTAACTGAAGAATATCCTTTAATAAATACTTCTTTTAAGGTAAATCTGTCTATAAATATAATTTTGTCAGTTTTTGTTTGGCTGAATAAGCCTCCACTTTTTCTCCGTTTGTGAAAGATTTCACTACATATGATTCTAGGTTAGCAGAGTTTCCCTGTCAGCACTTTATATATTTATTTCCACTCTTTTCTTATTTGCATGGTTTCTAATAAAAAGTCTGTCGTAAGTCTTCTCTTTCTTCCCATATAAGTAAGGTGGTTCTCTCTTTCATGTATGCATTCTCTTTCCCTACAATTTTTCTTGCTACTTTTAGAAACACTTAAATATTAAGTAAGTATAGTGGTATGGGGATGGGTGTTGGGTGGATGTGTATTAATCTTGCTCGGTCTCCTCTGAGTTTATTGAGTGTGTGGTTTCATATCTATTATTAACTTTAGAAAGTTCTGAGATATTACTTACTCCATATATCTTTTTCTTTTTCCTGTTCTCTTCATTTTCTGGTATTCCCATTGTATACAAATTTTTTTTTGTATTGCAGCACAGTTCTGGGAATTTATGTTTCAGTGGTTTTGTTTTGCCCTTCGTTTCTTTTCCCCTTTGAATATTTATTGACAGCACTCAAGTTCTAATTGTTGCATTGACTTTTCCAGTTTATGGATGCAGCCATTAAAAAAAAAAAGAATTCTTAACTTCTGCTAGTGTTTTGCTTCTAATTTTTTTTTTATACTTCTTTCTTGGAATTTCCATCTCTCACCTTAACTTATCTCTGTGTTTTTACATGTTGGTATGTAAATCATTCAGTCATCTTAATTAGTTTACAACCTTATGAACAAGAGAACAAAATCTGATAATACCTTCATCATCTTCAAAATCTCCATTGCAGTTAAAACTGCTGTTGTGATCACTGTGTCAACAGATCTCTTTAAGGGTTTTCCTCCTATTCATTGACCCTCTTCTTTTCCAACCATGCAGCCCTTTTTCAGAGACTGACTCCTCATAATAACATGCCCAAAGTATGTGAATAAAGTCCTAACATTTATGCCCCTAAAAAACACCCTAGCTGTTCTTCCTCTAAGATAGATTTTCTTTTTTTTCCCTTTGGCCAGACCATGGTATAGTCCTTTCTCTTCACCAATACCATAGTTCCAAAACATCAAATCTTTGGTCTTTCTTATTTATTGTCCACTTTTTAGATGCTTGTAAAAAAATTGAAAATAATATTAATTTGGTCATGCATACCTTTATCTTTAAATTGATGTCTTGGTTTTAGCTCTTTGAATAGTTCTATGACAATAGATTTGCTTGATGTAAAATGTCCTTTGATTTCTTGACTTGTTTTTATGAGTGTTGATTGTAGATATAAGTAAAAACATTAGACTGCTTAAATCTTTTCTAGATCTCTATGAGTTAACTCTGACTCGACAGCACTTAACAACAACAACAACAACAAAAAGAGAGCTCTGTTGGCCTAGTGGATAAAAAGTTATGCTACCAAGCAATAGGTAGCATATGTGGCCCTCAGGCCTGGTTTTAATTGTTTTTGGTCAAACATTTTTCTAAGTTATATAGCACTAGTCTGTCCATTTGCTCTACAGAGGTAACTCATGGTTGCTGTGATGATAAACATTGTGACACTGATGTGTCAAATGTGATAATGGTTACCCATGGTGGACAATGTTTGGCGGAGCTCCCCAATTAAAGCAAGCTTGGAAGCAAGAGTGGCATTCATTTCCAAAATAGCTTACCTCTGGAAAATATATGAACTAGGAGAAATATAATATTACTGATAAGTTCCATAATTTCTGCATTCAGTTGAATAATTTTTTATTATTAATGGGCACAGATATAGATTTCTTCTAACAGGTGGTCCAGGTATCTTGGTATAGTTTAGTGAGTTTGTCCAGGGGTATGTCTGTTTGTTCAAAACCTTCAAATAATATTCATCTCCAACAGTGACGTTTTCATTGAAGGCAATGCCTATGGTGAAATTTGCACTCCTTTCTTCAGTATTATTAGTTCTTGATCATATGCTACTTCATAAAATGGCTATGTATTGATGAATTATCTTTTTGGTATTTGTGCACCAAGGATGCATCCTACCTCCATATCTTTTAAATCTATGTGCAGAACAGATTATTTGGGTGGCTGGGCTCTATGAGGAGAAGTGTGACATCAGGATTGGAGGTAGATTTATCAATAGTATACATTTTGCAGATGACACAACCCTGCTTGCTGAAACTGAGTAGGACCTAAAACGTTTGCTACAAAAGGTCAAGTATTGAAGCCTTCAATATGATTGAAGCTTAACGTCAAGAAAACAAAGATTCTAACCACTGGACTGATTGGCAGCATCATGATGGATGGTGAAGAGATTGAAATTGTCTACAGCTTTAGTTTGCTTGGCTCTATAAACAACACTCTTGGTACCAGCAGCCAGGAAATTAAAAGACAAATTGCATTGGGGAAGTCTACTGTCAGAGACCTCTCCAAGGTACTGAGGAACAATGATGCCAGTCTGGAGACTAATGTGTGCTCGATATAGGCCATGGTCTTTGCCTTTACTTGCTATGCTTCAGAGAGCTAAGCAATGAGTAGGGGTGATAGAAGGAGAGTTGATGCTTTTGAGCTTTGGTGCTGGAGAAGAGCATTGAATATTCCATGGACTGCTAGAAAAAACAAGTTCATCCTGGAGAGAGTGAAGCAAGGCTGCTCCTTGGAGGCAAGGATTCTGAAGCTTTGTCTGACATACTTTAGACATGTTGCAAGGTGGAATCAGTTCTTGGAGAGGGTCATCATGCTTGGGAGGTGGAGGGACGGTGGAGGAGAGGAAGACCCTCTATGAGATGGATTGATTTCATCATTGGGGTAATGAGGATAGGTGTGTGGGAGACAGTGAGATTGGCAAAGGAGTAGAGCAGAGTTTAGGACTGTTGTACATATGGTCCTCTCTCTATGAGTCACAAGTGACTCGATGACACATAACAACAACAACAGTGATTGTGTATGCATTATACTATCTTTCGATTCTAGTTGTATTATTTAATGTTATGTCTATATAAACCTTCAGTATTGCAGCTCTTTTTTTCTTCAGTTTTTATAACTTGAAAACTGTTTCATCTGTAATTTCCTCTTAGTTTTCTAACTTACGGGTTTTTTTAAAGTATTTCATAATAATACTTGGTTATGCGTTCTCTAGCTGTACTTGAAAATCTTCTGTTCTGATCTCTTAAATAATTTCTTTGTGTTTCTTTCATTTCTCTTTATTCTAGATCATTATCACCTTATCCCATTAGAATCTTTCACATATTCACAGCAACCGTTTAAATTCCTTGGTACATAATTTTACGATTATCATATCTCAGTCTTGTTCTGATGATTGATTTATTATTTTAGACAGTGTTTGTATATATTTTCCTTTATTGATAACTTGCTTTGTAATTTTTAAAAGTTACTTATATAAGACAATAGGGTACTGTGGTGAACAAATAACTATAATGCATATTTATGTTTATAACCAGCAGTTAACCTAAGGTTATAACCAGAAACTCCAGACGTTTCAAATATCTCTAGTATCCCTGTTTTAATCCTCCCTTGACTTGAACTTTTAAGTACTTCTGTAGAGAGAAAGTGTGTATCATGCCGGTATTTCACATACAATCCCTTTCTTTTTTTAGGGGGATAGGAATTCATTTGTAACCTTACTGTAGTGGTTGTTTGGGAGAGGGGAAATATTCTATTATCTTTCTATGTGGGAGCCTGTGTTTCAGAGCTGTGTTCTCTAAAATTGTTTTTCTAGTGGAATTACCTTCCCCCATTCCCTCCACTCCTAGTTGCAAGTTCTCTTATAGCATTCTCAATCATTTTCTATGCTTTCTTGTTGAATTGCTTTCCTACTTAAAGATAGAAAAGACAAGAATGGATGAAATGTTCTTCCTGTGCTACAGCTCTAGCAAAGTGTTCTGACATAGATATTATTTTGTTGTATACAAGGCTCTGGTTTGCTCAGTGACAATTATTTTTTTAAATTCTTTTTTCTTTCCATTTCTAGAGAAATATGGGATTATTCTCAAATCTTTGCCATAAAAGTTGAAACACATAGGGTCTTCTTCACATTGTGGTCTTTAGGAGTTTATCATTATCCTAGTAGTCTATATTTTTTTCTAAAGACTAATCAAAACTCCTACTTAAGTATTTGAATTGGGGGGACTCAGAGGACTTAATGTATTGTCATATTCACAGCTATGAATAGTTTCAGCTACCGAATACCAACCAAAATTAGTAAATAAAAGATACAGGAGGTGAAGGCTACAGGAAAACCAGATAATCCTACAAGAATCATGTTTTTAATTGCTTGTGCTGAAGATACTAGTGATGACTTATAATTTCCTGGTATACCAAAGCTGCTGCAAGGAATAATGTTAACATTATACACTTTCCTTTAGAAAAGTTCATTCATAAAACTAGTATTGTTTATTCATATCAGTAGTCTAGATATCTTTTAAAATCTCTAGAAATAAGTGTAAGCATGCAGAGAAGGCTGAGGTTATATGTGGAAGTACATGCAAGTCTTTATTCATGATAAAGTAGCAATATTTGCTATTTCTTTGCTTTGTTTTGTTTCTTAATAGTAGGGTATTTTTGGTAAGAATTTAAGAAGAGAAGTGGTGACATTACACTATGATTTTTGAGAAGAATATTGGGTATGCCATAGATTTTCAGAATGCACAAATCTATTTTAGAATAGGTACAGATAAAATGCACATAAAACAAAGTATTCATATTTTGTAAATAAAATAGTATAAAATTTTAGAAAAAGAAAAGATGTCAAGGTTGCTTTCATAAGGTCTGGATATGCTACTACGGGGGACCAGCACAGAAGGAGGACATCATGCTTAGTAAAGTAGAAAATCATTAAGAAAGAGAGGATCCTGAACAGGATGTATTGTGAGAATGATTGACATAGTAACTGCAACAGTGTGCTCAAACACAACAATTGTGAAAATGCCTTATTACAAGTCCATTTGTGATTCTATTGTAAATATGTTCTCTATGAGTTAGAACTAATTCCACAACGAATAACAGGTTAATTTGAGAATCATTGGAGAATCTCAACATCAGTAGTCAAAATCAAACCTGCTACTGAATGTGGAATAGACCATCTATTACTAAGCTACAAGAACAAACGAAGCTCAAGAAAATGAAAACAAGTCCATAAGGTCCGAAATATGGCCTTGAGACTATGCCACTTACATTTAAAAATCATCGCAAGAATAGGTTTGAAACAGTGAACACTAATGATCAAAAGACCATTACATATAGGGAAGAAGGAAAAACCAAAGTGTATGTCAGAGAGACTCTGAATATTGCACAAGAGCACTGAGAAGCTAAAGGAAAGTAAAGAAATAATGAAGTAAAAGATATGAATGGAAGATTTCTAAGACCTAATTGAGAAGACAAAGTATTAAAATGAAATGAGTAAAGAGGTAGAGTTAGAAAGTAAAAGAGGAAGAATTTGTTCAGTGTTTCTCAAGCTGAAAGAACTGAAAAAACCAATTCAAGCTTTGGCTTGCAACACTGAGAGATGCTATGGGCAAAACTTGAATGACTCCGGAAGCATCAAATGAAGATAGAAGGAATAAACTAAATTACTATGCCAAAAAGTTGACACAGAACCATTTCAGAAAGTAGCATATGATCAGGAATCAGCGGCAATGAAGGAAGAAGTTCAAGCTGCACTTAGATATGAGCAAAAAATAAGACCACAGGAATTGATGGGATACTAATTGAAATGGTTTACAAGTACAGCCCTGATTCAACAAACAATTCTCACCAGTTTGCTCCAGAAGACAGCTCTAATTGACTGAAAGGGATCAACATTTGTCTCCACATCCAAGAAAGGTGATTCAACAGAATGTGGAAATTATTTAAACAATCAATATCACATACTACTAAAATCTTGCTGAACATTATTAAAAACTGACTACA
>NW_006399791.1:12317812-12319401 GCF_000299155.1 Elephantulus edwardii | reverse complement strand
AGGGTCGGTATGAGTAGCAAATGACTCGACGGCATATAACAGCAACATATAAAAGCAAGATACTATAATGAAATGTGTAGAGAGTTGGAGTCAACATTTCTTAAGCTGAAGGTGGTGAAAAAAAATTCAAGTCATGGATGGCAATTCCTAAGGATACTTTGGGTAAAATGTCAAATGACCCAGGAAGCATCAAAAGAAGTTGGAAGGAGCACACAGAATCACTGTATCAGAAGGAATTGGCTAACACAGAAGAATTTCATGGAATGAGCAAGAGCCTATGGTGATGAAGGAAGAAGTTCAAGGTTCTCTGAAGGAATTGACAAAAAAACAAGGCTCCAGGGGTTTACAGAGAACCAATTGATTTATTTCAACAAACAGATGCTGCCCTGAATGTTCTCATTGAGTTGTGCCAAGAAATCTAGAGGACAGCCAGCTGGCCAACTGACTGGAAAAGATTGATATCTGTTCCCATTCCAAACAAAGGTGACTCAACAGAGTGTGGAAATTGCCAAACAATATCATTGATATCACATGCAAACAAGATTCTGGTGAAAATGATCCAAAAATGTTTGGAGCAATATGTCAACAGAGAACTACCAGATGTGCAGGCTCAATTTAGAAGAGGTCGTGATACTAGGGATATTATAGCTAATGTTAGATGGATCTTCGCAGAAAGGAGATAATACCAGAAAATTGTCTATCTGTGCTTCATTGACTATGCAAAGGCTTTTGACTGAGTGGATCACAATAAGCTATGGCTGACTCTGAGAAGAATGACAATCCCAGAACATTTGATTGTGCTAATGTGAAACCTATACTTGGATCAAGAGGGAGGTATCAGGAAAGAGCTGGGAGACACTGCATGGTTCAAAATCTAGAAGGGGGTGCATCAGGGATGTATTTTCATACCTTTTCAGTCTGTATGCAGAACAGATCATTCGAGACACTGGGATGTATGAGGAGGAATGTGGCATCAGGATTGGTGGAAGAGTCATCAACAACCTGTGTTATGTGGACGACACAATTCTGAAGCTTCGTCTGACATACTTTGTGCATGCTGCAAGGAGGGACTGGTCCTTGGAGAGGGACATCATGTTTAGGAGAGGGGAGGGATGGCTAAGGAGAGGAAGACCCTTGATGAGATGGATCAATTCTGTGATTTGGGTGGTGGGAATGAGTGTGTTTGAGGTGGCGAGCTTGGCACAGGATAGAACAGCATTTAGGGCTCTTGTACATAGGGTCACTATGAGTCGCAAGGGACTCGATGGCACATAACAACAACAACACAAATGCATTTAACTCTGTGTGTCATAACAAATTATGACAATATTGAGAAGAATGTGAATCCCAGAATTTGTAATTGTGTTCATTGTGAAATCTGTATCTAGACAAAGAGACTGTTGTGCAAACAGAAAAGGGAATTCTGCATGGTTTAAAGTCACGAAAGTAATGCATCAAGGCTGCATCCTTTCTCCATAGGTATTCAAACTGTACAGAGAGCAAATCATTCCAGAGGCTGAACTTTATGAGAAAGAAAGTGACATCGGGATCAAAGTGTTGGATCCGCAGAGCCGGACCCCAATGAAATC
>NW_006399791.1:12305796-12311642 GCF_000299155.1 Elephantulus edwardii | reverse complement strand
GAGTAAAGTTCAGAAAAACAATTCCTGGAATTTCTCTTATCTGTACTCTCGCAGATGTGGGTGAGCCGTTTTATGGCCTTGTTTTTCTAAAAGAGGGCAAAAGTCCTGTGAGGTTTTATGGCTTCTACCTGAGAAGGGTTAAAAGTTAACTTCTTCATAATCTTTCAAAAGGAAAACTCACCTAAAAACTGTTATAGTGATGACGAAATTTCGTTTGCTGAAAGTGAAAAGGACTTGAAACATTTTCTCCAGAAGTTTAAGGACTACAACCTTGAATTTGGATTACATTAAACATTAAGAATTCAAAATTCTCACCACTGGACAAATAAGCAACACCTTGAGAGATGGAGAAAAGATTGAAGTTGTCAGTAATTTCATCTTGCTTGGATCCACAATCAACTTGCATAGTATCAACAGTCAGGAAATGACAAGGTTTGTTACATTGGAAGACTACTGACAAGGAACTCTCCAAAGTACTAAGGAACAATGATGTTAATTTAAAGACTAAGATGCAGATGACTCAAGCCATGGTCTTTTCAATTGCCTACTGTGCATCTGAATTCTGGGCAATGACTAAGAATGGCAGAACAATCAATGCCTCTGAATTGTGGTTTTGGAGAGATTAATATTTCACAGACTACCACGTGGGGGGCTGGGGGAGAGGGGAGATGGCTTGGACAAGATGCAACCAGGATGTTTGGATGTTTTGTTGAGAAGAGAACAGCGAAGCTTCCTCTACTTAGTTTAGATTGTTAGGAAAACCAGTCCTTGGAAAAGGACATTGTACTTGGAAACATGGAGGGTCAATGAAAGAACTGAAGATCCTAAGTTAGATGGATTGATATCGTGATAGTTAATGATGGGCTCAATTATATTAGAGATGGTGAGGATGGCACAGGATAGGGCAAGGTTATGATCTGTAGTTTATTGGGTTACTGTGAGTTGTACTTGATTTGAAGGCACATAATAGCAGGTGTGGCATCCACTTAGTAAACAATATGCCTCTGGAAACCAAAGGTTTCTGGCCTCTTGTTCATAGGGTTGCTATAAGTCATGCTTGACTCAACGACAGTCAACAATAACAACAACAAAAACAACAATAGCATTATGTTAATCATAATTACTTTGAGAAGAATGAGAATCACAGAATACTTAATTGTGCTCCTGCAAAACATTCACATGGAACAAGAAGCGGGTTTTTTAAATAGAGAAAAAACACTGAATCATTTAAAATAAGGAAAGGCATATGCCAGTTTAAAATCTTTCTCTATAACTGTTTGGATTCAAAACCAGGAAGGAATGTCTTTCAGAATAGATGTCCAAAGAGAGATTGAAAAGCTGACCCAGAGTCAAGCTGAGAGACATAAACTGAGTATTTCAGGGAGAAACTTAACATACACAATAATAAACAGTAGTGCATTCAGAGATAGCACTCTTGACAGGAATGAGTTCTACAACCACTCTGAAAAGGAAGGAATTACAAACAGGGAGAATGTGTGTTCAACGGTTCAGGTTATGATCTCAAAGTACAGATAAGGGACAAAAAAGATGCTCTGGCAAGGAAGAATGGAGGCGAGTCACAGAACACAAACAAAGTCAGTATAAACAATTTAAAGAGGACAAAAGAAAAATAAATTTCAAGGTGGTTAATAGAAAACAGATAATATCTTAGCATACCTTAGTCTAGTGTTGGCCATTGTGTGAGACTTTTGCACTCCCCCAAATACTATTCAATCTGTATGCTGAGTAAGTATTTCAAGGAGCTGGACTATACGAAGAAAAACGTCACATCAGGATTGGAGGAAGACTCATCAACAACTTGTGGCACAAACTTGCTAGTTGTTATTGTTATGGCCTTTCAGTTGCCTGCAGGTCATGGCGACCCTATGTACAATAGCTCTGAACCCTGCTCTATCTTGAGCCAATCTCACCATCTCTGATACACTCCATTACCCCAGTCACTGAGTCCATCCATCTCATTGAAGATGTTCCCTTCCGGGTTCTGTCCCTCCACGCTCCCAAACATAATGTCCCTCTCTAAAGTCTGGTCTCTCCTTGAAACATACCCAGTATATCTTAGATGGAGCTTCAGAATTCTTGAGACCAGGAGCAGCCTGGTATTACCTTCTCAAAGATGAACTTGTTTGTTCTTTTAACAGTCCATGGTATATTTAATACTCTTCTTCAGCACCACAACTCAAAGCCAACAATTCTCCTTCTATCATCCCTAGTCATTGTCCAGCTTTCTGATGCATAACAAATAATTGTGAAGAAGACCATGGCCTGGATCAGTTGCACCTTAATCTCCAGACTGACACTGTTGCTCTTCAGTACTCTGGAGATGTCCCTCAAAGCAGACTTTCCGAATGCAAACTTGCTAGTAGAAAGAAGTGAAAAATACTTGAAGTAGTAACTGAAGAAGAGCAAAGACTGCAACTTTCAATATGTCAACATCAAGGAAACAAAAATATTTACCACTAGACCAATAGACACAGCATGATAGGTGTTGTAAAGATGGAAGTTGTCAATTATTTCACTTTGCTTAAGTACACAATCAACATCCATATGTTATTGTCCATGAAGTAGCAGTAAAAAAATCAAAAGATATTATAATTGTGGGCAGATTTTCTGTCAAATACCTCTTTCAAATGTTAAAGAATAAGGATGTCAGTTTAAAGACTAAAGTATCCTTAAACCTAGTCATGCTGTTTTAAATGGCTTCTTATGCATCTGAAAATAGGACAATAATGAATAAGAAAGACCAAAGATTAATTGATGCCTTTAAATTGGGCATTATCAAAGAATATTGAATAAACCACAGATTTCTAACAAATCTGTCTTAGAGGAAGTGTAACTAAGGTGCTCTTTAGTGGTATGAATGGAAACTGTCTAAGTTACTTTGGGTATATTGCTAGGAAGGGTAAGTTCTTGAGAACAGACATGATGCTGGGAATTATAGAGGGCCAACAGAAGAGGAAAACTCACAACGAGATGGATTACATAGTGATTGTAACAACGTGCTTGAGTATAGCAGAGACTTGGGAATGGCACAGGATAGAGAAAGCCTCTGGTATTTTGTCCACAGAGTCAGTATTAGTTGTAGTCGACTTGATGGCACCTAATAAAAAAGCCTAGTTTTTGGAAAACATGATGTACTAAGCACATAGCAATATCCTCTCTATTGTGCTTATTATTCCCTTTTTATTTTCCCCTCTTCTATCTATTCCTCTGTTTCTCTTTTATCAGGGATTGTTTCCACTTTGTATATTGGCTGTTGTCAGAGACCTCTCCAAAGTACTGAAGAACACTGATGTCAGTCTGGAGACTAAGGTGCTCCTGATCCAGGCCATAGTCTTTTCAATTACTTGCTATGTGTCAGAAAGCTGGAAAATGACTAGGGATGATAGAAGGAGGATTGATGCCTTTGAGCTGTGGTGCTGGAGAAGAATATTGAACAAACCATGGACTGCTGGAAGAACAAACAAGTTCATCCTAGAGAGAGTGAGAGCTGGCTGGTAATTGGAGGCAAGGATTCTGAAGCTTCATCTGATATTTTTTTGGACATGTTGCAATGCTTAGGAGGGTGGAGGGAAGGTGCAAGAAAGGTAGACTGTTGATGGGATGGATTGATTCAGTGACTGGGGTAATAGGGTAGGTGTGTCAGAGACAATAAGATTGGCCCAGGATAGAGCAGGGTTTAAGGCTGTTGTTCAAAGGGTTTCTCTGAATTGGCACAAAACAACGACATATTGAGACTGATTGAAAGCAAATATTTAGAAATGGAAATCCTTTTGTTCACTTTGTATTTTTAAAATTCATTGACCTTGTGATTGAAGTACTCTCTGTTTTACTAATTATTGTGGTTTGAAAACAAACATTAAGAAAACAAATACATAATGGCTGGTGTAGAAGTGAAGGTGAAAGGGTCCCTCTATCAGGTCTTCTATTGATGGAATCTACTATTATTGAAATGTTTATTCATGATTCAACTATTCCACAATTGTGTAAAGATCTATGCCTGCTTATGTATTAATTGAGATAGCTCTGCTTTTCACTGATTATTAATACCATCCAGAAAAACAGAAAAAATCTTTGAGGAGTTTTATCCCTCATCCTTGATGGCATTTTCTCATTCTCTATTATAGACAGAAATTAAACTTTCACAGAATTTTCCTCATTCTTGACTTTCAACTTTCCTCTGTTATTTTGGTCGTGCTGTCAAATCACCTTAGTGACCTGATATATAGCAGCTGTGAACTCTGCCCTGTGCTTAACCAGTCTCACTAATTCCAACACACCAATCCCCATTGCCCCATTTAGTGTATTGATCCATCTCATCTGGGGTCTTTTTCTCCTGTGCTGTCCCTCCACCCTTCCGATATGATATCCTTCACCAAGGGCATCTCTCCTGGCCAAGTGCCCAAAATAGTCTATCCACATGCACTTGTTATATGGACTATAGGTCCCTTCTGTAGAGACAGCCTTTAGATAGTCTGTCTCAGACACTTTGCATGTAATACTAATACTTATTAAATATCATAAGTATATGCTAGTGCTGATATGAAACCAGTATCAGAATCTTCAGAAAAACTTAAGAAATCCATACAATTAGTATTTGCTTCATAGAGGCGGATTACATGTAACTTGATCAAGGATATACAATTTCAAATGCAGTGGGTGAGATATGAACAAATGGGGTCTACTATTATTAAAATATTTATTCATGTTTCAAATATTTCTATGTTACTTAAAGATCCATGCCCTATGGATGGGAAGAGATCAAAGGGAAAGTAAGCATGAAGGGAAAATTAAGAGATATTGTACTAATTTTACACATGCTCTGTATAATGCCTCTAAACAGAGCTTGAAAATTTGATGCAGTAGCTTCCAGAATACATGCAGAAGTCTACGTTAATAAATACAAATTGTTGTTGTTGTTATGTGCCATCAAGTCGTTAGCAACTCATAGCAACCCTATATACAAGAGCCCTTGCTTTATTCTGTGCCAACCTCCCTGTCTCCAACACACCAACTCCCATTACCCTAAACACTGATGCAATTCCTCTCATTGAGAGTCTTCCTCTTTTGTGCTGTCCTTCCCAAGCATGAAGTTCCTCTCCAAGGACTATTCCCTCCTTGCCACATGCCCAAAGAATGACAGACGAAGCTTCTGAATCCTTGCCTTCAAGGAGCAGCCTGGTTTCATTCTCTCCTGGATGAACCTGTCTGTTCTCCTAGCTGTCCAAGGTATATTCAACACTCTTCTCCAGCACTACAACTCAAAGGCATCAATTCTCTTTCTATCATCCCTAGTCACTGTCCAGATCTCCAATGCACAGCATGCAATTGCAAAGACTATGGCCTGGATCAGGCACACCTTAATCTCCAGCCTGATGTTGTTGTTCTTCAGTTCTCTGGAGAAGTCCCTGATAGCTCTTTTTCTCAGTGCAATTTGTCTCTTGATTTCATGGCTGCTGGTACCAAGAATGTTGATGTGAAACCAAGCAAAATAAAACTATTAACAATCTCAATCTCTTTGTCATCCATAATGATGCGGCCAGTTGGTCCAGTTGTGAGAATCTTTGTTTTCTTGATGTTGAGCTTCAATCCATATTGAAGTACAAATACCCTCAGAAATTCCTTCATAAACCTCATTGCTTTGCATCAACTCTGGTTGGGACAAATATTATTCTTGAATATCATCAGTGTGTTGTTGGTTTCTATCATTAACTGCCTCCAGCAAATTATGGCTTTTGGAGGCGCGGTAAGTTTGAGGACTCTGAGCACGAGTGGTGGTTTTTTTGGGCCCACGAGGGGGTTGGCAGAGCAGACTTGCCAGATGAATG
>NW_006399791.1:12288695-12305696 GCF_000299155.1 Elephantulus edwardii | reverse complement strand
TTTTGCAGGATACTGGGAAGACTGTTTATGTTGTGGATTAGGACTTCTAGTGTTGTTCCTAGCTTTTCTGTAATGAAATGCCCTTTTAAATAAGAGGCCAAATACAATCTACTCACAGCCAATGACTACTAAACAATGTACCAAGAGTCTCACTAGAATCAGAAATTAAACCTCTGCAGAGTCAAGCTGCTTCAGAATACTCCGCATCTGGATTCCAGCCCCATACTGGTGACCAAATACCTTTTTAAATAGGAGGCTGAAAACAATAAACTCACAGCCAATGGGTAGTAAACAATGTACCCAGAGTCTCACCAGAACCAGAAACCAAACCTCAGTAGAGTCACGTTTCTTCAGAACACTCCCTATCTGGATTCCAGTCCGACACCAGGTACTATCCATCAGGAAATCAAGAGATGTATTGCCCTGAGAAAGTTTGTAGTCAGGAACCTGGCCAAATTATTGAGAAGCAATGGTGTTAGTTTGAGGACTTGGGTGCACCTGATTCAAACAATGATCTTTTTAATTACTTGCTATGCTGCGGAGAGCTTGAGAATAATTAAGGATGACAGAAAAATTATCTTTGAACTGGTTTTGAAGAAGAGTATTGAATATCCCACAGACTGCCAAAAAAGACTAACGGCTATGTCTTGGAGAAGACATAGCTAACATTGAGAAGAATGGGAATCTCAGCACACTTAATGGTGCACATGGGAAACTACACCTACATCAAGGAGCTATTGTGTGAATGGAGCAAGTGAACATTGAACAGTTTAAATCAGGAAAGGTGCAGTTAGAATGCTACTTGGATGCAAGGATCATGAAGGTTAAATCATACATACTTTGGACATGTTGCTAGGAGAGGCTATTCCTTGAACATCATGCTTGGAAAAATGGAGGGACAGCAAAGGAGAGGAAGACCCTTGGCTAGTTGGACTGACACAATGACTCCAGCAATAGGCTTAAGTGTGTCAGATATTGTTAGGATGGCACAGGGTAGGACAGGATTTAGATCTGTCCTTCATAGGGTCACTAGGAGTTGTATTCGACTTGATGGCACCTAACAACAAGAAGTTACCACTAAGATCTATGTTTATTGATTCCTTACCAGGAGGCAATAATTGCTCTCATTACATGCCAAGTAATTTTTTCAAGAAATTTGTGAACTAGGTAGTGTATTTCCCTATATCACAGATGAAAGATCACCCCCCACCCCCAGCCCCTTAGAAGCTCAGATACTGTGGGCCAGGAAATCAAAGTACGGTTGACACTGTGCAATGGCTGTCCATCTCTAGACATTTTATTGACATATTTTTTATTATACAGAACATTTAATATTTTAATATTTGTTGCTGTTGATTGTCTTTGATTCGAGCATGACTCATAGCGACCCTATGAACAAAAGGCTTGAAGTCTCTCTATAACTATCGACATTTATCAAATTTCATAGAGTTTTCAGAGGCAAGTTGTTTAGGAAGTGGATGCCACTGCTGCTTCCAAATTTTAATATTTGACACTTATTATTAACATTTGCCAACTGTGGTTTTCTTTCACATTTCTTAGTAGTGTTTTTGAAACAGAGTATTAGGGGTTTTTCCTTAAGTATATAATTTCTCCTGAAAGCTAAACAGCCTTATTATTTATATTTTAGTCTCTATCTGTAATTTCAGACATTCCTCTAGGTTGTATAGCCCTGGTATACAAGTTGCCGTACAGCAGTCACTTGTGGTTGCTGTGAGGCTGAACACTGTGACACTGATGTGTCAAATGCATTAATGCGGACAGAGAGTGGGGTGGAGCTCCCTGATGAAAACAAGCTTGGAAGGAGGAGTGGCATCCACTTCCGTAATAGCTTGCCTCTGGAAACCCTATGAACCTGGAGAGAGGAAGAAAGGCACCCAAGCATCAAGGACTCCTCTTCATAGGGTCGCTATGAGTTGCCTGCGACTTGATGGCACTTAACAACAACAACAACAACAACAACAGCAGCATGTTATGAAGTATATGAATGGCAAAGGGTAGAATAGACTTCAGATCTATTGTTTCTAAGGTCACTATGGGTTGTACTGGACTCCACAGCACCTAACAATAACAACAACCCATATGGAAGAAGACCACAGACATTCCTTCAGAATGGATTACTTTTCCACATGGCCCTCATTAAAGGATAATCAACATTATAACAGATAGAGAAAGAATTGAAGTTGTCAATGATTTCATCTTACTTAGATTAACACTGTTTGTATGAGCAGTCAGGAAATCAGGAGACATATTGCATTGGGCAAGTCCACTGTCAGGGACCTCTCCAAAATGCTTTAGATCAATGATGTCAGTTTGAAGACCTAGCTAGATTCACCTGATTCAGGTCGTGCCCTTCTCAATCACTTCCTATGCATCAGAGAGCTGGACAATGAATAAGGATCACAGAAGAGGAATTGATGCCTTTGAATTGTGGTGTTGGTGAAGAGTAATAATATCCCATGTGTTGGAGACCATCCTGGAGAGGGACTTGTGTACTGAGAGGCTCGAGTAATGATCAAGTGAAGAATGTGAGCAAAAACTTATAATGATAAACACACAATAAGCAGAAACTCAGCAAACTAAGGAAGTGCTAATGTGACCAAGTCATTACTCCACACACAGTGTTCCTGGATATGGTGGAGTGAAGTCCCAGAACTGTGGTGCTTGCTCCTGGATATAGTAGAGTGACAAACAAGTCAAACAACTATGGTGGCTTGCTTAAGAGCTAAATTAAAAATAAAAAATTGTCTTTACTTGCTCTCTGAGAAGACTAATAAATATGAAGAATTGTACTCTTCTCGTTCTTAGGGAGTTGAATCCCCTGACCCCCTTCTTAAAGATTAAATGATGTCTGTATTTTCTTTCAGTCACTGTTTTGTTCCCCTTTTCAAGGTACCCTGGCACTAAGAGCTGGCTCTCTCATACATGGACTCTCAAAAGAACAAATAGATGGATCTTATGAAAAGTGCAGCCAAAGTGTTCCTTGGAGGCAAAACTAGTAAAGCTTCATCTTTCACACTCTGGACATGTAGCTAAGGGAGGCTATTTCTTGGAAAGGGACATCGTGTCTTGGAAAGATGGAGGATTAAATAAGGAGAAGAAGATCCACAATGAGATGGATTGCATGGTGACTTCAACGATGGGCTCATGTGTGCCAGAAATGATGAGGATGGCACAGATAGGGCAGAGTTCAAGTCGGCTACTTAGGGTTGCTATGAGTTAGACTCAACAGCATCTAACAACAATCCATAGGGAGCTCTATGTCTACAGAGCTCTGATGACCTAGTGGTAAGAAGCTGCACTGCAATCCCAAAGGCATATGGTTAGAATCACCAGCTGCTCAGCAGGAGTACGGGTAATCTCCTGTGTGATTTACTATCTCTGAAAACCCACTGGAGGGTCAACTATAAGTCAGTTTCAACATGATAGCATACAACAACACCTATGGGAGCTTCAGTAACATCATCTGTAAGGACTGGCCCTTCTACACCAAAGACAGCACTGTCGGAATCCACCAGTGACTCTTAAGGAGAAAGATGGGTAATTTTCTCCTGTGTGATTTACAGCTACACAAACTAAATGGAGAGTCAGCTCTGATTGGCTCCAACTGGATGATAAAGCACATTTTAGTTGACACATAGAACAGGAACCTTGTTATTATAAAGTTCAGAATTCAGCTGTTTAAAGCGAGCTTGGTGATTTGAACATATCAGCCACTCTATGGGAAGAAAGATCTAGTAATCAATCTGTTCCAATAAAAATTATAGTTTAGAAAACCTTAAAGGAAAACTCATCTGCTAGGGTTACTCTATGGCTGATGCAATAATGGTTAGCCATGTGAACAGTGTTTGGTGGAGCTCCCTTATTAAAACAAGCTTGGAAGCAGGGGTGGCATCCTCTTCTGAAATAGCTTGCCTCCAGAGACTCTGAACTTGGTGAAACAATGAAAGCTATACAAGTGTTCAGGTCTTTTGTTCATAGGGTTGCTATAGTCGTCTATGACTCAACGACAGTTAACAACAACAACATAGAGAGAACTATGTGGGCTTGGTGGGTAGAAAGTTATGCCAGCAAGTCAAAGGTGGGTGATTTTTATCTGTGGCCCTCAGTCTTGGTTTCAGTTTTTTTGATCAAACATTCTTCTAAGTGGTATAGCTCTGATCTGTCCATTTACTGTACAGAGGTAACTCATGGTTGCTGTGATGCTCAACACTGTTGACACTGATGCAACAAAAGTAATAATGGTTACCCATGGTGAACAGTGTTTGGTGGAGCTCTCCAATTAAAAGCAGGAGTGGCATCCACTTCTGAAATAGTTTTCCTCTGGAAACTCTATGAACTTGGAGAAACAATGAAAATTACACGAGTGTTCAGGTCTTTCATTCATAGGGTCTCTATGAGTTGCCTCCGACTCAATGGCACTTAACAACAACAGCAACAACAGACTCACTATGAGTTGAAATAATTCAATAAGACACAATTGAAAGTATTATAGCTACCATCCCATTGATCTCAATTTAGCCATTTAACTTGTTTTGATCAATGGAATATGAGCCTAAGTAACATTCATCAAATCAAGCAGAAGACTTAAATTTATGTTTTGACATCTTGTATTTACATACCTCTGTTAAAAGAAGACAGTTTTCCAGAGAACAGAAGTTAGCTGCTATTTCAGTTTAGTTTCAGAAGCCATATGAAGTAGACTTTCAGTATTATCTAACTGGTTCAAAATTATTCAGACTTTGTCACTGTAAATAATCTCTGTGTATGTATTTCATAGCAAATAAAGCCATTGCTCAAGACATTGATATCTGAGTAGGAAAAAAAGAGCTATGCTCACTCAAAGATGGTGGCTGATAGTACTACTTGGAATGCACTGCTCTCCAGAATCCTTCCAATAATGTTGCTAAAATGTGGAAGCTACAGAAACTGTGGTAGACCTTTCCTTGCTGTTCTGGTCCTGGTTGTACCCACCTCTGGCCAGTCGCATACCTACTCACCAGACCTTCCCAACAGAGTGCAGCGTTCAGGATGAGACTCGGAAATCACTTCCAGCATCCCCTACTAGATATTGACTGTTAAATCAAGTATTAAATAGAAAACGTTTCATTGTCAATTAGTAGAACTGTGATGGCTTCTGATTTTGTTTTTAATTCTGTGGATTGTGTTTAAACAATTCAAAAATACGTTTCCTGATTTTGAAATACTAAGTGGTATTGCACAGTTGACACTTTATTGAATGTGTACCACAGTCCCATGATGTTTATAAAGCATACCCTTCCTTGTACAGCTTCAGGTGCTAGAATTAAAATGGATCTGTTATCACACACAAAAAAAAGTCTTACTGCCATCATAAGGGCATTTAAATTGTGGTGTTGTTTAGTGTCTATCACAGAAAAACCCCTGACACCATTAGTTACAGAAGATACTTCAAGGAATTAAATTGTATTTTATTGTCTTATCTAGTTTATCTATAACAAAATTTTAAAAATAGAAAGTTTGAGAACATCAGATTCGTACTTTCTCTTAGTTTCTAAATCTTTTGTCACCATTAGTTGAAACTGAGTTCTCTATGACCCACAGTGACTAAATAGATTGTAGCCTTGCCCTATCCTGTATGATTGTCAATATTAACATACTCATATGCGTGGTTAAAAATCTGGAAGTGCCAATACAGGTTATTAGTTCTTCCTGGGCAATAGAGAGAGATGTCTTTTTCTATAGCTTTTGTTGACTGGTTTGTTTGAGATCTACATGTGACTTTCTTTATCTTTATTTTTCCCTATCTCTACTGCTTATTTTAGATCTTTTAAATCTTTAAGGAACTGACTGAAACTACACTAATCCTGCCTAATTAACATAACAAGAACAATCTAGTCCAAAATGGAATTATAATCTCAGGCATAGAATTTATAACACTTATTTTGGATGGTAGAATTCAATCCATAATGCTCCACTATTTTGTTGTCCAAAATTATGCATGCGAAACACACTCATTCCATTATGTTATTTTTGTTCTTATGTACCCTAAAGCCCAATATGAACAAAAGATCTGAACCCTGTTCTATCTTGTGCTATCCTCACACTTCCTGACACACAAGAGCACAATGAGGCAGTCACCGCATCAATCCACCTGGTGAAGGATTTTCATCTCCTTTGCCTACCTTCCACCTTCCCTAGTATCACATCCTTCTCCAAAGAATAGCCCCTCATAGCAACATGCCTGGTGTATGTGAGGAGAAACCTTATCTTTCTTGTCTCAAAGAGCATCCAGCTACACCTTCTCTAAGACATCTGTGTTCTTTTGGCCATCCATGGGATGTTCAGTCACTCTATTATACTATTCCAAAAATCCTGAATCAATTCCTAACCCAAAAATCTAAAATTCTGACTCACGTACATTAACTATGCATGATACTTTAGGTATGTTCCATCCTGGGGCAACATTCCTTTTCATCTGTGACTCTAGGAAATCTACAAGTTATCTGTTCCCAAAGTGCAATGATAGAACAGGCACAGAGCAGATATTTTCATTACAGATCTAAGATTGGAAGGAAAGAAAGGATAATAGGCACCATCAAATTAGAGCAAACTAAATTCAACGCTGTCAAATAGATTTTGAATCATGGAGACCCTATAAGACACAGTTGAAATGCCTCATAGGGTTCCTAAGGCTACAAATGTTTATTGAAAAAGAATGCTGTAACCTACTGCCCCCAGAGCAGCTGGGGGGTCTGAACTACAGACCTTTTGGTTACCTACTGATGGCAAAAACCACTGCACTATTACAAATCCTTTAAAAGCTTCATGGTATAGAGGAGGGGAACAATTCAAACTTTTGACTTCACATGGTAGAAGAATCTCTATGAATAGCAATAAAAGACCCAAGTTTATTCTATGAGTTGAGACACACACCCTCCGTGCTTCAGATTCTTATTTTACTACTTTAAACATCAGCTGTCCCTCCCAAGGCAATCAGCAATTCTATACTAGGTTCAGTAATGAACTGCATGTTCAACAAATAAGTTCGTCCTAGAGAGGGTTAAGCCAGGCTGCTCCTTGCATGCAAGGATTCTGACGCTATGTCTGACACACTTTGGACATGATGCAAGGCAGAATAAGTACTTGGACAGGGCCATCATGCTTGGGATGGTGGAGGGACAGTTCAGAAGGGGAAGACCTTCGATGAGATGGATTGATTCAGTCACTGGGACAATAGGGATAAGCGTGTTGGAGACAATAAGATAGAAACGGGATAGAGGAAGGTCTAGGAATGTTGTACATAGGGTCACTATGAGTCACAGGCAACTTCACAGCACATAACAACAACAACAAGGATTCTTAGATGGTAGATAATTAGATGTAGTAAGATGATTAATTAAGGTGATGAAAGAAGAAGTTCAGGCTGCTTTGAAGGAAATGGCAAAAAATAAGGCCCCAGGAATAGATGGTATACCAATTGACATATTTCAATTAACATATGTTGCCCTGGATGTGCTCACCTAGTTGTGCCAAGAAATCTGGAGAACGACCACTTGGCCAACTGACTGGAAGAGATCGATATTTGTTCCTATACCAAAGAAAGGTGACCCAACAGAATGTGGAAACTACAGAACAATCTCACTGATTTCACATGCAAGCAAGATTTGACTGAAGATTATCCAAAAACGACTGAAACAGCACATCAACAGAGAACTACCAGAAGTCCAGGCTGGGTTTAGAAGGGGTTGTGGTACTAGAGATATTGTAGCTGATGTTAGATGGATCTTGGCTGAAAGTAGGGAATACCAGAGGAATGTCTATCTGTGTTTCATTGAGTATGCAAAGGCATTTGACTGTGTAGATCATAACAAACTGTGGCTGACTCTGAGAAGAATGGGAATCCCAGAACACTTGATCGTTCTAATGCGAAACTTATACTTGGACCAGGAGGCAGTCGTCAGAACAGAGCAAGGGAACACTGCGTGGGTCAAAATTGGGAAGGGCGTACGCCAGGGATGCATCCTATCTCCATACCTTTTCAACCTATATGCAGATTATCCGGGAGGCTGGGCTATATGAGGAGAAATGTAGGGTCAAGATTGGTGGACGATTTATCAACAACCTGCGTTATGCGGATGACACAACCCTGCTTGCTGAAACTGAAGAGGACCTGAAGCGCCTGCTGCAGAGTGTCAAGGAATGCAGCCTACAATATGGATTGAGGCTCAATGTCAAGAAGACAAAGATTCTCACCACTGGACCAATTGGCAGCATCAGGATGGATGGTGAAGAGACTGAGATTGTACACAGCTTTAGTTTGCTTGGCTCCATAGTCAACAGTCCTGGCACCAGCAGCCAGGAAATTAAAAGGCGCATTGCCATGGGCAAGTCTGCTGTTAGGGACCTCTCCAAAGTACTGAAGAGCAATGGTGTCTCTCTGGAGACTAAGGTGCGTCTGATACAGGCTATGGTCTATGCATCAGAGAGTTGGACAATGACTAAGGAGGATAGAAGGAGAATTGATGCCTTTGATCTGTGGTGCTGGAGAAGAGTGTTGAGAATACCATGGACTGCTAGGAAAACAAACAGATTTGTCCTGGAAAGGGTTAAACCGTGTGGCTCCTTGGAGGCAAGGATTCTGAGGCTCCATCTATCATACTTTGGACATGTTGTGAGGAGAGACATGCTGTGAGGAGGTCCTTAGAGAGGGACATCATGCTTGGGAGGTTGGAGGGACAGCGCAGGAGAGGAAGGCCCTCTATTAGGTGGATTGTTTCACTGACTGGGATAATTGGGATGGGAGTGTCAGAGACAGTGTGATTGGCACAGGATAGAGCGGAGTTTAGGGCTGTTGTACATAGGGTCGCTATGAGTTGCAAGTGACTCGATGGCACATAACAACAACAACAACAAGATGATTAAGACAGAAAGGATATTAAGGTGGATTGATGGTCTTATGTAAAAGGAGTTGTGGAACATAAAGAGAATTAACAATCTGTGACTCACGTATCAAAGAATGAACTTTAGTGAAATTTCCACTAGCCACACAAAAATAGAGCCGGCCTACCCCAGATCTGTCTTCAAGAGTGGCTGCTTTTTTCACAGGGAAGTCCCACAATGAAGTGGGATGGTTTCCTGAGTATTCTAGACTTGAGACAACGTCCGAGAGGAGCTTACAATATACATTCATCCTTTGCCCACTACACAGAGCACTTATTGCCTACTAGACACCATTTTGGACCAGACAGTGATGCTTCAAAAACACGATTTACTACCAGAAGCTTTAGAGTCAGTCTTGAGTTTGAATCCCAGCACTGAGAGTTATTATTCTTTTGATCTTTGTCAAATGTCTTTGCAGATCCAAGCCATGTTTTCTCTTTCTCTGAAATGTGCATAATAGATGTTAGCACAGTGTCTCTAGCATCAAGAGAGCTCACAACTGTTGGATCTTAAAGGTGTTTTGTCACTATTATCAGAGTGCTGATACACAGCCCTTGCAGCTGATGGGGCTTGCAGTTTATTAGAGATGAGGACCACGTAAACAAAGCAATCACAGTACAGCATGGAACATGCACTGGTGAACAGAGCGTGGTGCCTCAGAGGCAGCAGACGCCCCTCCTGCCTACAGATTAGAGTTTCTCCCTTCTCGTTTTCTTTGCGTATTGAGGGTATCAACAAGGTCCAGGTGACAATTCAACTACCTCTGAAAAGTCTGAGAAATGATTGAAAGTTCCCACCGGAGAGTTTAAAATGGACTCTTAAAAACATCCAAGAAAATGGCAAGGTTGCATCACATGTTTTAAAGACAATATTCATCTGAACCTGGGAATGCTAGGAATTCAGACTGCATATCGGAAAGTAAGGCTTTTTCAAGCAGGAACTCCCTCACAAAGCAGGAGTTCACATGATTTGGCATTCATTTGTCACACAGTAATTATCATGTTAATCCAATTTAAACCCTTATCTAAGGCTCTTCATCCAAAGTATGAATCAAACAATTAGAGAGGGGACAATAATTAGAAGGAAAATGATTACAGGAAACATGTCATACCACATGGGTGGACACCGCTTTTTAGAAAAAGAAAGAAATACATTTTTAATATATAGCAAGGAAGATTCATAAATGTATCTAAAAATTGGGAAAATATAGCTTGCAACGATTTTCAAAGTTCATGCAATCATTTTTATATTGATTCTAAAAGAAGAAGCATATACAATAATGCCCATGATTCTTTTGTCATCTACTTTGAGAGACTTCTATTTAGGAACTAAAGACTCTTACAACAACAAAGACTCTTGTAAAAGAATAATTACTTAATATAGGATGCCACAATAGAGATTCACAGAGTTACAGCAGTGAAATGAATGATGGTACAGTTGTAGGCACCTCCTTTTCCATGTTGGAGATACAATTTTGATCTCCATCGAAAGTTTAGCTACCAGCCATCTTTCAGTTCATAATATTTTGAACAAGTTTCAGTGGAGCTTCCAGATTAGAAAGAAAAAACTAGCAACAGTCAGGCAATCTCAAGGGTTTATTTCTAAAAACAGCTCGTGACAACCCTTTGTATCACCATGACCTAATCAGCAACAAGTCATAGGACTCATGACACCAATCATCTTCTGTTGTGCATTGGGTGAGCATGAGAAGGAAGCTACTTTGACAGCAGCCAACACACTCGGTAAAACTGGAGTGCAGGACTGTCCAAATGCCGCTGAGGAACTTAGTGTTGATATCACATACACTTCAGGAAATTTGTTAAAGTACATACTCTTAAGCATAACTTTCAGAGGTTCTAGTGAGTAAGTCTGTAGTGTTCAAGCGATGCAGCATTTGCAAAACTCTCTGAGTGATTATGAAGCTATGGCTAAAAACTAGTGTCAAACACAAATCTCATCTATTAGAATTATCTGAGCTATTAGTTAAAAAATAGACGCTTCCAGGTCACACCCCAAACTCACTGTACCTAACTTCTTGAGCTCTGGATCCAGAATGCTATATTTTAACAAGTCTCAACAGACCAGTCATAGCTTCTGGCTTCGTCTGAATTTATGCATCAATGCTTTGATGTCTAAAATCTAACGGTATCAGTCAGTTCAGACCTGAGGATAGTTCCTTACCTTAAAAATAAATTTCTTTAGCTACTCAAAATCTCTGGTGAATCATCTATGAAATAATCAGATGTTAGTATAAGAATAAAAAAGTAGTGACTTTCAAATCCTTAGTAACATGTATAAAATGTGATTTGTGAGATAAGGTATTTTGCATCCTTGCCTCTAAGGAGTATCCTGGCTGCACTTTCTCCGAGGCAGATTTGTGTATTCCTTTGACAGTCCATGGGATAGCCATCAAGTATAATTTGGAGAGGTTACAGGATGGGCTTAGTAAAAGACATCATGCATGGAAAGGAGGAGAGTCAGAGAAAGAGAAGAAGACTTTCAACAAGATGAATGGATACAATTGCAATTAACAATGCGCTCAAGGCCACTGAAGTCTGGCAGGATGATGTAGGATAGGGCAAAGTTCCAACATTTTATTCACAAGGTTGTTCTGAATCAGTCAATTCAAAGGCTCATAACAACTACAACAACAACATGAATTTACTTATTTAATTAGTTGTTGTTATTGTTATGTGCCTTTGAGTCACTTGCGACTCATAGCGAACCTATGTACAACAGCTCTAAATTCTGCTCTGTCCTATGCCAATCTCACTGTCTCTGACACACTCATCCCGATTGCCTCAGTCACTGAATCAATCCATCTCCTAGAGGGCCTTCCCCTCCTGTGCCTGCCCTCCACCCTCCCAAGCATGATGTCTTGCTCCAAGGACCGGTCTCTCCCTACAACATGACCAAAGTATGTCAGACGAAGTCTCAGAATCCTTGCCTCCAAGGAGCAGCCCGGTTTAATTCTCTCTAGGATGAATGTTTGTTTTCTTAGCAGTCCATGGCACCCTCAACACTCTTCTCCAACACCAAAGCTCAAAAACATCAATTCTCCTTCTGTCCTCCCTGGTCATTGTCCAGCCCTCTGATGCATAACAAGTGATTGCAAAGACCATGGCCTGTACCAGACACACCTTAGTGTCCAGAGACACTCTGTTGCTCTTGAGTACTTTAGAGAGATCCCTAACAGCAGACTTTCCCATTGCAATATTCTTTTAGAATATAAATTAATTAATTAGGTAAAGTGTAAAACAGGGTACTGAAATAAAATAATTATTATAAAATTAAAGTCATAGTTTGCTAACTTTCAACAGGGCAGCAAACAACAAATGTTGATGAGATAGTGGAGAGATTAGAACTCTCTTTCCTTGCTGGTGGGAATTTAAAATGGTACAGCCGCTATGGAAGGCAATCTAATTCTTCCTCAAAATGCTAGAAATAAAAATATCATTTGACCCAATTATCCCACTATTGAGAATATACCATAAAAATTCAGCAAGGACACAGAAGGGTCATGCATTGGGAAGAGTTCCTAAATTAAGACAGACTAGGAAGAGGTATTGACCATCCATCCATTTCTGCAGAAACAAGCCTTCAAAAACCCTATGAACAAGCTTTTCTTTAATGAGATGTATAGTCCTAGGTTTTAGTCCTATGTCCATGATCCATTTTGAGTTGGTTTTTGTGTATGGAGTAAGGTGTGGATCTTGCTTGAGTTTTCTACTGATAGTTTTCCAATTTTGCCAGCACTATTTGTTTAAAAGGCTATCATTTGCCCACATAACTGATTTAATCTCTTTGTCAAAAATCAATTGACCATCGGTAGATGGGTTGATTTCTGGATTCTCTATTCTATTCCATTGATCTGTGTGTCTGTCATTATGCCAGTACTATGCTGTCTTGACCAACACAGCAGTGTCATAGGATTTGAAATCAGGGAGTGAGATGTCTCCTACCTTGTTTCTCTTTTTAAGGAGTGCTTTGCTTATTCAGGGTCTCTTTCCATTCCAAATGAAATCGGGGATTGCCTTTTCCATCTCCTCTTAACAATGTGTCCAAAGTATGTGAGACAAAGTTTCATCATTTTTGTTTCTAAGGAGCACCTTATTATAGAAGCACATAACATAAGCACAAGTAAATGACAGAAATTCTGAAGGACACGTCACATGGATCTTGGATCAAAGCAGAGAACACAATGAGTGATGTATACTTGTGTTTTAGTGACTACCAAGGGGTGTCTGTCTGCATGAAGCATAACAAACTTGGATAACATTGTGAAGTATGGCAATTTCAGAACATACATTATACAAGAAGAACATGGAGACCTACCAACAACATACGGTTTAAAACAGGAAAAGTGTGTGTCAAGGTCATTTCTTTTCCCCTTACCTATTCAATTTGTATGCCGAACAAATAATCTAAGAAGCCTACTTGCAGAAGGTATATCAAGAAGAATATAACTTTAGTATTGGAAGAAGACTCCTTAATATCTCGTTATGTGTAGATGACACAACCATGTTTGATATAAGTGTAGAGGATTTGTAGCGCTTTATGATAGACATAAAAATTAACAGCTTTCTCTATAGGTTCTGTTTTAAAAGAAAGAGAACAAAAGTCTTCACAACTGGGCCAGTAAACAGCATCATGACAAACAGAGAAAGAACTAAGGTTGTGAAAAATTTCCTTTTTATTGGATTCACACTCAACACCTTTGGAAGTAACAATCAAGGAATCAAATGGTGTATTTCACTGGGAAAATCTGCTGTAAAAAATCCTTTTAAATTGTGAAAGTACAAAGATATCACTATGAGGAGTAATGTGTCCTAGTTCAACCCATGATATTTTCATTCTACTTATATGCATTGTAAAGCTGGGAGGGACTGGTCCTTGAAGAGGGACAGCATGTTTGGGAGAGGAGAGGAAGACCCTCGATGAGATGGATCAATTCTGTGATTGAGGTGTTGGGAATGAGTGTGTTTGAGACAGTGAGGTTGGCACAGGATAGAGCAGCGTTTAGGGCTCTTATACATAGGGTTGCTATGAGTCGCAAATGACTCGATGGCACATAACAACAACAACAACAACAAAGCTGGGTGAAGAATATGGAAATTCAGAGAAGAATTTATAATTTTGAATTATCCACAACTGGCCTGGAAGCTCTTGTGCAGGGATTTCACTCTGCAAGCTGGTTTCTCACGTCTTGAGGGGAGTCACTTAAGGAAAGTTTTGGGTTGTGCATGATTTGTGATATTGGCTTCTTCCCTCCACAAGAGGGTGTCAGTTGGCTTTTGGCCCCTTGTGGTCAATAAGGACCCAAGTGTGGAGGCCTTCCAAAGGGTATGTCTTTAAAATTCCATGGGACCCTCAGGCAAAATTTATTCATTTTAGAATGAGCTTTCTTTAAGTGGTACAGCAGTCCTTTGTCTCCTTGCTGTACTGAATGACTTGGAGTTGCTGTGATGTGAACACTGTGACATAGTTGTGTCAAATGCCATAATTGTTGTCCATCATTGGCAGTGTTCGGAGGAGCTTCCAGATTGATTCCAGTTTGGAGCAGAAGTGGCATCCATTTCCTAAACCAGATGACTCTGGAAACTTTATAAACTCTATAATCATACAAAAATGATGTTAATTAGAGAACAGAGTTCAAGTCTTATTCATAGGGTCTCTATGAGGCGTATTCAACTTGACGACATTTAACCTCTGCTAAGTAAGACTAGTGTTGTTATATTTGAAGAATCATTCTTCTACTTTGCGTATCACTCTTCATCTATTTGCTATATTGAGTAATCTGGGTTTGCTATGATGCTGAACCTTCTGCCATTAGAGTATCAAAAACCATAATGGTCTCCCAGTGTAGACAGTATTTGGTAGAGCTCCCAGGTGTAAAACAAGTTTAAAAGCAGAAGTGGCATCCACTTCCTAAACCACATGCCTATGGAAACTCTATGAACTTGGAGAAACAATGACAGCTGTGGAAAGGCATTAGGTCTTTTGTTCATAGAGCCGTTACGAGTTGTACTCGACTTGATGGCAATCAGTAACAACAACAAGCACTACTGAGAAAATCAATGGATTGTCAGCTGAAGAACAAATATGCTTTGAAAGAAAAAAAAACTGATAGGCTTCTTTAAAATGAAAATGGCAAAACTCTCATCTAATTTTGTACATGTAATCAGAAGAGACAAGTCTCTGGAGAAGAACATAATCTCAGGTAAAGAGAGTTTAAACCTACTGTAAAGAGATGGTAAAAAGAAAGACAGACCTTCAATGAGGCCGACTAATAAAGTGGCTGCAGCCATGGGCTCAGGCAGGACTGGGTTGTGTTTTGGTCTCTTGCATATAAGGTTACTTTGGCTCTGAACTGACCCAATAGCACCTGATAACAACAAAAAGATGATAAAAAAAGAATTCTAATTTATTACGTGATTGCAGTGAAACTAATGTGCAAGACAAAACTAGCACACAATATAAAACTAACGCAAAACAAGTGCCCAATAGTAAGCTCTTTTGAAAATTTGAGGGTTGGTTTAAAAACTCTACAAAAGCTCAGATTCTTTGACTTGGCTATTTTACTCCTGAGAAATTTTTGAAGGAAGTTGTCCTGAAGAGAAAACACTTTCTTTTTATAATGACATCCATTTCCACATTATTTAAAACAGTGCAAAATTTAAAATAACTTCAGTGTCCAGCAAGATATTTAAGAGGCAATACATCAATTTAGATGTAACTTAGGAAGTCATTAAAAATAATAATTAAGAGTACAAGCAATAGGGGGAAAATAGCTCACTGTGATGTAGTGAAAAAAGCAGAATATAAATTTGTTTCTTTTCCATGATTACAAGTTTTAAATATTTATGTATAGAAGTCAAGGAAAATGAATAATTAAGTTGCTGTGGTGCTGAGATGCTGTGACTTTTATCTTTTCATTTAATAATGCTATTATTACTGTATGTTCTACAACTACTTAAAATATTGTCAACCCTTCCTATTATTTAGAGAGAAGAGGCAAGTCAGGTAACATTACATCCACAGAAGATGCCAAGGTAAAATTGCTTGGAACATCTCTGACAATTAAAGAAGAATCAAATTAGTAATACGGACCAGATTGACGATATCAGACTCTAAGTAGAATAAACTAAGATATAATGACAGGAAAGAAAGAGAAAAAGGGGGGGGGGGAAGAAAAGGCATGCCAACTAGCTGTGTGAGAATGAGGGAACAAAGACTTTGTGTCCTAATATCTGACAAGAAGAGTGTTGGGCCACCAGAGTGCATCTGGGTGATCTTTCATAGTTTTACTGGATATAAAGAGATCAAAAAGTTCAGCAGTTCAACTAACAGAAGTGCATTTTCATATATTTCATGAACAGTCTAAGAACTGAAGTTCTGCATGGTACAAATGGTTAACTCACTCAGCTGCTCACAAAAACGTTGGGGGTTGAGTCTACCAAGAGGTGCTTTGAAAAAAAGAAATACCAATCTACTTTCGGGAAAAACAAACAAACAAACAAAACAACTAAAACCAACCACCACCATCAAAACCCAACAATCAGCCCCTGAGAACCCTGCGTGCCACAGCTCTACTCCGATACACCTGGAATCTCCATAAATCAGAATCAACTTGACAGCAAACAGGGTGTTAAGCCCTGAGCCAGGTAACAGCTGAGCTGCTTAGGACAGAAAAGAGGTTTTTTCTCTCTTCTCTGATTTTAATGTTCCAAGTTCTCTCCTGGTTCCATGGACCTAGTTTTTATACTCTTAAGTAGTTATCATTGTGCTCATTCAAAACCTATGTCTAGAATAGGAGGCTGATGTGTGAATAGAGCAAGGGGATACTGTTGTTGTTATGTGCCGACAACTCATTTGCGACTCATAGCGACCCTATGCACAACAGCCCTAAACCCTGCTCTGTCCTGCATCAACCGCACTGCCTCTGACACACCCATCCCGATTACCCCAGTCACAGAATCAATCCATCTCATAGAGGGTCTTCCCCTCCTGTGCTGTCCCTCCACCCTCCCAAGCATGATGTCCCTCTCCAATGACCCGTCC
>NW_006399791.1:12266599-12287555 GCF_000299155.1 Elephantulus edwardii | reverse complement strand
ACAAATATAGATCTCTTCCAGTCAGTTGGCCAAGTGGTTGTTCTCCAGATTTCTTGGCACAACTTGGTGAGCACATCCAGGGCAACATCTGTTATCAGAAATACTTCCATTGTTGTACCATCTATTCCTGGGGCCTCATTTTTTTGCTATTTCCTTCAAAGCAGCTTGAACTTCTTCCTTCATCACCATAGGCTATTGCTCATATGTTATTTCATTAAATTCGTCTGTATCTGCCAATTCCTTTCTATACAATGACTCAGTATATTCCTTGGTTTAAGATGAAGAAAGAGGGTATCAGGGTTGTACTTGGTCTCTATCCATATTCAGTCTGTATGCTGAGCAAATTATTCATGAAGCTGGACTCTATTAAGAGGAAGGTGGCAACAGGATCAGAGGGAGAGTCATTGATAACTTACATTATGCAGATTGACACAACCTTTCTTGCTATAAGTGAGAAGGACTTGAAGCACTTGTTGAAGACGATCAAGAAATAACATCTTCAGTATAGATTGCATCTCAATGTCAAGAAAACAAAGGTTCTTATCAGTATATCAATAGGCAGCATTATCATAGCTGGAGGAAAGATTGAACCTATCAACAACTTCATCTTACTTGGATCCAGTAACAACTAGCACCCTTGGTACCAGCAGTCAGGAAATTTGCTCTGGTAAAGTCTGCAATTAGGAACTTCTCTAATTATTGAGGAGTAATGATGACAGTTTGAGGATAAATGTGTGTCTGATTCATGCCTTAGTCTTTCTAATCACTTGCTATGCATCTGAGATCTGGACAACGAATAAGGATGAAAGAAGAAGAATTGATGCCTTTGAATAGTTGTGTTGGAGAAGAGTGCTGAAGATCCCATGGAGTGCTGAAAGAACAAACAGATATATCTTGGAGAGGGTGCAGCCAGGATGTTCCTTGGAAGAAAAGATAATGAAGCTTTTTTTCACATAGCTGTTGTTAAGAAAAGGTATTTCTTGGAGAGGGACATAATGTTTGGGAAGGTGGACAATGAATAAGGATGACCAAAGAATTGATGCCTTTGAGCTTTGATTGGTGTTGGAGAAGATCGCTAACCATCTCATGGACTGTCAAATGAACAAATATGTCTTGGACAGCATGCAGCCAGAGTGCTCTTTGGAGGCAAAGATGATGAGATTTCGCCTCACACATTTCACTAGGAGAGGCTATTCCTTGAAAAAGGACATGATGCTCAGAAAACTAGAGGGTTGGCCAAGGAGAAGAAAACCCTCAACCAGGTTGATTGACACAGTGACTCTAATGTGTCAGGAAGGGAGAGGAGAGGGATAGGAAAGGAGTCAGATCTGTTGTTCATAGAGTTGTTCACAGGATCAAATTATGTCATGGTCAACTTGACAGCACCTAAAAACAACCAAAAAACCTTATTTTATAGACTATACTGAGACAGTGGTTTAAGTGGATTTTTCAGGCCTATAGAAGAGAAGTTCACTGTCAATGTTTTGTTGTGGAAGAGAGCCGTGGTCTGAGTTGAGACATCATAGAATTTAGCACTTTTTATTTTTGTTCAATCTCTCCTCATCCCTCTAGATTCTCCTTTCTCTTAGAGCAGACAGGGTTTCTTGTATCTCAAATGTGTCATAGTCTAGACTCTACAGAGAGGCGTCATAAGTACTGGTTAGAGGCTAAAAGAGTGCTAACTTTGCACAAAATGGAAAAGATACTTTGCCAATTTACATTCTTTAACAAGGTACAATCAGAGAAGAGGAAGTTGGATATTTTTCTATGTATTGATTTTGGGGAAAATAAATCAACTCAAACCATAAAACAATGGAAGAAGGCTCTTACATTGTACAAAATATATTTGGCTCCAGCCCATTCAATAGGATTAATCATAGAACAGCTCCTTTTTACAGATTTGAAAAGAGCTCAGAAAAATTAGATCACTGGCTCAAGGTCACACAGCAAGTTGTTGTTAATGTACCATTGCATTGACTACCACTCACAGTACTATGCTATGAACAATAGCTCTAAACCTTGCCCGACTCTGAGCCAATCTTACTGTCCTGACACACCTGCCGCCATGGACACAGTCACTGTGTCAATCCTTCTCATCCAGGGTTTTCCTCTCCTATGCTGACCCTCTACCCTTCCAAGCATGATGCCCTTCTCCAAGGTTAGCAATAAACTCCAGATCAGACTGCATCTGGTGTCCACTTACTCTCCTCTACAACATCTCTGTTGATTGCAACTTGTGCAAGGGAACCTTTTTTGACAGAGAACCACCCTATAAACTTACAAAGCAATAATTTTCATGGGAAGAAACCATGGAACTATGAGTGATTTTGAATTGGCAATCTTTTATTTAACAGCTGAGTCTTTAACCTATGAACTACCAGGTCATTTCATGATGATCAGTATGTTCAGATGCTAACTTTCTCTTTTTTCTAGGAGGAAAGGCAAGATTTTTGAGTAAGAGAAAATTAGTTCTAAAGATGCTTGGAAGAGCATTGCCTGGCTCCAAGTTAGTGGCCATCAGAATATCAAATCAGTGCCTTCTCTAGCCCAGTGGTTCCCCATGTTGACCTTAAATGTATTAATCATTTTTTTTTGCTTTTGTTCTCTCAATTTGATAAAGTTTAAGTACTAATTTATCTGATCAGGGAAATTTTTAAAAGTAGAATTTTTTTTTTTTTACCTAATACAAATAAATTCACTAGAAATTTTATTTTGCCTGCGTAATCCATCATTTCTGGCTAGAGGTTTATGTTCCACATTTTTCTTTTTTTGTAGTTTAAGTTATTAAAGATAAAAGCTTATGTTCTCCAATTCCCCAAGCCTATCCCTTCAAAATTCATCTTGAAACTCAAAAGCCTGGAATTGACTTCTTTATTTTCTGGGCTTTACTGTAACAATGCTAACCTGAGGCAATGGATCCTTCACAGTCTATTTGAAGGAGAGAAACACAGAGAAAAAAGACAATTATGACGAATGAAAAAACAGTAACAAAAGAATCGATACCTTAAGCAACTAGGGATGTATGTGTCCAAAATCCAGCACAATCTTGCACAATCACAATAAGCACAATCAGCTCTTTGGCAGCCTCTCTCAGATGGAGAAATAAAGAAAATCCTGAGACTCTTCAAATGCAGTTCAATAAGGTATTTCTTCCCAGGAGATATGTACTTGTCAAAGGCTTGTTTTCTCTAGTAATTTCAACTAATCAGCTAGATACTATGTGCTCCAAGGAGTCACTAGGTGGCACAACATAAGTATTATGCTATTAGCTGAAGGATTGTCAGTTTAAACATAGGTAGAGGTATCTAGAAAGTGATCTGCTTCTAAATGAGAACAATTCTGAAAAACCTGTGGAGCAATTCAATTCTGCATTCATAGGATCTCTGTGAATTGGAGTAGATTTGAGGGCAACTAACAACAACAATAACAGATACTTCTCACTCTCTAAAAAATACGCAGATAGCCCGAGAACCTTGACAAAGTAAAGGTTCTGATTTAGCAGGATTGAGGTGAAGCCTGGGTTACCCGGATGATTAAAATAGTCAAGTGCTTGGCTTCTAACCAAAATTTGGAGCTTCAAGTTCACCCCAAGGCACCTTAGAAAAAGACCTTATAATGGAGTTCCTCCAAGTCAACTGTTAAAACCTGTGCAGGCCATTTGAATATCTTCCTCTGTGAAAATTCCTTCCATGTCTTTTCTACATTTTTCAGAGAGGAAGATATTCAAATGGCCAAAAGACATATGAAGAAATGCTCCAAATCATTGGCAATATCGGCAATAAGAAAGATGCAAATCAAAACCACAGTGAGATACCATCTTACTCCACTAGCAGTGGCAAAGTTTAACAGGAAAGCAAGTAATAAATGTTGGAGATGATGTAGTAAGATAGGAACTCTTTTACATTGTTGGTTGGATTGTACAAATGGTACAACCACTCTGAAAGGCAGTTTGGTGCTTCCTCAAAACGCTGAACATAGAAATTCCCTATGACCCAGCTATTCCATTGCTTGGAATATGCCCTAAGAAAATGAGAACCGAGGCTCAAATGAAACTTGTACACCAATGTTGATAGAGGCATTATTCACCATCGCAAGAACATGGAAACAGTCCAAATGTCCAACTACAAACGAAAAGATTGAGAAATTGTGGTACATTCATATAATGGAATATGACTGTCAGGACACAGGAGCTATAATTTTGTAAATTACTACCTAGCTTGGGAGAGACTGTAGAGCATTATGCTGAGTGAACTATCTCAATCCCACAAGGACAAATATGGTATGAAACCATTATTGTAGAATGAGTATGAGGATCCAAGGTGGAGAAGGAGGCTGGAAATAGAGGAATGGGAGGGGGTAGAGTGTTAATCACACGATTGCACAATTCAGTGGGTGGTGGAGTGAAGGATTTTTTGTGAAAAACAATGTATTCAAACTTTGTAAATAAATCAGAATTAAATAAAGACACACACACACACACACACACACAAGGCAATGTACAGAAATGATTGTATAAAACTAAATGTACTTGATTGAAACAATGTACATGAATAATTGTATAAAAGTGAATGATGGTATAAATTATAATACATTTTTTAAAAAGAAATAAAAAACAATACAGGTTTCAATTCTATTGTGAACAGATGGGTGTGTCAGAAGTCAGCGTCCATATGACTGCAAATGATTTGATTTGGGTTGTGTTGTTTTTTGAGGGAGTAGGTGGTTGTAAAGATTGAAGCCAGACTTTCTGTCTATCTGAAAAGCTCTCAAGGGTTACAGATGGTAATGACTTATGGACCACACTTTGAGGGCAAATTACCAGCTTGATTTTATATTCTGCAATATTCTCATCAAACTAAAACCAACCAACCAAAAAAACACAAACAGATAGCATTCTATCTGGAACCAGCTCATAACTGACTAGTTAAAGGATTTATGAGGCTGTAAATCATACGGAGGGAGAGTTCTCATCATTCTCCTATGGAGCTTCTTGGGAATTTGAACCACCAAATTAGCTTCCCATTTATTTCCATGTTCTCCCTTATTCATATCAAACTCCCTTGATCCTTTGCTTCAGCTATCCCTTGATGAGTAGGTATTGATACCACTTCCATGTCATAACACATCTTCTTACATTTTGCTTTTATTTCTATTTATTCCTACTACACTGTATTGCACATTTATTAAAATTGGGTACTCTTTCTTTCCTTTTTTCTCATTAGCTAATACAGAGCGTGACCGGACTCAATAACAGTGACCAATTAAGCCAATGAAAGACACATAAAAGCAGCTTATCTTTTAATAGGTGAGCAAAAGGATGAATTACACGCACTATAGTCAGGTATGTGCATACGTTTAAAAAGAAATATCCCACCTCGTATCTTGATAAGAACAGATAAAGGCTATGGGAAGCCCTTGGCAGAAAAGAGGTCAAAGATCCTAATTTTTTTTTTTTCCTCAGCCGCTAATGAGACGAAATAAGCACTAGAATGGACTGTGTAAAGCAATTCACCTTGTACCTCCAGCACTCCAGGAGGGCAGCCAGGAAGAGGTGAAGATAAAGATTTTTCCAGTCTCCCAAGGCTCCAGGGGAACCTCACAGCGCAGTGAAGATCACAAGGCGAGGCTCCTGGCGACTATTACCTTTTGAAGAAGGTGGATTCATTTCTGCAAAAGCCAATTCCAGGTTTGTTCCCATTAATCCCTTGCTTGATGAGAACGGCAGGGTGTATTGCTAATGGTTTCTGGTTGCTGTTGGGCTGATGTGAAGTGCATGTGATAATTAGCTAACTAAATTAGTTCTCTTCTCATTATTTTTTGTATAAAATGATTTTGTAGGGATGACTTTTTACAATGATTTCTGGTCTAATCTCTCATTATCACCATTGAGAAAAAAAGAGAGAAGCTGTTAACAGTTTTCCTCCCCCTTTTCCGGAGTATTTCTCCCACTCACCTCTCTTAGAAGCTTCTAGACCTGCCCAAGCCTGACCTCTTCCACATGCTAGGGACTTAACCACATTCCCCTTTATTCTCTTTTAGATCACAACACTATCATCCACGTTGTATTTCCTCTTGAATATGCAGAGACTAGTGGTGGTGTTTGCTTTGTTTTATTTGGACTTTTTTTCTCAATGATATTAAGAGGGGGAAAAAATCAGATTTTTCCAGCCTTTCCTGTAATTTGAAGCACAGGACTTCTACTCCAGTGCTTTTCTATCCCAAATGTGTAACTCGAGTCATTCTTTTAGGGTTGACTCATCTGTTTTAAGGGAGCTCTGGTGGTCTAGTGGTAAGGAGTTAGACTGCCAACACGAAGTTACACGTTTTAAATCCACCAGCTATTCCCCACAGGAGAAAGATGAGCCATCTCCTTCGGTGAGATTTATTGCCAATGACAATTTATAGCTATAGGTTGGATTCCGAATCAAAGGTACACAAGCACTAGTATCATGTTCTAAACCTTGGCCACTTAGTGGTTGTGCAAAATGAGATGAACACAGTTTTCTGTCTGCTATGGCCTTGAATTTAAGGCCTTGCAAATCTTTGCATGTCCAAGCTGTTTTGAAGAATTACCCTCAGGAGTTTTGATGGTTCTGTATTGACTTTTTAATTAGTTAAAATTGTAAGCAATTTCTTATACAGGTTTGTGTTACTTCACATTCCTTTATGTGATATATGGCTGATATTTGTTCATAGGACTTTAAGATTGTACTCAAAGCTCACTACAACTGAGTACATCCTGACTCATAAGAACCTTATCATAGGTTTCCAACACTCTAACTCTTAACGGGAGGATACTACCTATCTTCCATCCAAGGAGCCGATGGTAAATTCAAACCTCTACTGGTAAGCCGAGTGTAGTGGTCTTATTTGCTAACTAAGGGTGGAGGTCTGATAAGTCTCTTTCACCTTGGCTTTCATTTCTGAGTCTGCCTGGTCCAACTGATGCAGGTGGAAGGTGTTGTAACTTCCATGCATGGTTATTTGTACCATGGAGCTTGCCTCAGCCATTGACCTTGGATATGACTCTGGAGTTGCCTAGGTGGGGGTCACATGAAGGCCACAGATCTGCTTGGCCTGGACATCCTATGTATGATGCCCAGACCTCAGGCTATGGCTTCTTTCTTGTTGAGGGTGCTGAGTGGTCCTCTGCTGTGGTAAAAGGGGACAGGAAGAACCAAGGTACCTGGGGGAAGTGGGAGCAGGCAAAGAGGATGTAAAGGAAGTGTAGGTGGGGCTGGAAGAGTGTGAAGAGCAGAGAAGATAGTCAAGGAAGAAGAAAGGGAGGCAGGCAGGCTATACAGTGAAAGGTGTAGGGGTGAGTGGGCTGGGACCCAGCAGCAACCCAGAAAAGATGACAGCAGTAGCACTGATGATTTTACATAGTTCAGCAAAGCCTATCCTCACCAGGTCATCTCAGTGAAAGCACCAGAGAGGTAACTAAAAATGTCATTTTATAAATTCCATAGACATTTTAGATGTCTGTATATCCTATTATGCATTCAAGAGCCCAAACAAGAACCGTCCCAGCTAACCTTAGTCAACAGCAGACCTATAGAAATATTTTTGTGGTTATATGTTATCAAATCAAAACTGACTCATAATTGATCTTCCAGCAGATTTTCAGAGCGTGTAAATAACAAGTCAGAAAATTTCCCATCCTTCTCCCATGGAGCAGCAAGTGGAATAGACAATTGCCTATCACAGGTACATGGGATTAAGTATGTCTTTTAGCAGGTTAGTTTGCAAGAGTAGATTTTTAGTAAGTGTCATTTTCTGTTCCTTTACAGCTCCAACAACATATAAACTTGTTATAATTAATTTTTAAGAGCAGGTTTGTATTTTGCTTTCTAGGTAGTACAATATTTAAGTATTCAGCCACTAACTAAAAGGTTGGCAGTTAAAAACTTACCCAACAGCTGTGTGGGAAAAAGGTGCGGAAATGTGTGCCCATAAAGATTTCAAACTAGACAACCATATGGGACAGTTCTACTCTGTCACGTGGGAATGCTATGATGATAAATTCACTTGATGGCACAACATCAGCAACATTCTGCTTCCTAAAGTCACCTGCTTGCAAGAGAGACACTCAGAAAAGAGAAGCACATACAAATCATACCTTTATTTCTTCAGCTACTGCTTTCAATAACAGCTCAATTTTACCTACAGAAACTTCAAAGAATGAGTAGCTCTGGACAGTTGACTTTTACAGAAGCCTCACTGTATATTTTCATAATTGTCAAAACATTTTGCAAACTTCCTCCATTCTAGAAGTATTTCTTTTACAAATCAAGGCTACTAACTCCTATTGTGGTGCAGAGAATACTGACCAAAGTGTAAATGTTTACTGAAAACTCATTAATCAGTACACATGTGTTATTATATGTCATTATCATACAGTTATTCCACTTCCTCTGTTTGTACACTAATAGCTTTGTGACTGAATAAACATAGGATCCCATTCATGCCTTTTTGTTAATTGGTCAGCTGTCACATCTTAGAAATAACGGTATGATTGTTTCTAGGAAAATTTTCTGGAACTAAGTAGGCCACTGAGTAGAATTGTTGCTGTTGTTTTAGTCATGTGCTATTGAGTTAGAACTCATTCATAGCTGACACTCCAGTAGATTTTCAGAGGGAGTAAAGTACTCTGGGGCAAAAAATGCTCATGTTTTTCCCACAGAGTAGCTGGTAAATTAAAACTACCTGTCTTCAAGTTAGTAACACAACTCCTTATACACTAGGGCCACCAGAGCTCCCGGACACACTATAGATGTCTGTTTTGAAGTCTTATGTCTATTCCTAGTGCTGTCAATGGTAGCAGATCTGAATGAAAGTACATAAAGCATAGTGATCTGTTGGAGAAGAATTCTATATGAATAGTAATCCAGGGATCTTGAATACTTTGAGAAGTATGTCCTTATAATCAACCCACATGAAAAGTCCATGTAATATCTGAACAATTACAGTTATATCACTGTCTCACTGGCATGCTTTCCAGTTTCTCTATTAACTACGACTACTAGATTTAATTTTTCATTCACTATCCAGTACTCTTGATGAGACATCTGCCTAAGACTTCATGATTTGACTAGACACTTTCTGATCTTGCCAATCGAACTTTGTTTCTAGGCTCTGAATTTTGTTCAGCCATTCACTGTTTGGGATCTTAATTCCAATGAGAAAGAGCATTCCCCAGCAATGATGTATTTGCTATGAATAATACATTGAGCACACAGAATTTGATCATTCTTCAAATTGCTGAAGGGCAATTATATCAATTTGAAGACTAAGGGTGCCTAATTCAGGCCATGGTTCTCTCAATCACTTGCTATGGAACAGAGAGCTGGACAATGAAAACTGATGACAGAAGAAGAATTGATGCTTTTGAGTTGTGGTGTTGGAGAAGGGTATTGAATTATCACAAAGAGATATGTCTTGGGAAAATTACAGCCAGAGTGTTTCATGGAAGCAAAGACTGTGAAGCTTCATCTTTCACACTTTGGACATGGAGCTAGGAGACTATTCCTTAGAAAGAGACATCCAGTTTGGAAACACAGAGACTCAGTGAAGGAGAGGAAAGCCTTCAAAGAAATTGATTGACATTATTACTACCTTAAGTAATGAGCTTCAGTGTGTCAGATTGGTTGTTCATAGAGTCACTATGAGTCATGCTGGACTCAATGGCACCTGACAATAACAACAAATAATGTTGAGGAAGGCCTGGTGGCTTAGTGGTATGGAATTGCACTGCCAACCCAAAAGCATGCGGTTTGAATCTCCTAGCTGCTCTGTAGAGAACGATGGACAATCTCCTCCTGTGTGATTTACTGCCTCTGAATACATTTTATAGCTATGTGTCAGTTCCTACTTAACAATACTTAACAGCAGCAATGGTGTTAGTTTAAAGGATAAGACATACCTGATTTACACCATAATAATTTCAATTATATATATATATATATATGTTGGATAATGAATAAGGATGACAGAAAAATTGATTGATGTCTTTGAGTTGTGGTTTTGGACTTGAGTACTGACTATCCCACAGACTTCAAAAAGAAAAAAAATAAATGTTTTGGAGAAAGTGTAGTCAGAATGTTTCTTAGAGGCAGAGACGGTGAAACTTCATTATACTAATATTTGGTATGTTGTTAGATGAGTCCTCGGAAAAGGACACTATCATTGGAGAGGTGGAGGGTCAGTGATAGAGAGGAGGACTAATAATGAGACGGATTGATACAGTCACCGTAACAATAAGATCAAGTATATCAGAAATGATGAGGATGGCACAGAATGGGGAAAGGTTTAAGTCATACTGACTCAACGGCACCTAAAGACAACATGATTATGGAGGATACATTTCAATCAAACTTAATAAATAAATAATGAGTTGCACTCTCAACCTGAAGGCATGCTGTCCGTGCAGTAACTAATGGATTCTAACCACCTGTCTTCAGGTTGGTACCACAACTCCTTGCCCAATAGGTTACCAGAACATTGAGGTCTGATAATGGATGTCTGCTTGTAGGTCTGATATCTATTGTTCATGCTGTCCTTGCTATCAGGTTAGATGCTTATATCTGGTGATGTCAATGGCAGGATTGGGTGACATGAATTTTGACTGACAACAGAATGTTAGAAAGATGATTATCTGTGTTTTATTGACTATGCAAAAGCATTTGACTATGTGAATCATAACAAATTGTGGCTAACATTGAGAAGAATGGGAATCCCAGAACTATGTTGCTTATGTGAAACCTATACATATGCCAAGAAGCAGTTGTCCCAACAAAACAATGGAATACTACAAGCTTTAAAATCACGAAAGATGTGTATTAGGATTGTGCCCTTTCTCTACACTTATTCAATCTGTATGCTGACCATGTTATTCAAGAAACTGTACAATAAGAAGAATGTGACATCAAGATTGAAGGGAAATTAATTAAGAATCTACATTATACAGATGACACCACCTTGCATGTGAAAGTGAAGAGGACTTAAAACACTTGTTGCAGGAAGAGCAAAGACAACAACAGATAATGTTGAAACCCTATGTACAGCAATAGAAACCCTTTGTACAACATCCCTGAAGCCTGCTCTATCCTGAGCCAGTCTCACTGAAGTCAACACACTGACCCCCAATATACCAGTTACTTTATCAATCCGTTTCGTCCGGGGTCTTCCTCTTCTGCACTGTCCTTCCACCTTTCTGAGCATGCTGTCCTTCTTCAAGGACCAGTCTCTCCTGGCCACATGGCCAAGAAGATAGATATAGATAGATAGATAGATAGATAGATAGATAGATAGATAGATAGATAGATGATAGATAGATAGACACAGTGCAAGACAGGACACTATTTCATCCATAGAGTGGTTATGAGTCAGAATTTACTTGATAGTACCAAACAACCACCACAAAACACTAATACCAAGGAAGACAAATTAAACTAAACCTTGACTTCAGTGAACTTCAGAATGAGTCAGAGGTCATTTGCACAGACCATAACGTTGTTAACATAATCCTAATAATAAAAATAATGATGGCTGATATTCAAAGGTGAAGTTGATAGTGGTTCAGTTGAAGGATTCTCACATTCTATACACAAGTTTTGATTCTAGGCCAATGCACCACTTGTACAGCCACCACTCATTAATAAGTAAAGGGCTTGAGTATTGCTATGATGCTCAACACATTTCATGGAAGCCAGATTAAGTCAGACTAGAGAGAAAGACTTGATAATCTATTTCTGAAAATCAGCCAATGGAAATTATATAATCCACAATGGTCTAATCCTTACTGATCCTTGGGATGATGTAGGAATGAGCAATGCTTCTTTTTGCTGTGTATTGTGCTGTCGTGGGTCAAGGGATGCTAAGATATCACCTAACAACAATGACGAAGAAGCAGTATTGGTCACCATTTATCAAACAACATGCCTTTAAAAACACTGTAAGAATAGAGGAGCACTGTCAGAGAAAGTGTTGGCAGCAGAGCCCTCAGATTTAAGATACTGAAATTGAGGAAGAACAGTTATAAACAACCATTCACACACTTTGCATATGTTGTTAAGAGGGGCTGGTCATGGGAAAGGACATCATGACTGGAAGAGTGAAGAATCAGGATAAAAGAGGAAGATCATCAACAAGATGGATTGACACTGATATAACAACGAGCTCGAGTATATCAGGATGATGAGGATTCCACAGGATAGGGCAAGGCTCGGAGGCTTTGACCACAGAGCACATTATGACAATTATAACAATAACAAGAATGGTAGTAATATCCAGAGAGAAACTCAACATGTGTGATCATTGTGTAGCATCTAATCCTCTAGGTATCATTATTATCTGTATGCCATAGCAGAAAATGGAGGTCAAAGAGTATAAGAGAATTCTCCAAACCACACACTAAGTGGAGCAAAGAGCCAGAGGTCAAGTCCAAAGAACATGCTCCTCTAACCACTGTGCAGCAATGCCTTACAGATTGCTAACTCTACCTTGGTCTTATCAGTCTGGCAGCTTTGTTCACAGTTAGATGATTACTGCTTGGGATGTTATCATGGCATCATAGACTGTGGGTTGTCACGTTGTCAAATAAACATTTTGGAGTTGTCATCAGATCAAGTCACAGCCTAATTAGACTTATTCAAAAGTTAGCAACTCAGGCCCTGAAAATGAGATGCAGTACATTTTGCTGCCCCTTATCTGCTTGTATGAAGGATTTCAATCTCTCACATTTGCAAAAGCATTTCATTGATGGAAAATTACCTCAAAAATCCAAGTTGCCTGACTATGTTTTCAGAGTCTGCCATAGTTTAAAAGTATAATCCTTGATGGGAAATAATATATTTGTAAGATGATTTGTAAGGAAACACTTATGAAAATGCATATCATTGTTTCTCTTTACTACAAAGAAATTCATAGATTTCATTTACAAATTCTTGTCTTTCTTTTGCTTAAAATGCTGTGTGTATAATTTGATACATCATGTTGAATTTTCTATGAATATTATTCAGATATGCTACTTTTATAGTTAACATTTTCTAGTACATTTGTATTTACCTACTTTTTAAAGAATATTTTTCTTATACTGGTTTATTTACAAAGTTCGTATACACTTTTTCACACCAGATCTTTACCATTTGCCTCACTGACCTTTCCGTCCACTCATATATTTGTGCTACCCTATGATTAAACACACTCTCCCATCCTCAACTGTCTGCTCCCACTCTCCCCTGCTTGGATCCTCATTCTTTTTCTGCAATAATGTTCTTATACAATATTTGTCTTTATGGGACTGAATTAGTTTACTTAGCATAATGCTGTCCAGTCCCTCACAAGTTTGGTAGCAATTTACAAAATCATTGCTCCTACATACTGCATAGTATTCCATCATGTGAATGTACCATAATTTCTCAATCCATTAGATTGTGGTTGGGCATTTGGGCTGTTTCCATGTGTTTGTGATGGTGAATTTTGCTGCAATGAACGTAGGTGTACAAGTTTTCATTTGTGCTTCCGTTCACATTTTCTCAGGATATATTCCAAGCAGTAGAATAGCTAGCTGAGTCATATGGGATTTCTATGTTGATCTTTTTGAGGAAGTGACAAACAGCCTACCAGAGTGGTTGTACCATTTTACAATGCCACCAACAATATAGAAGAGTTCCTATCTCTCCATATCCTCTCCAACATTTATTACTTGCTGTCCTGTTAAACTTTGCTACTGCTACTGGAGTGAGATAGTATCTCATTGTGGTTTTGATTTGCAACTCTCTTATTACCAGTGATTTTGAGCATTTATTCATGTGTCTGTTGGTCATCTGAATATCTTCATCTGTGAAAAGTCTTTCCATGTCTTTTGCCTATTTTGTAATTATGTGATCAGTCTTTTTCTTGTGGAGACCCTGTAGGATTCTGTAAACTTGAGAGAAGACCCTTGTCTGAAATAGTATTGCCAAATATTTTTTTCCCAGTCAGTAGGTTTTCTTTTCAGTCTTTCGGAAAATGTTTTTTATGCACACGGGGATTTAATGTTTAGAAGGTCCCATTCATTAATTTTATCCTCTCTAGAGGTTTCTGGTTGTATTTGGCAATTAAGAACCAAGTCCTAAACAAAGTTTTAATAGTTGATGTTGTTATTTTTGTTAGGTGCCATTGAGTTAAGTATGATTCATAGTGACCCTATGAAGAGATCTGAACCCTATTGTATACTGTGCCATCCTCACACTGCCTGACACATTACAGCCCATTGTGACAGTCACTGTGTCAAACCACCTGGTTGAATGTCTTCCTCTTATTTGCTGACCCTCCACTTTTCCAAGCATCCTATGCCTTATTTCTTATTTGTTGTTCTGCCATTCTGTTGGTTTTGATTCATATAAAGCCGTCAGAATTAGTGGAAGATCTATTAACAATCTGTGTTATGCAGATGACACAACCCTGCTTGCTGAAACTGAGAAGGACCTCATGCACTTGCTGCAGAGGGACAAGGACTGCAACCTTCAGGATGGACTGAGACTCAATGTCAAGAAGACAAAGATTCTCACCACTGGACCAACTGGTAGCATCAAGATGGATGGCGAAGAGATTGAGATTGTTCACAGCTTCAGTTTTCTCAGCTCCATGGTCAACACTCTTAGCACCAGCATCCAGGAAATTAAAAAATGTATTGCCATGGGAAAGTCTGCTGTTAGGGACCTCTCTAAAGTACTCAAGAACACCAGTGTCTCTCTGGAGACTAAGGTGTGCCTGATCTAGTCCATGGTCTTTGCAATCACTTGTTATGCATCAGAGAGTTGGACAATGACCAAGGAGGATAAAAGGAGAATTGACGCCTTTGAGCTGTGGTGCTGGAGAAGAGTATTGCATGTACCATGGACTGCCAAGAAAACAAACAGATTCATCCTAGAGAGGGTTAAACCAGTCTACTCCTTGGAGGCAAGGATTCTGGGGCTTCGTCTGTCAAACTTTGGACATGTTGCAAGGAGGGACAGGTCCTTGGAGAGGGACATCATGCTTGGTAGAGTAGAGGGACAGGGCAGGAGGGGAAGACCCTCTATCAGGTGGATTGATTCAGTGACTGGGGTAATCAGGATGGGTGTGTCAGAGGCAATGAGATTGGCACAGGATAGAGCAGGGTTTAGGCTGTTGTATGTAGGGTCGTTATGAGTCGCAAATGACTCGACGGCACATAACAACAACAACAACAACAAACCTAAAATACAACAGAACAAAACATTGGAGAGTCCAGCACCATGCTCAAAATCTTTGCTGTCTGTACCTTGGTTGTGATCTGTATCCATCAGTGTCATCATGGAGAGTCAGCCCTTTTTCACTGACCCTCAACTTTACTGAGCTTAATGTTCTTCTTCATAGACTGGTCCTTCTCGGTAACATATCTAAAAAATGTGAGATGAAGTCTCATCGTCTGCACTTCAAAAGCACCTTCTGTACTTCTAAGACAGACTTTCTTGTTCTTTTAACACTCTGTGCTGTGTATTCACTATTCTACGAGAACACTGTAACCCAAAGACCTCAATTCTTCCTCTGTATTCCTTAGTTATTGCCCAGTGTTACCATGCATTAAAAATCGCATGGCTTGGATTAGGTACATCTTAATCCTCAAAGTGACATCTTTACTTCTTAATAATTTTTATATTTTCTCTTTAGCCACTTTTACAATATTATTTGCCTAATGCAATATGTCTTTTGATTTCCTGACTGATGCTTCTGTGGATGTGGATCGCAGATCTAAGTAAAATGAAATTCTTGACAACTTCATTGTTTTCTTAATTTATGATGCTATTGCCTATTGGTTCAGTTGTAGGGACTTCTGTTTTCTTTTTGTTGAAACATAATCCAAAATGTAGGTTGTAGGGGTTTTTTTTCCATTGGGAAATTTTTCAAATCTTCTTCACTTTAAGCAAGCAAAGTTGTATCATCCACATGTTGCGTTGTATTAAGGAGGCTATTAACAATCACAGGCCCCAATCTTAATATTGTATTCATTTTAACAAAATACGGATCCCAGGGTTGTTAACTCAGCATACAGATCATTATTTGTTCATAATACAGATTGATCAAATAAGGTGGGAATTTACAATTCTGAAATATATCTTTCCTGACTTTAAACTGAGTAGTAGTTCCTTCTCAAAGTTAGCCAGTTTGTTGTGATCCACACAGTCAAATGCCTTTGCATAGTCAAGGAAACACAGACATTCTTCTTGTACTGCCTGCTTTCAGCCAAGATCCATCTAATATAACCTATAAAATCCCTAGTGCCACGGCCTCTTCTAACCCCATCCTGCACATGTGGCTATTCTCTGTTGATTTCCAATTCCAGTTGTTTTTGGATAATTTCAGAAGAATCTTGCTTGTGTTTGATATTAATGATATTGTCGATAATTTTCACACTCTGTTTAGTGACCTTTCTTTGGAATGGGAACAAATATAGATATCTTCCAGTCAATTGGTCAGGTTGTTGTCCTCCAGATTTCTTGGCACTACTTGGTGAGCACATCCAGGACAGCCTCTGTTTGTTGAAATATGCCAATTGGTATGCCATCAATTCCCAGAGCCTTGTTTTTTGCAAATTATAATATGTTGTTTTATTTCATTCTTCTTTGTCAGACAATTCCTTTTGGTACAGTGACTGTAAACTCCTTACATCTTCTTTTAATTCTTCCTGGATTATTTAATGTTCTGCCCAGAGTATGATGAAGTATTGCAACTCAAGGATTGAATCTCATAACACTTGATTGTGCTTATGTGAAACCTATACTTGGACCAGGAGGCAGTCATCAGAACAGAGCAAGGAGATACCGCGTGGTTCAAAATTGGGAAGGGTCTATGCCAAGGATGAGTCTTATCTCCATGCCTTTTTAATCTATGTGCAGATTAGATCATCTAGGAGTCTGGGCATGATGGGGAGGAGTACGGCATCTCGACTGGAGAAAGACTCATCAAAAACCTGTGTTATGCAGATGACATAACCTCCCTTGCTAAAACTGAGAGGGCCTGAAGTGCTTACTGCAGAAGGTCAAGGACTGCAGTTTAAATATGGATTGAAATTCAACATCAAGAAATCAAAGATTCTTACCACTGGGCTGATTGGCAGCATCATGATAGAAAGTGAAGAGATTGAGATTGTTAACAGCTTCAGTTTGCTTGGCTCCACAATCAACAGTCACGATACCAGTAGCCAGGAAATCGAAAGATGAATTGCATTTAAAAAGTCTGCTCTCAGGTATCTTTCCAGAGTACTGAAATGCAACCACATCAGTCTGGAGACTAAGCTGTGCCCAGGCCGTAGTCTTTGTAATTACTTTCTAAATGTCAGAATGCTGGACTATGACTAGGGATGATAGAAAGAGAATTGATGCCTTTGAGTTTTGGTGCTAGACAAGAGTATTGAATATACCATGGGCTGTTAAAAGAACAAACAGGTTTGTTCTAGAGAGGGTGAAAGAAGGCTGTTCCTTGGAGACAAGGATTCTAGGGCATCTGACATAATCTGGGTATGTTACAAGAAGGGACCAGTCCTTGGAGAGGGACATCATGCTTGGAAAGGTAGAGGGACAACACAAGAGAGGAAGACCTTTGGTGAGATAAATTGATTCAGTGACTGGGATAATGGGATAGGTGTGTCAAAGACAATAAGGTTGATGCAGGATAGAGCAGGATTCAGAGCTGTTGTATGCTTATGAGTCACAAGCAACTCAAAGGCACATAACAACACCAACAGTAGTCCCTCATTCTGTTGAAATTATTACCTCTTTATCTATGTACAGGTTCATCATTTGCACAATATTTCTGGAATTCCCACTCTTTGGAGTAGCATATACACTTTTTTACAATCCACACAGTGACATGTCTCTGTGCAGTCAACAAAACAAATGTAATCATATTTCTAGTACTCTGCTTTCAGCTAGCATCCACCTGCTGTCAATGACTACTTCATTTATTCCAAGTCCCCTTTGAATCTGTTCTTGAAAGTTTCCTCTGGATGCACTGTCACAATGAGTTTTAAATTACAAGCAGCAACAGTTTATTTCTCTATGATGTAAGAATGTTTTTAAATAATTTCTACATTTATTGGATCACCTTTCCTTGAAATGGGCTGAAATATGGATCCTTTCCAGTTAATCTACCAATTATCTTGGCATAGACAACCGACCATATTCAGCACTGTATGCATTATTTTTTTAACATTTTAAATGGTAATTAATCCATTTCTGAAGACTTTTTTCTCATCAATGCTCTCTGTGCAGCTTGGTGGTTTGTTGTTTTTTTTGTTCTTCTTCAGGAATCTCCGTTCTTGATCATATGTTGTGTCAAATATTATTCATCAATTGTTGAATTCTTTTGGCACAAAAACTGTGTTTCTTCCTTTGATGCTCCCTACAACATCCAATGTTCTGTCCACAGAATCATTAACTATTGCAATATGAGCCATGCATTTTTCTTCAGTTCTTTGAACTTAGTAGTAAATACTAAGTGTATTCTTCCCTTTTGGTTTACTAAGTCAGGTCTTTGCAAATTTTGTGATTTCTGTGTATGTGTGTGTGTGCTGCCCTTTAAAAGATTCTGTTCAACCCTCATATTTCATAATTTTCCTTATTTATTTGCTTCTTTGGGTTATAAAACAAGTTTCATGTTTCCTTTTGACATTTATTTTTGTCATTTATGTTATATTTGGCATTAGTCTATAACTCATCTCAAATGATCTCTAAATTCAAATGACATATACTCTAGGTTATACTTTTACTTTTTTGAATATGCTTTTATTTTATTCAGTTTCAACCTAAACTTTCTTATGAGCAGTGTGATGGTCGGTTCCTGGCTTAGAACTAACCAATGGTACTGAGCTTCTCCATAAAGTTTACCTGTAGATATAGTCTATTTTATTTCTAGTTAAGCCATTTTGTGAGATCAATTGTGTTGTTGAGCAGTTGTGTTTACAATAAATATCAAGCTGGCCTTCAGAAATTCTATCACATGTTCTTGTGCAGCATTTATTTGCACAAAGGCTATATTTTCAACAACTGATTCTTCTTTGTTTCCAACCTTTTCATTTCAAAATACCAGTGATTATAATACTTGCTATTTGCATGTTTGATCAGTTTCAGACTAGAGAAACTTACACAAGTTTATTTTACTCGTAGAATATTATTTGATATATTTCACATTCTGATTATTAGTAGATATTCATAGCAGCTATTTCTCATTTTACTTTATATTGCATCAGAAAACAGAGGTCTTGGAAAATTTATTCCATCCATGTAGATAAGGTGGACTCTGCTCTGAGAAGATGGCCCTTCCCCAGCCTTATTTTTAGTGTCTTCTCCCTTAAGAGGCTCATCTGCTGGTGCTATATCAATGTTCTGATATTCATGTTTCACTAGCATGATTTGGTCTTTTATTTTTCAGAAGTTGAGCACCAATCTGTCTTTCTAATCTATATTAGTAGAAGCTGTCTTGAAATATGTCCCCCTTGGGTGATACTACTACTATTTGAAATATTGATGGCTTGGCTTTTAACACCATAGCAGCATGCAAGCCATCACAGTATGACAAACTTATAGACATGTGGGTGTCTTAATACTGCCGCTCTTAGCTGTTATTGAGTTAACTGTGAGTTATAGCAATACTATGAGCAGCAGATCTGAATCTTGCCTTATACTCTACCCTCCTCATGATCTCTGATGTGCTTAAGTCCACTTTCACAGTCACTGTGTCAATCTATCCCATGGAGGGTCTTCTTCTGTTTGTCTAACCCTCTAACTTTCCCAGCAAGGTGTCTTTTTCCAAGGACTGGACCCTTCTGACAATATGAACAAAGTAAGTGAGATGAAGTTTCAAAGTTCTTGTCTCTATGGAACATCCTGGTGGCACACCTTCCAAAACAGATTTGTTTATTCTTCTGTCAGTGGGATATTCAGTACTCTTCTTTGACACCACAAATCTAAGTCATTGCTGCTTCTGTCATCCTTACTCATTGTCCAACTTTCAGATGCATAGGATGTAATTGAAAAAGATAAACAAAATTATTATCCATTTTATTATGTTCTTTGAAATTTTAGATTATGCACCTCTCAAAGGAATCCAAATGAATCTTCTAAAAAACTCTGTTCGACCTTTTGGCTATATGTATATCATTCTTAGAAGTTCCGATCCAGTAATATTATTATACGTGTGAAAATAGGAAGATGAAATAGAAATCTCAATCTCAATGTGACTTTGGAAGTAATTATTTCCTTTTTCATATTTTCCTAAAAATTAAAAAAGAAAGCTTTTTTTTTAACTTTTAATTTTATAATTGTATTTCAGATGTTTAGTTGTTCGTGGTTTTTGTTTTGTTTTGTAACAGTTAATTCTGTCACAACTCTACTAAAGAGATGTGGGGAGGGGGAAAGCTGAGTATAACCTTGTGAAAAATGGTATTTACTTCTTTCCTCATGTCTCTAGTAGTCGGGAAAAACAAACAAACAAACAAAATGTACAATAATGAATGGATGGAAATACAAGTGCTTTATAAACTTTCATTAAAATCTGAAAAACAAAACACTCCAAAAAACCCCCAAAAACAACTACTGGAAAAAAAACAAGGAAGTGAAATGAAAGGTCAAATTACACTTTACAAAAATAATTTTCCTACTGAAATTAAGAGTACCAGTTGATTTCATTTCCTTGTCAAAAATCAGTTGACCATAGATAGATGGGTTGATCTCTGGATTCTCAATTCTATTCCATTGATCTATGTGTCTGTCATTGTACCAGTACCATGCTGTCTTTACCACTACAGCAGTGTAGTAGGATTTGAAATCAGATACCTCCTACCGTTATTCTATTCTTAAGGAGTGCTTTGCTTATTCGGGGCTTTTTCCATTCCATGCGAAACTGGAGATTGCCTTTTCCATCTCGTTGAAGAATGTGATTGGTATTTGTATTG
>NW_006399791.1:12260693-12263900 GCF_000299155.1 Elephantulus edwardii | reverse complement strand
AAATCCAAAATCTCTGAAAATGTTCATTAAAATTAATAATAATAAAAAAAGAAAAAATATTAAAAAAAAGAGTTCCAGTTGAACATGTGGTAAGTAAAAGTTGTTTATTAAGTATTCAAGGGCAGATGATGATAGTTTTCATGGAATTCCTAGGTGGTAGCAATCATTAAAGCAATGCATTTTGTAGTACATATTGTTGTTGTCATGTGCCATCGAGTCCCCTGCGACTAATACGACCATAAGTACAGCAGCCCTAATCTTTGCTCTATCCTGTGTCTACCTTACTGTCTTTGACACACCTGTCCTCATTCCCCCGTCACTGAATCAATCCATTTCATTGAGGGTCTTTCTCTCCTGTGCTATCCCTATCCCTCCACCTTCCCAAGCATGACATCCCTTTCCAAGGACTGTTCTCTCTTTGCAACATGTCCAAAGTACATCAGACAAAGCCTCAGAATCCTTGCCTCCAGGTGGCAGCAGCCTGGTCTCACCATCTCTCGGACAAACCCGTTTATTCTCCTGGCAGTCCATGATATATTCAATACTCTTCTCAGCACCACAGTTCAAAGGCATCAATTCTCCTTCTTTCATCACTAGTCATTGTCCAGATTTCTGATGCAAAGCAAGTGGTAGACATACTCAGGATTTTAATCTTCTGTTGATCTGATTTTGACCTCATACACCGAAACCTGAAACATTGCTATAGTGATCATATTATGATAGAATCAGAGACCTCTCAGTGTTAATCCAATATGGAGATTGTCTGTAATTTGATTGTCAGATGGTATTATCTATTATTTAAGGTTGTCATGAAGTGTACTGTAACATTTGTCAAACTATGTTAAACAGTACAATGCTGCTTCATAGAGTTTTGATGGTTTTTGTTTTTTATTTTAATTCCTATTTAAAGAGATTGATTTTCATTCATTCATTCTTGTAAATGTTCCTCCCTTCCCCTCTAGCAATTCCATTTGTAATGCTTGTCATGTTCCAGGGTATTAATTCTCACAGGCATAGTTTCTAATTGTCCATTCTTTTCAGAATGTCCTTCCTTTCACGCATCCCAGTGCAGTGTTCATGATCTACCCATTCTTTTCCCATTATTCCCTATCCCCATCTTAATTTTATTATTACAGTACTGGGAGTATACAAGGAAACACCAGAAAAAATGCTCAAAACCACTAGCTATTAGAGAGATGCAAATAAAAACAACAATGAGATATCATTTCACCCCATCAACAATAGCAAAATTCAACAGAACCGAAAACAACAAATTCCGGTGAGGGTGTAGAGAAATCAGATCTGACACTGCTGATGGGAGTGTAAAATGGTGTAACCACTGTGGAGGGCAGATTGGCTTTTCCTCAGAAAATTAGAAATACAAAATAGAACTGTTAAAAAATTAATAAATGGAGCAATAGAATATTAAAAAAATAGAAATACTATTTTACCCATTTATCCCACTACTGAGAATATACTTCAAAGGAAATAGAATTGTGACACAAAAAGATAATATGTACACTCATGTTTACCAGTAGCCCAAGTGCCCATCAGCAATTGAATGGACAGAGAAACTGGCACTTCCACAATAGAGTATTATATAACATTGAAAAACAATTAACTCCTAGAACACGACACGTTATGTTGAGTGAAATAATCTCAGTTACAGTGGTACAAATGCTGCATATAATTCATAAAATTTTTAATTGCTGCTTTTTAATAAGCAAATTACCAGGTCTTTCTTCCAAGACACTTCTGTGTGGACACAACCTTCCACATTTCTGTTTGGCGACTAACTGAAGTAGTCAATTGTTTCATTTTACTTGGATCCATAATCAACACTCATGGTAATAGCAGCCAAGAAATAAAAACACATGGTGCATTGGGAAACTCTGCTGTCAAGGACTGTGGAGGGCAGATTGGCTTTTCCTCAGAAAATTAGAAATAGAAATAGAACTGTTAAAAAATTGATAAATGGAGCAATAGAATATTAAAAAAAGAAATAGAAATACTATTTTACCCATTTATCCCACTACTGAGAATATACTTCAAAGGAAATAGAATTGTGACACAAAAAGATAATATGTCAGTTTAAAGACTGAGGTGCACCTGATTCAATTAATGGTATTTTCAGTTGTTCTATATGTATCTGAAAATTGGGTAAAGAATAAGGATAACCAAAGAAGTATTGGTGTCTTTGCACTGTGGTGAATAATACTGAATATCCCTTAGATTGTCAAAAGAATAAACAAGACCATCTTGGAGCAAGTGCAATCAGAGTGGCCCTTGGAGGCAAAGATGGTGAAACTTTGTCTCACAGAGTATGTTTTCAAGTGGGACCACTTGAAGATATGATTACTCTCAACAAGATGGTTTGATACAATGACTGTAACATTGTGTTCAAGCATAGCAAAGATATAATGGTACGGGGTAGTGCAAGTTTTAGACATGCGGTCCATTGTGTCTCTTTGAATCATAGCCTAATTAATGATACCTAACAACATCAAAATACATAGTAATTTGTGTTTTCATACATTGTTGTTGTTAAGTGCCATCTGGTTGACTACGACTCATAGTGACCCTACGAACAATAGATCTGAACCCTGCCCTATCCTGTGCCCTCATGACCATCTCTGACATACTCAAGCCCACCCTGACAGTCACTGTGTCAATCAATTTTATTGAAGATCTTCTTTACAGAACCTCTACTTTTCCAAGCATAATATCCTTTTACAAGGATTGGTCTCTCCTAATAATATGCTCAAAATACATAAGGTGACTTACCCTTGCCTCCAAACACCTTTAGAAAATGAAATTAGAAAAATAAATCCATCTAAAATAGCATGAAAAAAGGTATATTACTTAGAAAAATATTAAACAAAGAACTGCAAGAATTATACACTGAGATAGCAAACATTGTTAAAAATAAAGAATATCTAAACAAATAGTTTACGTTTAATAGAAAGATAGTACGTGTTTCTTAGATTGGTAGACTTAGAATTGTTGTTGTTGTTATGTGCCATCGAGTCGTTTGCGACTCATAGCAACCCTATGTACAACAGCCCTAAATCGTGCTCTATCCTGTGCCAATCTCATTGCCTCCGACACACCTATCCCGAGTACCCCAGTCACTGAATCAATCCACCTCATAGAGGGTCTTCCCCTCCTGCGCTGTCCCTCTACTCTACCCAGCATGATGTCCCTCTC